>NW_027507685.1:118557403-118944903 GCF_037356315.1 Lithobates pipiens | reverse complement strand
GAGTGAGAGAGAGATGCTGGGTGGGAGTGAGAGAGAGATGCTGGGTGGGAGTGAGAGAGAGATGCTGGGTGGGAGTGAGAGAGAGATGCTGGGTGGGAGTGAGAGAGAGATGCTGGGTGGGTTGTTGGGTGGGAGTGAGAGAGATGCTCGGTGGGAGTGAGAAAGATGCTGGGTGGGTTGTTGGGTGGGAGTGAGAGCGATGCTGGGTGGGAGTGAGAGCGATGCTGGGTGGGAGTGAGAGCGATGCTGGGTGGGAGTGAGAGAGATAGGATGGATGAGAGTATGCAGGATGGTGGGTGGTTTGTGGGCAGGCTGGTGGGTGGGAGTGGACAGGCTGGTTGTGGGAAGGCTGGTGGGTGGGAGTGGGCAGGCGGGTGGGTGCGAGTATGCAGGATGGTGGGTGGTTTGTGGGCAGGCTGGTGGGTGGGAGTGGGCAGGCGGGTGGTTGGGTGTGAGTATGCAGGATGGTGGGTGGGAGTAGGCAGACTGGTGGGTGGTTTATGGGCAGGCTGGTGGGTGGGAGTGGGCAGGCTGGTTGTGGGAAGGCTGGTGGGTGGGAGTGGGCAGGCTGGTTGTGGGAAGGCTGGTGGGTGCGAGTAGGCAGGCTGGTGGGTGGGAGTGGGCAGGTGGGTTGTGTGTTAGGCCGGTGGGTGGGAGCAATTCTGCAGGATGGTGGGTGGGAGTAGGCAGGCTGGTGGGTGGTTTATGGGCAGGCTGGTGGGTGGGAGTGGGCAGGCTGGTGGGTGGGTTGTGGTTATGCAGGATGGTGGGTGGGAGTAGGCAGGTGGGTTGTGGGTTAGGCCGGTGGGTGGGAGCAATTCTACAGGATGGTGGGTGGGAGTAGGCAGGCTGGTGGGTGGTTTATGGGCAGGCTGGTGGGTGGGAGTGGGCAGGCTGGTGGGTGGGAGTGGGCAGGCTGGTGGGTGGGTGCGAGTAGGCAGGCTGGTGGGTGGGTGCGAGTAGGCAGGCTGGTGGGTGGGAGTGGGCAGGCTGGTGGGTGGGAGTGGGCAGGCGGGTGGGTGGGAGTGGGCAGGCGGGTGGGAGCGAGTATGCAGGATGGTGGGTGTGAGTAGGCAGGCTGGTGGGTGGGAGTAGGCAGGTGGGTTGTGTGTTAGGCCGGTGGGTGGGAGCAATTCTACAGGATGGTGGGTGGGAGTAGGCAGGCTGGTGGGTGGTTTATGGGCAGGCTGGTGGGTGGGAGTGGGCAGGCTGGTGGGTGGGAGTGGGCAGGCTGGTGGGTGGGTGCGAGTAGGCAGGCTGGTGGGTGGGTGCGAGTAGGCAGGCTGGTGGGTGGGAGTGGGCAGGCGGGTGGGAGCGAGTAGGCAGGCTGGTGGGTGGGAGTAGGCAGGCTGGTGGGTGGTTTATGGGCAGGCTGGTGGGTGGGAGTGGGCAGGCTGGTTGTGGGAAGGCTGGTGGGTGGGAGTGGGCAGGCTGGTGGGTGGGTGCGAGTAGGCAGGCTGGTGGGTGGTTTGAGGGAAGGATGGTGGGTGGGGAGTCGGTAGGCTGGCGGGTGGGAGTAGGCAGGATGGCGGCTGGGAGTAGGCAGGCTGGTAAATGGCAGTGGGCAGGATAGAAAAAATAAATAAATGTATAAATAAATTATTAAATAAATACCGTTCAATTGACGAAATTTCTTTTTTTTTCTCCAAAAATTCGACAGTCACAGAAGAGACTACTAAGAAAATTAATTCTGAAATATAAAATAAAAAAAAATAAAAATAAAAAAAAATATTATAAAATAAATAAATAAATAAATGAAAAAAAAAAAAAATTTCTTAACATTCAAACAGTAACATGGAATTGCATTTTTTTTTTTTTATAATACAAAGGCAAGTAAATGTGATGCAATTAAATTAATTAAATGATATGGAGACTGAAAAAAAATAAATACCAAAAAATAAATAAATAAAAGATTAAAAAAATGAATACACCAGAATTAAAAAAGATTTATTAATTACCTTTTGTAGTTGTAAGATTGCTGCTGCAGAATCGATAGTCGGTAGTTGGATAGATAAGTGGAGATAGTCGGTGGAGCCCCTTGACGCACGTCCTTCACCTATCCAGATCACTCAGCCTCTGCTAACAAAGGGATTCCCAAATCGAATATGGCGCCAATTTACACATGCAATCGCGTCACTTCCGGTCTCGAAATAACGCGATTGTAGCCCTCGGTGATGCCCAAGGCATCCTGGGAAATGGTGTCATACTTCTCCCAGGAGCCTCAGCGAGCCGGGCTGCCCAGGGAAGTGACGTTCTTAGCCCGGGCAATGGAAGAGGCAGATTTCGTGGGACCACCTAGCAACCGCAAGAAATAGGTAAGTAAAAATTTTTTTATTATCCAATTAATTTTAAGAAGACCATTTGATGCACATACGAGTTAGGTTATATTTTTGGTGGCAACACCACTTTAAAACAAAACCTAATGATCAAGGCTGCTACGTCAGCCAAATGGAAAACCAATCCACCATGAAACTGGAACTGAAGAGAAAGTGCGACGCTGGTACCTGCTTCCGAGACCTGAGCCTACTGATACTGGCCCGGGCCCCGAGAGGGCCCCGGGATCCACTAACGCCCCTGAGCCAGTAGAAGCTGCGGAGCAGCAATAGGGTGACTAACCAATCATTCCATACCATGCGCAACTCCTGGCTGGACGCAGCTAGGAAATTAAAGGTAGTGTGGAATGACACCCAACTGGTCAGGAACACAACTAGCGAGAGAACCGTGAGCAGACAAAGAAACCTGTGACAAGAATGTAACCTGCGAGAAGGAAACTTGACTGAAAGAGAAACATGAGTAGCGTGAGCTGATAAACGTGAGCAGCATAAGAACCGAGGCTGCAAGAAAACACGACCTGAATAAGAAACGCGGGTTGCATGAGAACATGAATCGATGAAACCACGAGAGAAACCCCTGGGGACATGAGAGAAACCCCTGCTGACACGAGAGGAACCCCTGGGGACACGAGAGAAACCTGGGGACACAAGAGAAACCTGGGGACACGAGAGAAGCTTGGAAACTGAAAGAAACTGAGCGATACCTGGAAAACGAGAGAAACGTAAAATTGCATGAGAAACGTAACATTGCATGAAAAACGTAAAACATTGCCTGAGAAATATAACATTGCCTGAGAAACGTAAATTTTTTTTTTTATCCAGAAAAAAATGTTATTCAATAGTATACACATACAGTCCAAAGAAATATAGTCAGTGCAAAACAATGCAGTACAGTGCAGAATAGCCCGAGAACATACAGTACATGAGAACATTCGAGTCCCCCCCCCCCCCTCCAATTTATAACACAGCAATGTTAATAATCGTTACATACAGCAAAACATCAGCCCGCAGCCATGCAGATAAGGATATATGTAAATTGCAGCGCCTAGAGCTCCCCTGGTCCGAGCAGCCGGTCCATGACTAAGTCCTCTGGGGCAAGACCCGGAGTATCCAGCCACGGCCCCCATAGTTTTTCAAATTTATCAGGGCAACCTCTATGCTGATAGATAATTTTTTCCATTCTAAGCGTACTACCAACAGTGGTGGTCCACTCCCGGACCGATGGAGGTGAGTCCGATTTCCAGTGGAGCATTATCAACTTGCGGGCAAGAAAGGGCGCCCTGGTCAGGGCCTCTCTAGTGTGCGATTCCCACTCCAACTCATCCAGCAAGTTCAGAATGCAACACCGAGGATCCCAGGGGACTGACACCCGAAACACGGTGCTCAGGGTGCCCGCCACCCCTCTCCAATAAACATGAAGTTTGGGGCATCGCCACAGCATGTGTATTAAGTCTCCGTGGTCCCTTTCACATCTAGTACATAGAGTGAAGCCTATGGGGAGTATAGTAAATTCTCAGTATAGTGTACAGTTGGGTAAGTCTGTGCGTCACATTCAGCGAGCATACTGCCACCGATTGCAACACCTCCTCCCACTGCTCATCCTGCAGGGGCCCCACATCTAATTCCCATTTACTTTTAACCCTCAGGGGGTGTTTCAACAAGAATCTGCTTAAAAGCATAGCATAGCTCTGCGAGATAAATCCTTTCGAGTTGTCGGCTGATTTAAGCTGGGAAATAAGAGGCAATCCTTCCAGCTGCCAATCCGAAACTTTTGATTGGGCCAGAAAGGCATGCCTAAGAGAAACATAACATTGCCTGAGAAACGTAACGTTGACTGAAAACCCTAACATTGACCGAAAACCCTAACATTGCATGAGAAACGTAACATTGCATGAGAAACCTTAATCGCATGAGAAGCGTAAATTGCATGAGAAACGTACCTGCATAAGGACAAACCGTATGAGAAACTAACTGCATGAGAAACGTGAGAAACGTGAGATAGAACAAAATGTGAATGGTTTAAGAACAGATTAGAAGACTTGCCACCGACCAAGCCAATTAAAAACGATTACCTCAATCTGTAAAACCCATAGGCATGATGGATAACCCGCGATGGAAGAACATGGACAACCCAGCTGTGTGAGACAACTAGAAAACCTATTAACAACCCGCCCGTGAAACAACAAACCCCCTGGTACCTGACAAGTAAAGGACGTAGGACCTAAAAAAGTGTAAGGAGGGGTGCTGAAATGACAGGACCACCCTAATGAATGCAGATGTGAGCCCAAGCAACCTGCAGCACCAAGACAGGAAATTAAAAACGAACACTCAGGGCTAAGGTACCCACAGACCGTGGTGGGTAGTAGTAAAGCTGTAATGGTGAATGTATACGTATGATGTGTGGACTACAGGCGAGAAGATTGTGGGAACGAAACCTCAGCCCGTATGGACCTGTAGACGTGACAGATCCTGGATGTAAGTACCAGCTAACGGAAATGCCGCGAATGAAGGGCAACATGAAATGTGCGACACATGGGAAAAACGTAAGAAACATGGGGAAAAACATGTAAGAAACATGGGGAAAAACACGTAAGAAACATGGGAAAAAAACGTAAGAAACATGGGAAAAAAAACCGTAAGAAACACGGGGAAACGTAAGAAACGAAAAAACATAAAAGTTGCCTGAGACACGTAAATTGAATCAGACATGTTAAATACAACAGACACGTAAATTGCATCAGACACGCAAATTGCATGGGAAAATGTAAAACCTGAGAACCATAAATTCCATGAAAACCATATAAGAACCGTAAAAAACATCAACCGCCTGAGAAACGCAAAATGCATGAGCAATGCAAATTGCATGAGAAACGCAAATTGCAAGAAAACACGTAAATTGCAGAAAACTGTAACATTGCGTAAGAAACCGTAATTTGTAGAAAACGGTAAATTGCGCGAGAAACCGTAAATTGCATGAAAAACTTAAATTGTATGAAACCATAAACCGCACGAGAAACCATAATCGCATGAAACGTCAACTGCATAAGCCACACAAATTGCATGAGAACTGTAAATTGCGTAAAAAACTTAATTTAAAATAATTTAAATTGCGTAACAACCCGTAAATAGCATGAGACCGTAAATTTGCATGAGAAACCATAAACTGCATGAGAAACCGTAAACTGCATGAGAAACTGTAACCTGCATGAGAAACCGTAAGCTGCATGGTAAACTGTAAATTGCATGAGAAACTGGACAGGACAGGAGCCACCGGCGGACGAACCCCCCCCTCCCCCAGCAGAAACACAAGGGGGAAAGCGGTGGCCGAATCCTCCCACCCCTCCGGCAGACAGTTGCTGATAGGACAGCTGAACCCCACTCCCCCGGCAGAGACGCCGGGAGAAGCGGGCAGGAAAAAAGTAAGCGGGCAGGAGAAGCGGCCCCCCGTGGAGACGGAGGAGTCGTCAGGTGGCCGAACACACCCCCCCCCGGCGGAACACCGGGAGAAGTGGGGTCAATAAGTGGAACTGGCGGGGGACGAAAACACCCCCCAGCATGAAAACCAGGAGAGGAGGCAGGGGCGACTGAAACATGGGGAGAGAGGGACTGGCAGGCGGCCACTAGAGTGGGACGGAAGGCATCCGGACTAAAATAAGACCCAGCAGTCCTCCATAGATGCCCCCCCGCCCGCACCTACCGGAAACATGAGCCCTGAGTCATGCCCCCTGCCGCCTTCCATGCTGCTGCTTAGCCAGACGAAACCGGAAGTAGTGTGTTAGGCTGACCTGGAAACAACCCCACGAGAGCCAGCAAATAAACGAGAGGAGGAGGCAGAGGAGGGCAGGCTTTAAGCAGCCTGACTCCTCCTACAAACACAGGCTGACCTGAGGTCAGCCTTACACTTAAAGTGGAAGTAAACCCATCGATTTAAACAGTTAAAAAAAAAGGCATGCCGGGAATGCTAACTGCACATTGGCTGTGCTCTCAGCCAAACTATCAAACCATCCAATGGCTGGTGTCATAACGAATCACATGTGCAGCACCATAGCAGTTGAAGATTAAACAGAGGCAAAGATGGCAGCTTCCTTGGCTGAAAACCATAGGGGAGTTTACTTCCACTTTAATGCTCACAATGCCGCAGGACAGCCAGACTCCTTCTGTTTTCCACCAGGCACTCGTCTCTAGATCAGGTCCTTAGATGAGGGTTCAGTTGCTTAGCTTCAGAAAACGGGATCTTAAAAGCAGCCCCCCCCCCCAGTTATACCACAGCTGGAACCTTCATGAACATGCAGCAAACACCTGCTTTTTGCCCAGTCTGGGGACTCCTCCTTCAGGATTAGACCCAGGAATAGAAAAGGACTGTGTCTGGCCTAAGACTATTTATGTGCTCTCCAGCCACCTACTGGGTACACCTCCCTAGTGATTGGCTGCAGCACAACACAAATTCATGCTGCTCATTTGCCTTGCTCAACTTCCTATGTTGCACACATCTCTAGAAAGCAGGAGAGAACAATAAAATCAGCAGCCTGTAAAACCCAGAAGAGCCAAAAGAAATCAACAACTGCTCCACTGACTACGGAGGAGCCAAAAAGAACTAAATTTACCTAAAATCCTAGCACCTAACTAAGAGGGTGACACACTATTCATTAATAGCTCATATAATCTTTAACATGCTAATGTAATTTAAAAGCCATTTTTGATAGTTTATATATGCAGCTTCCTTTCAAATAGTTATTGGTGATCCTGCCCTATAAATCGTTGTTCAAGCACTTCTTGTGACAACACTTTATCCCTGTCTCTCAACTGCTCTACTGTGTTGTCACTCACTGTGTCATGTGTGCTGTGTGTAGACTATAGGGGACCCTGCCAGGCTGCCCCTAATTGTGCAGGTATGGTGAACTGGTATGGTTAGCCTAAAACATTGAGCACATGAATATAAGCATTTAACAGTAAACTATTTGTTAAAATTCCTACCTCAGCACTTGCAATTTCTAATTTAAAATGCTGCTGGCTCCTGCTGTCATTGCTGTTTCCCTAAACTTCGGGTCTTCACATGAAAGAGTTAACAGTGGACAGTGCAGTCTGAATCAGTCTGTTAGCTTGGAGGGGGGGGGGGGGGGGGGGAGCGGGGAGTACTTTGCTATCATAGGCCATTGATGCACATAGTGTAGGAAGACAGAACTCTAGTTCCTAAATACAGCCATGGCCCAAAGTTTTGAGAATAACACAAATATACATTTTCACAAAGTCTGCTCCTTCAGTGTTTTTAGATTTTTTTGTCAGATGTTACTATGGTATACTGAAGTATAATTACAACTCTTTCATAAGTGTCAAAGGCTTTTATTGACAAATACATTGAGTTTATGCAAAGAGTCAATATTTGCAGTGTTGACCCTTCTTTTTCAAGACTTCTGCAATTCACCCTGGCGTGCAGTCAATCAACTTCTGGGCCACATCCAGACTGATGACAGCCCATTCTTGCATGATCAATGCTTGGAATTTGTCATAATTTGTGTTTTTTTTTTTTGTTGTTCACCTACCTCTTGAGGATTGACCACAGGATCTCAAAGGGATTAAGGCCTGGGGAGTTTTCTGGCCATGGACCCAAAATGTTGATGTTTTGTTTCCCAAGCTACTTAGTTATCACTTTTGCCTTATGGCAAGGTACACCATCATGCTGGAACAGGCATTGTTCATCACCAAACTGTTCTTGGAATTTTGGGAGAAGTTGCTCTCTGAGGATGTTTTTGTACCATTGTTAATTCATGGCTGTGTTTTTAGGCAAAATTGTGAGTGAGCCCACTCCCTTGCCTGAGAACCCAGATGAATGTTCTCAGGTTACTGTTGGCATGACACAGGACTGATAGTAGTGCTCACCTTTTTCTTCTCCGGACAGGGTTTTTTTCTGGATGCTCCAAACAATCAGAAAGAAGATTCATCAGAGAAAAATACTTTACCCCACTCCTCAGCAGTCCAATCCCTGTACCTTTTGCAGAATATCAGTCTGTCTGATGTTATCACTGGAGAAAAGTGGCTTCTTTGTCACCCTTCTTGACACCAGGCCATCCTCTAAACATATTCACCTCACTGTGAGCACAGATGCACTCACACCTGCCTGCTGTCGTTCCTGAGCAAGCTCTTTACTGGTGGTGCCCCGATCCCGCAGCTGAATCAGCTGTAGGAGACGCTTCTTGTTGGACTTTCTTGGGTGCCCTGAAGCCTTCTTCACAAATGCAGTGGACATTTTTTTTTATGGAATTAAGTTCATTTTAATGGCCAAAAGGGTTTTTACAATTAATTACAATCTATCTGATCACTAACATTCTGGAGTATATACAAATTTCAAAAAAAAACGGAGGCAGCAGACTTTGTGAAAATGTATATTTGTGCCATTCTCAAAACCTTTGGCCATGGCTGTACAACGGGGGCACCATAGGATGCTGCAGGAGAAAAGAGACACCCTGAAACAGCAAACCTGGGGTAGCAGTCATGGCACTGGTTTAAACAGGAAAATAGGCAAAGATGAAGAGATATAGAAGCTGTATATTCAGTAAGTGATTAAATCAGCCACTGAAAATGCTTAAATAGGGTTTAAAAAGTGCTTCAAAAGGTTTAAAAGATAAGTTCACCTTTTAAAAAAATAAAAAATCAATGCAATTTTTTTGCAGGTAAAAAAAATTTGCATTTATTACATTTTTTTTTTAAGGAACCTGCATTGCATTGCACCCGAGATCAGCAGATAACAGGTGAAATGTTTGGCTCCTTGCAGACTATCAGCATAGCTGTCTGCTCATACCTCCTACGGGAAGGCAGTTACCTGATAGCAGGAAGGTCAAAGGACTACGAAAGTGTTCACCAGCACTGTTGTAGTTTTTTGAGAACTTCAAGCTGTCAGCCACAATGGCTGACCAGACTTGTAGGCATTCATTCACAGGAAACTGGGAAAGAATGGCACGGCCTTCATCCCCAGCCCACTGTCACAGGTAGGGGGTGGATGGGAAAGCGAGGGGATAGGCTGCAGATGCTGAAACATGTTGTATGTTCTACCTTAAAAACAAGTGGAACATGTAACACATGTTTCAAAGGTGAACTTGGCCTTATCACCTTAAAGTGGTATTCCGCCCCCAAAAAAAATTAAAAGCCAGCAGCTACACATACTGCAGCTGCTGGCTTTTAATAATAGGACACTTACCTGTCCTGGAGTCCAGCAATGTCGGCACCCACTGCTGATGTTTCCATCAGCTGTCGTTTGTCCTGAGGGGGGCTCTGCACTAGTGGAGGGGGTGGTTTGTCCTGAGGGGCAGTGGCGTTGCTATGGGGCGGGGGGTGCGGTCTGAACCTGTGTGACTCCCGCTACAGGGGTGATTCGGCTGTTCCTGGCATGTGTTCTCCTCCTCCTCTCTCTCTCACTCCTGCACTGCTGCCCAAGCCTGCACAATCTGCTCTCCACCCAGGCGGTGCGGCTGCACACTGTCCTCTCCTCTCCAGCTGCCGCCTGGGTGTTCCATGTACCAGAGCTGCCTGAGCTGGTGTGGTAACGGGCGGGGGGTGTCGGCTTGCGACTGGGGAGATATCCTCTGCCGCCTGAGGTGAGGTGTCGTGACGGGGGGATTGGGCTTGCAGATGAGGTTGGTTATTACTGCTGGACACAGCTATATTATATGTAGGAGGGAGGAGGATGTCATCTATGCCCACAATATCCCTCAGGTGGTAGTGTTAAGGCTATTTTTTATCTTACTTAAGTGATTAACCATACAAGAAATAAGTCATTAAACCTTTGTCTATATAAGAATAAAAACGAGCGATAACAGTACGAAAAGATAAACAATTACATTTATTTATACAGAAAAGAAACTTTAGAATAATTAGAACTTTGGATTTTAGAAATTAGAACTAGAGTATTGCTAAAGCCGCGTACACACGTAGCCGTCTGTCCGACATACTTACTCTTCCCGCCAGACTGTCCGTCGGACTTTCCAAACGGGCTACTTGCCCACACACGGCACTTTTTCAGCGGACTAATACGGCGTACTAAGTCCGCCGTACTATCCGCCCTACTTTCGAAATGAACGGACTCGCCCACACACGCGGAGGTAAGTCCACTCATTTCGAGCGCGTCTCCAGGTAGGCGGGGCCCGCGAAGGAGACGCCGCCGGCCCCGCCACCTGGTATGGACTTAAAGGGAAACCCCAACGCCGAAAAAAACGCCCTTTTTCCGAGCACGCTACCCGGCCGGCCAGGAAAGGAGGGGCCGCGCGGCCCCCCCACCCCAAAGCACCTTGTCCCCATGTTGATGAGGACAAGGGACCCTGGCCGTTGGTTGTCGGGGTCTGCGGGCGGGGGGCTTTAATAAGGGGGCCCCCGGATACCGCCCCCCCAGCCTATGTGAATGAGTATGGGGTACAATGTACCCCTACCCATTCACCTGTAAAATAAAAGTACAAAAAAAACACAACACACGAGATAAAATAGTTTATTGCACAGCTCCGGGGGTCTTCCGTCTTCGGGGGTCTTCTCGCCGGACTCCTCCGCTATCTTCTTGTAGCTCTTTTGCTAGCGGAGGAGCCCGGCATACTTCCTCGCCGCTTCTTCTTCTTCTTCTTCAGATGTTGCCTTGCCGAGTCCTCCGCTCACAATGACAGGGACCGGGCACGCGGCGACTTATATAGGGACAAGGGGCGGGGTCTTTGGTGGATGTCACATGGGTTCATGTCACATGGTGACCCCGCCCCCTTACGATGTCACAGGATGCTGGGACTGTCGCCATGTGACATCAACCCATGTGACATCCACCGAAGACCCCGCCCCTTGTCCCTATATAAGTCGCCGTGTGCCCGGTCCCTGTCATTGTGAGCCGAGGACTCTGCGAGGCAACATCTGAAGAAGAAGAAGAAGAAGAAGAGAAGAACAGAAGAACGGAAGGCGGCGGCTTCCCCAAGGCACCCCCCATGTTGAGGGCACGCGGCCTGGTACGGCTCAGGGGGGGCGCTCGCTCGCCCCTCCTTTCCTGGCCATCCGGGTAGCATGCTCGGACAAGGGTCTGTTGTGGACTTTGGGGGGACCCCCACGCCGATTTTTTTCGGCGTTGGGGATCCCCTTTAAGTCCATACCAGGTGGCGGGCCCCGCCTACCTGGAGACCCGCTCGAAATGAACGGATTTTTCTCCGTGCGGGAAAAGTCCGCTCATTTCAAAAGTATGGCGGACTGGCATACACACGGCCGGATTGTCCGCCGAAATGCGAGTCTGGTGGGAAGATTGGAGTGTAACACGGCATTCTAAGTCTGCCGTACTTTCGGGTCAAAAAAGTATGCTGGAGGCTACACATGGGGGGATTGTCCGGCGGACTTGAGTTTGCCGGACTTTTCCACCCGCTTGTTTGATCGTGTGTACGCGGCATTAGGCTGCAAAGATAATTTAGGCCATATGGTTACAATAGACATACACTTTCAATATATTTATCAATATTTCAAGACAAGGAGGGAGAGAGAGAGAGAGATACGTTACACGGACATCTTGTCGCCCCCGATGGTCTGGAACTCAAGAGGGCCATCAGCTAACTCTTGCCCTATTTTATATGCATTCTCGGCCAATCAGAAGATGGAACGCACCCATTGGCTCTGAGTTCGCATCAACCTCTGATTGGCTGATTCTGAAGTCTAAATGCCAATTGGCTCACACTCTGATTGGCTAATTCTCAAGCTCCCAGAAATGTCCATATTTCAGGTCTGAACGTCCAGAGTCACTTCGTCTATCAATTAATGAACCACCTCCTTTGATCCTTAAGCCCAAACAGTTCCGACATTAGCATGTTAATGTCCCCTGGGGAGATGGAGCCTCAATGTCTGCAAAGATGATTGGTATTCACTTAGCACCTGGGGACATTCAATGGTTCCCACAAGATAGGAGACATTTCTGTATTAAAACCTCTGCCCACATACACACATAAACCCGAAAATATTAAGTCATGCATTCAGAATGGTTTCCTTTAAGCTCCTTGCTATATTATATTTCAAAATCGCCACCACAGTAGTGTGGGCTAGGTACATAGATGACATCCTCCTCATATGGGATGGCGAGCAGTCTGCCCTATTAGAATTCATGTCTTCCTTTAATATCAATCAGAGGTATTCACTTGAATTATGAGATCAAACAGAAATTAGTTTTTTGGATCTGAAAATTTTCAGCAGCGGAGAAACGGTGGCTACGTCCACTTTCTTTAAGGAAACTGACAGGAACTCTTTCATACCTGTGGACAGTTGTCATCATCGTCCTTGGTTGGAATCAGTTCCAAAAAGCCAATACTTATGGGTTAAAAGGAACTGTTCCAACCATACAGATTTTTTACTGCAGGCTGAGGTCCTTAATGAACGTTTTTTGGAAAAGGGCTATTCGAGGGAATCCTTGAATGGCACTTTAAATATTATTAAAAATGCCAATATGGACGAATTACTTGGCGAAAGAGAACCTTGTCAGAATGAGGCTTTCTCCTCGGGGGTACCTTTCGTGACTGGGTATTCATTACAGCACAATAGTGTCAAGAATTTAATCTACAGACATTGGCATGTAGTGAGGAGTGAGGAGTGATGCAGTACTAAATAAGGTGTTGCCAGAAAAACCCAGAGTTGTGTTCAGGGGAGCACCCTCATTGAGAAATCGAATAGCCCCAAATATTTTGAACCAACTAATTGTCAAACCTAGTTTTTTTTCAACCAATTAACAGCGTTTTATCAATGTAGACGCTGTAGAGTTTGTTCGTTGAGTGCGTGTACTCATAGACGTACTACAAATTTTACCTCCACTAGTACACAAGTACATGTAATTAAACCATTTATTACTTGTGCCACTGAGGGTGTAGTATACATGTTGCAATGCCCTTGTGGCTTGCAATATGTGGGCCATACCAAGGGGCCTCTTCAAGTTCATCTCAATGAACACATTACTAATATTAAGACTGGTTTTAAGAACCATTCAGTGTATAGGCATTATCTACTTGTGCATGCCAAGGACCCCTCAAAAATTTTTTTTGGGGTATTGATAAGTATAGCCCTCATTGGAGGGGTAGCTCGTTGGTGAGGGAAATTTCGAAATTAGAGCTGTCCTGGATCCATAGATTAAAAATTGTATGCGCCTTATGGTTTAAACATAGATACAGATGTAAATGCTTCATGATATGTCTTTTTTATTTGTCTGTTTTTTTGGGCCTATATGTAAACCCGTTATGAGACACCAGTATGGGATTGATTTGTTCTTTTGTGTTATTGATAGTATTTTTAGTATTTTTTATTTATTACAATTATTTTATATTATAATAAAATAATATTTTTTCAATGAATGAAGTATTCAGGGAGACCATGTATTTGGAATAACCATACATTGGTATATTAGGGGTTAATTGCAATATATATAGGGTCAATTGGGTTGCATTAGGGGTTAATGTGAAGTAAATAGGTGTCATGAGTCTGGAGGAAGGCCGAGATGCTGAGAGGGCTCCCCTTGCGGCTGAGTGCAGCACAACTCTAAAGATGACACAGGGATGCAGTGCCCACAGAAGCACGGGTTGCCTGGCAGTAGCAGCTGATGTCAGAAACTGAGTAGAGCAAGTCTCTGGGGCCAACCGTGCTTGGGATGTCCAAGAGAAGAAATAACGAGTGTCCAGTAGCAGGGTCAAGGCCAGGCCCGGGGATCAAACACAGTAAATCAGTCCAAAGATCAGAGCCGCAGGTCCAGAACCGGAGACAAACAAGCCAGGTCGGTACACAGGAGATCAGATAGCAGGAATCACATACACAGGTATAGAGGAGAAGCTGACGATAATCCAGCAATGCAGCCCTGTCAGAAGAGTGTTTAAATAGGCAAGGCGCCTATGTCACGTCGTATGTGCGCCATTACGTTCGCACGACCACGACGTTGTAACATTATGCGTTCGTATCAACATCGCGTACGCGCGCTTGCTTAAACTTAATGCGAGGCGTTCGTTTTGGAAGCACATTGCGGCTCCGAGTACGCTGACGCGCGTTAACGTGGCCATACCTCGCAAGGCTGCGTATAGGGATACGCCTTTTTCCCTGACAGTGCCCCCCCCCCAAGGGGCAGCCTCTGGATGCCTAAACGAGCCCATTTTTAGGGATGATGGCTGCGAAACCTGCGTATAAGCCTAGGAGCATGTACATAACCTGCAGGTTCCGAAGAGTTTTCTTCAGCAGAATACCCCTTCCACTTAATTAGAAACTGGATTGTTCTACCTCTCCGACGACAGTCAAGGATAGATTCTACTTCAAATTCAGTTTCATCTCCAACCTGAACCGGAGGCGGGGGGCACTTCTTCTCTCCCTGAAAAAGGACTGGAAATAACATGTTTAAGAAGTGAAACATGAAATACTGGATGAATTCTGAAAGATTCAGGCAAAGCAAGTTCAAAAGCTACAGGGTTAATTTCACGTTTAATCTCGAAAGGACCCAGGAACTTAGGTCCCAACTTCCGAGATGGACATGGCAGTTTGAGATTCACTGATGAGAGCCACACCTTGTCCCCTATCTTAAAGGTAGGGTTACCTCTCTTTTTCTTGTCATAATGTCTCTTATACTCTTCCTGAGCCTTCTTCATGGTATCCTGAAGTATTTGGTAGTTAGCTTGAATAAAATTCACTCTGTCTTGGACTGCCGGGACAGAGGATTCAGGAATGGTGTTAGGCAAGAATGAAGGATGGAATCCGTAATTCGCCCAGAAGGGTGATTGGTTGGTGGAGGCGTGTACTGAGTTGTTGTATGCAAATTCTGCACAAGGTAGCAATGAGATCCAATCGTCCTGAGAAAAGGAACAGAAGGAACGTAAATATTGTTCAAGCGTCTGGTTGGTTCTTTCAGTTTGACCGTTGCTCTGTGGATGGTGGGCCGTGGATAAGCATATTTCAATAGATAGTAACTTGCAAAGACTTTTCCAAAACCTGGAGGTAAATTGTACCCCTCTATCTGATACAATGTTATCTGGTATTCCGTGTAATCGGACAATCTCCTTAATAAAATTTTTAGCTGTATCCAAGGCAGAGGGAGTTCCTTTCATTGGCAAAAAATGCGCCATTTTGGATAGACGGTCTACAACCACCAAGATGGTCATAAACCCTTCTGAGAGGGGTAACTCTACAATGAAATCCATGGAGATTTCCTTCCAAGGTTTTTCCGGGACCGGCAGCGGCCTTAACAAGCCCCAGCATTAGACCCCTTGTTACGCTGGCAGGTTGTACAGGAGTCAACGTATTTCTTACAGTCTGATCTTAGAGTGGGCCACCATAAGGATTGCTGCACAATGTCAGTTGTCTTCCGGACTCCAAAGTGGCCAGCTAGTTGATGGTCATGAAAAGTTTTCAATACCAGTAACCTGGCTCGCTGGGGGACAAAAATCTTGTCTTGGTGCCATAGAAGTCCTTCTTGACTTCTTAAGGAAGAAACTTCAGCTTCAGTACACTGGCTGGAGGCCTGCTCAATTGAAGATCTTAGATCTAGTTGAATTAGTAGGACATTTTGGGGGGACAAAATTGTACTGGGTGAAATCCCTTCTGGAGTGTCTGGAAACATAATCTGTGTGTTCTAAGAATGCATAGTACTTTCCTAACGTGCACTCTGTGAAGTTCCAGAGTGGTCGAGAAAATAAGAATGTCATCAAGATAGGCGACAACGAAGTGGTCTAAATGCTCCCGGGAAGATGTCATTAATGAAATGCTGAAAAGTTGCCAGGGCATTACACAACCCAAATGGCATGACCAAGTACTCGAAATGTCCAAATCTTGTTCTAAACGCTGTCTTCCACTCGTCCCCCTCTCGGATACGGACAAGGTTGTAAGCTCCACGTAAGTCAAGTTTGGTGAAGATGCGTGCTGTGCGGAACCTTTGGAAGAGTTCAGGGATGAGCGGAAGTGGGTAGCGGTGTTTAAGGGTGATATTATTTAATTCCATGTAATCCACACATGGTCTCAAAGTTTTGTCCTTCTCCACAAAGAAGATGCCTGCACCGGCAGGGGATGAGGAGGTACGAATTAATCCCTTTGCAAGGTTTTCGTCTATATATTGTCTCAGGGCCTCGAGTTCGGTTTCAGAAGGGGGAAACATCCGACCAAAAGGAATGGGAGCCCCCGGTAATAACTCGATGGGGCAATCATAGGAACGGTGTGGAGGTAAGGTATTTGCCTTCTTATCAAAAAAATCTTTAAATTCCTGGTAAACTGCTGGTATATTATGTACTGGGCTGGGCATGGGTTGTACGGTCAGACAACTAGACAAGTCTCTTGATTCAAAGTCCAGACAATGTTGCTGGCAATAGGTAGATGTGAAGGATATCTCCTTCTTAAGCCAATCAATCCGAGGATTGTGTGCCTGTAGCCATGGAATTCCCAGGATGATGGGAAACATGGGAGAACTCAGGACATCAAATTTAAGAAACTCCCGATGACCCGAATTGGTGGTGGTTAAGATGGGTATTGTTTCCCTGGTGACATAGCCGAAGCTAGGTAAGGAGCCATCGGCCAGACGAACAGTCAGTCTCTGTTTCTTGAGATTAAGTGGAAGAGCAAGACTCTTAGCTAAGGCCAAATCCAGGAAACAGCTACAAGCCCCGGAATCAAGCATTGCCTGTAGACGAACTTCTGTGCCTGCCACCAACAATGTGACAGGAAGTGTGATATGGGCCGAAGCAGACTTCGTTACTTGAAGGTGAAATGGAGTACTGAGGGTTGGTTTACTTGGTCTTGTGGGGCAGTTGTTTATAAAATGTCCTGATTCCCCACAGTAAAAGCAAAGGTTTGCCTGCCGGCGACAAAGACTCTCCTCAGGGGTTAATGCGGAATGGAACAATCCATTCGGTAAAGAAGTTGCTGCAGGGCAGACCGAAGGTGGAGCCTGGATTTGAGCACGTTCAGACTGGCGTTCCCGTAGACGTCTGTCAAGCTGGATAGTTAGTTGGATAAGATCCTCAAGTGTTGGGGGAACCTCTAATCTGGCTAACTCGTCCTTGAGGCCTTCAGACAACCCCATCCGATACTGATATTTCAATGCTGCTTCATTCCAACCGGAATCTGTAGACCATGTGCGGAAATCCACAGTATAATCTTCCGCAGGCCGCTGACTCTGACGAAGGGCGTACAAAGTCGCTTCAGCTGTTGCTGTCCATAAGGGGTCATCATATAAATGTGCCATGGCTTCCGAAAAACTGGTCCAAAGTATTAATGAAGGGGCTATTTCATTCCAATAAGCCATGGGCCCACAACTGAGGATCGTCACTTAATAGTGAAATGGTAAAACCTACTTTAATCTTTTCAGTGGCAAAAGTCTGAGGTTGCAAGGTAAAGTATAAATAACAGGAATTCCTAAAGGATCTGAATTTCCTTCAATCCCCATGAAAACGTTCTGGTGCTGGGACTCGTGGTTCTGGAGGAGCCATAATTACGGTAGCAGTAGCTTGGCCGGAGGAAATGGGTGACTTTGGTGGGTGCTGCAGATGTTCCTTCAACCTGAGATACCCTTCTTGGAGTTCTTGAATAACTGGGGTAAGGGCCATGACTTGTTGCAGAATGGCCTCCATTTGGGAGTCACCTCTGTCGGCCTCAGACATGGCTGGATTATACTGTCATCAGTCTGGAGGGAGGCCGAGATGCTGAGAGGGCTCCCCTTGCGGCCGATTGCAGCACAAACCTGAAGATGACACAGGGATGCAGTGCCCACAGAAGCACGGGTTGCCTGGTAGTAGCAGCTGATGTCAGAAACTGAGTAGAGCAAGTCTCTTGGGGCAACCGTGCTTGGGATGTCCAAGAGAAGAAATAACGAGTGTCCAGTAGCAGGGTCAAGGCCAGGCCCGGGATCAAACACAGTAAATCAGTCCAAAGATCAGAGTCGCAGGTCCAGAACCGGAGACCGGAGTATTGGAGTCCAAGAGCCAAGCCGGGATCAGATGCGGGAAGCAGAAAAGGGAAGTCAGGTACAAGCCAGTAGTAAGAGCCAGGAGAACAACAGGAGCAGGTCAAACAAGCCAGGTCGGTACACAGGAGATCAGATAGCACGACCACGACGTTGTAACGTTATGCGTTCGTATCAACATCGCGTACGCGTGCTTGCTTAAACGTAATGCCAGGCGTTCGTTTTGGAAGCACATTGCGGCTCCGAGTGCGCTGACGCGCGTTAACGTGGCCATACCTCGCAAGGCTGAACATAGGTATACGCCTTTTTCCCTGACAATAGGGTTAATGGGGTTTTATATCACTTCACATCTTATCAATTATTAATTTTCAATATTAATTTATTATATTCATTTTATTAATTTCATTATTTGTAATATATTAACCACTTCCCGACCAGCGCACGACGATGTACGTCGACAGAATGGCACGGGCAGGCATATTGGCGTACAGGTACGTCCAATATTCGATGCCGCCCTGCCATCGAGGGCGCCGCCGGCGGCGCGCTACCGCGCTGGTCGGGACCCCCGTGAGTCCGGTCGCGGGACCCGCGGACTCGATCGCCGCGGGCATCCCCGCGATCGTCTCACGGAGCGGCCGAATAGAGCAAATGCTGTGTAAACAACATTTGTCTATTCTGCCTAGCAACTAGTGACGCTGATCTCTGCTCCATGTGATTGGAGCAGAGATCAGTGTACACTAAATGAAAGCCCAACCCCCCCACAGTTAGTAACACTCCCCTAGGAACACTTAACCCCTACACTGCCACCCACTGGTTAACCCTTTCACTGCCAGTGTCATTTACACAGGAATCACTGCATTTATATAGCAGTGATTACTGTATAAATGACAATGGTCCCAAAAATGTGTCAAAAATGTCCGATGTGTCTGCCATAATGTCGCAGTCACAATAAAAATCGCTGATCGCCGCCATTACTAGTAAAAAAAAAAATTATAAAAAATTATTAATAAAAATGCTATAAAACTATCCCTATTTTGTAAACGCTATAACTTTTGCGCAAACCAATCAATAATCGCTTATTGCGATTTTTTTTACCAAAAATATGTAGAAGAATACGTATCGGCCTAAACTGAGGGAAAAAAATGTTTTTTTATATATTTTTGGGGGATATTTATTATAACAAAAAGTAAAAAATAATGCGTTTTTTTCAAAATTGTCGCTCTATTTTTGTTTATAGCGCAAAAAATAAAAACCGCAGGGGTGATCAAATACCACCAAAAGAAAGCTCTATTTGTGGGAAAAAAAGGACGTCAATTTTGTTTGGGAGCCACGTCGCACGACCGCGCAATTGTCAGTTAAAGCAACGCAGTGCCGAATCGCAAAAAGTGGTCTGGTCTTTGACCAGCAAATTGGTCCGGTCTGAAAGTGGTTAATTTAGATTAATTTCACTATTTATATATACGTATTTTTCATTTGATTACATTTTTTTACATAAATATACACGTACACTTTATTGACATCGTTTCTATATAAAACGTAGGATTACGGATATGTAATTCTATGCTAAAAAATTTTTTTTAGCTATGTCCATATTACTCACATAACACTAGTGGGGAATATTGCAATAATCTATTTCATAGCACATGAATTAATATTTAGATTATCATTACTAAAACATTTTTACTACAGTTATAACACTATTTAGTTTCTTTTCATCATTTATATCATTAATGGGATAGTTTGTTTAGCTTTCCTCTCATTTGTGGAGAGGTAAATATAATAATATAAGTTAAATTAATGGTCTCTATTATGCTGATTAGGTATTTATTTATTGGCCGATTTGCTCCAAAGAAAGGAACATTTTTGATATGGTCATTAAATGGGGTAATGACAATTGTACTGAAAGATTTAATATTTACAGTTTTTTTATATATATTTTATATAATTTTTATATGAAAAAAAATTCCCATTTTTTTAAAGTGCTATGGATACAATTATCCTAGTTTTCAATAGTAAGGGAAAAGTTCCCCACAATCAATATGGCGTCCCCAGATCCAGTTACTTGTGATTCAGAATGAGGCTTGGATTTTGTATTTAACCACTTTCAGACCGGACCATTTTGCTGGTAAATGACCAGAGGTCTTTTTACACTTTGGCACTGCGCTGCTTTAACTGGTAATTGCGCGGTCATGCAATGTTGTACCCAAACAAGATTTGCGTCCTTTTCTTCCCACAAATAGAGCTTTCTTTTGATGGTATTTGATTGCCTCTGCGATTTTTATTTTTTGCGATATAAACGTAAAAAGACCGCAAATTTTGAAAAAAAATGATATTTTCTACTTTTTGTTATTAGAAAAATCCAATAAACTCAATTTTAGTCATACATTTAGGCCAAAATGTATTCAGCCACATGTCTTTGGTAAAAAAAAAGTCAATAATTGTATATTTATTGGTTTGCGCAAAAGTTGTCACATCTACAAACTAAGGTACGTTTTCTGGAATTTACGCAGCTTTTAGTTTACGACTGCCTATCTCATTTCTTGAGGTGCTAAAATGGCAGGGCAGTACAAAACCCCCCCAAATGACCCCATTTTGGAAAGTAGACCCCCTAAGGAAATTGATAAGAGGCATGTTGAGCCCATTGAATATTTTATTTTTTTGCCTCAAGCGATTGAATAATGACAAAAAAAAAAATTTTTTTTTTTTTTTACACAAAGTTGTCACTAAATGATATATTGCTCACACATGCTATGGGCATATGTGAAATGACACCCCAAAATAAATTCTGCTGCTTCTCCTGAGTATGGGGATACCACATATGTGGGACTTTTTGGGAGCCTAGCCGCGTACGGGGCCCCGAAAACCAAGCACCGCCTTCAGGCTTTCTAAGGGCGTAAATTTTTGAGTTCACTTCTCACTACCTATTACAGTTTTGAAGGCCATAAAATGCCAAGATGGCACAAAACCCCCACAAATGACCCCATTTTAGAAAGTAGACACCCCAAGCTATTTGCTGAGAGGCATGTTGAGTTCATGGAATATTTTATATTTTGCCACAAGTTGCGGGAAAATTACAAACTTTTTTTTTTTTTTTTTTTTTTTTAACAAAGTTGTCACTAAATGATATATTGCTCATGCATGCCATGGGCATATGTGAAATGACACCCCAAAATAAATTCTGCTGCTTCTCCTGAGTACGGGGATACCACATATGTGGGACTTTTTGGGAGCCTAGCCGCGTACGGGGCCCCGAAAACCAAGCACCGCCTTCAGGCTTTCTAAGGGCGTAATTTTTTGATTTCACTCCTCACTACCTATTACAGTTTTGAAGGCCATAAAATGCCAAGATGGCACAAAACCCCCACAAATGACCCCATTTTAGAAAGTAGACACCCCAAGCTATTTGCTGAGAGGCATGTTGAGTCCATGGAATATTTTATATTTTGCCACAAGTTGCGGGAAAATTACAAACTTTTTTTTTTTTTTTTTTTTTTTCACAAAGTTGTCACTAAATGATATATTGCTCACGCATGCCATGGGCATATGTGAAATGACACCCCAAAATAAATTCTGCTGCTTCTCCTGAGTATGGGGATACCACATATGTGGGACTTTTTGGGAGCCTAGCCGCGTACGGGGCCCCGAAAACCAAGCACCGCCTTCAGGCTTTCTAAGGGCGTTACAGTTTTGAAGGCCATAAAATGCCAAGATGGCACAAACCCCCCCCAAATGACCCCATTTTGGAAAGTAGACACCCCTAAATTTACGGGTACACTAGTGAGACTAGGTAATAAATGGCGGGTGCCCTGAAACTATAAAAAAATAACTAACCAACCAGCGTCACCTGTAACAGTTATATGGTGATCACTGGTGAAAGGGTTAACTAGGGGGCAATTAGGGGGCTTTATGCGGTAGTATATGGGGGTCCCTGGCGCTATAAAAAGCTGCAGCGAACCTAAATACCTACCTGCCTAACTAGCGTCACCTGTGACACTAATACAGCGATCAGAAAAACGATCGCTTATTAGGCTGGGTTCACACTGGAGCGATGCGGGAACGCCACGAATGCGCGGCGGGTTCCCGCATCGCATGCCTCCCGGCGGCAGTTCACACTGCCCTATGCGAACTGCTGGGAGTGTCAGTGAAATGTTACTGACACCCCCAGATCAGTTCGCATATCGCAGTGCGATCTGCAAACTCGGATCGCATGGTGTGAACACCCATGCGATCCGATTCTGCTGCGGGCCAAAAAAAGGGTCCCGTGCGAATTTGCGGCGGGTGCGGCGGGTGCGGCGAATGGCTGAACTCGAATCGCACAGAGATCGGATGTGATTTGCACTGCAGTGCGGTGCGAATCACATCCGTTCTCATAAACCGCTGCAATGTGAACCCAGCCTTAGTGACACTGGCGACGGGGGGTGATCACGGGGTTAAACCTTTATTGGGGGGGTTAGGGGGGTACCTTAGAACTAAAGGGGGCTAACCCTAACTGCCCTAACAGTTATTAGTCACAAATGACACCCGCCGGGTGATCAGGGGGTTAAACCTTTATTAGGTAATAAATGGCGGGTGCCCTGAAACTATAAAAAAATAACTAACCAACCAGCGTCACCTGTAACAGTTATATGGTGATCACTGGTGAAAGGGTTAACTAGGGGGCAATCAGGGGGCTTTATGCGGTAGTATATGGGGGTCCCTGGCGCTATAAAAAGCTGCGGCGAACCTAAATACCTACCTGCCTAACTAGCGTCACCTGTGACACTAATACGGCGATCAGAAAAATGATCGCTTATTAGGCTGGGTTCACACTGGAGCGATGCGGAAACGCCGCGAATCCGCGGCGGGTTCCCGCATCGCATGCCTCCCGGCGGCAGTTCACACTGCCCTATGCGACTGCTGGGAGTGTCAGTGAAATGTTACTGACACCCCCAGATCAGTTCGCATATCGCAGTGCGATCTGCAAACTCGGATCGCATGGTGTGAACACCCATGCGATCCGATTCTGCTGCGGGCCAAAAAAAGGGTCCCGTGCGAATTTGCGGCGGGTGCGGCGGGTGTGGCGGGTGCGGCGGGTGCGGCGAATGGCTGAACTCGAATCGCACAGAGATCGGATGTGATTTGCACTGCAGTGCGGTGCGAATCACATTCGTTCTCATAAACCGCTGCAATGTGAACCCAGCCTTAGTGACACTGGCGACGGGGGGTGATCACGGGGTTAAACCTTTATTGGGGGGGTTAGGGGGGTACATTAGAACTAAAGGGGGCTAACTCTAACTGCCCTAACAGTTATTACAGTCACAAATGACACCAATGCAAAAAAAAAAAAAAAAAAAAAAAAAAATGACATTGGTGTCACTGTGACTGGGGGGCAGGGGTAATTGGGGGGGTGATCGGGGGGTAAAGGGGGGGTGTGAGTGTGCCTGGCATGTTCTACTGTGTGTGTGAGTGTTGGTGCAACTTACTGATCCGCTCTCCTCCGTGTCGGAACGAAAAATACCGACACGGAGGAGAGAATACATCACTTCCTCTCCTGTGTTTACATTACAGGAGAGGAAGTGATGTCACCGGGGATTTCTATTCGTCGGGAGCGATCGCGAGGGGGTGGCCATGAATGAATGGCCGTCCCCTCGTCCGGGATCGCTCCCGAACGAATACCGACCGCCGCAGGCACCGGGCGGGGGCCCGATCGGGCCCCCGACCCGCGGGAGGCAAGGGACGTACATGTATGTCCTTATGCCTGCCCGTGCCATTGTACCGACGTACATCGGCGTGCGGCGGTCGGCAACTGGTTAAGATGATGAGTTACTATGCTGCCCATTCCCCATTGAAAACGTCTGTTGAGGATGAAACGCGCCTGGAGGAAGGCACTTAGTGACGTCATCACGCGATCTAACTAGGAGGACGGGCTCCGTTAGTGCTCGTGTATGCCAGCTGGTAACCTTTTTTATGCATTTTATTACTACGCAATTGTAAGTGCAATATATACTTAATACGTTTATATAGTTTGGAATATATTACACTATGGCTAGTCCTTTTCTCTTCCTGAGCGTTTACTGAAAGCTACGGATATCGGGACGAATGAAGGGTTGTGGTCATCTGTGAGTGTAAAAGGCCCAGGCTGGGTTCAAGCCACCTGCTTTTAACGCTTGCTGTTTGGTAAGCATAATCGACAGCTACGGTGGTAGGGCACTTTATCTGTTTGTGCATGCACACTGCGGTGTTGTGATTCATCAGTGACTACAACCTTCACATTTTATTTTCTGGCATCATGCTTGTTTTATGGACTCAAAATTTATAGCACAGCTTTTTTCCATTTTATTGACTTTCTGTGTTAACGCGCTGTATGCTGCTGCTTGTTGTGGTTTAATTGCCTTCCTTTTATTATTCTAGCGCGGATACACCCCTCTTTACCCTTAAGTAGTTGCAATTTCAATAGGCAGACTCCGAGGCTTCAATAAGAGGACATCCGTACAGGGAAAGGCCCCAGCAAGATGCCACCTCTGCACGTGCAGGTTTGCTGTCCCCTATGACTACAGAACTTAAAGCGGGAGTCCACCGGGACTCCGCGTTTTTTTTTTTTTTTTAAAAGCCAGCAGCTACAACTACTGCAGCTGCTGACTTTTAAATAGTGACACTTACCTGTCCAGCGCGCCCGCGATGTCGGCACCCGAAGCCGATCGCTCGCTCGTGCCGCCGCCATCTTGGGTATGGGAATCAGGAAATGGAGCCTTTCGGCTTCATTTCCCGGTTCCCTACTGCGCATGCGCGAGCCGCGCGGCGCAATCCGGACGGTCCCCGCTGCCTCTGGGAGCTGTGTGTTTCCCAGCAGGCAGCGGGGCACTTGCTGAAGGGGCGGGCGCTTGCAGAAAGGGGCGTAACGTACGCCCCTTTCCGCAGAGAGCTAGCCCGGAAGTGGGTGCAGTTACCTGGATTATCCAGGTAACTGCACCCCCCTCCCCCCTGAAAGGTGCCGATTGTGGCGCCGGAGGGGGGGGGATTCCGATGAGCGGAGGTCCATTTTAGGGTGGACCTCCGCTTTAACAGTTTCCTAATTCAAATGTAACAGTTCTCTCAGCTTTACTACAACTTCTAGCTGCAGCTGCCCCCCCAGAGGCCCCTTTTACTTACCTAAATCCGGTCTTTCCAGTGATGGGGACGAGCGCATCAGCTCCAGCCTGTGTCTCGGGTCCTCATTGGATAGATTGATAGCAGCAGGAACCATTGGCTCCCGCTGATGTCAATCAAATCCAGTGACGTGGGAGCAGGGTCCTGCTGTCTGTGCCAATAGACGCAGCCCCAGGGAAATTGCTTCTCCGGGAATTGAGAAGAGGAGGAGCCAGGAGTGCCACAGAGGGACCCCAGAGGAGGAGGATCAGGGCCACTCTGTGCAAAACCCTTGCACAGAGGAGGTAAGTATGACAAGCAGAGAATGGCTTGCACCTCTTTCATATTTTTATGCTGTTTCCACTAAAAATGTATTTGCTACCTTGGGTTACACATGAAGGATTTTGGTCAGAAAGGGCCTAGAAATAAATGTACATCATCTCTTGCTTGCTGAAATATTGCCGTAGCACTACTCAACATGTACCTTGTTATTAACCCTTAAATATATTGAATAATTAGTCCAGTGCATTTATAGTACACCTAGTTACATCCTCTTGTCACATCTTATCAGGTAAAGTCTGGAGCAAGGGAACAAAATCTCAGCCAAGGACAGAGATAAGAGAAGTGTTCTAAGTTCTTAGCGAACCGGATGACCCAGGTTGTGTCAGCTCTTGGATGCTGAATACAAGTGCTCTGTACAGGCATAAACAACTGCTAACTAACACAACTGACTTGAAACCAACTCTTATCTTATCTTTATCTCTGTGTCTGAACTTTACACACAAGCCAATTGCAACTTGTGGGAGCGCTGCTGTGTACCTCAAACAAAGGAAAAACAATGATCTCGTAACCAAATGCTGAATTTAAACAGATTTCCCATCTCTTCTTTTGTTTGTATTCATTCTCAAAAAGCCATCAGACAGTTTCAGATGTGAATGCTTAGCAGTACCAGTTTTATTGTGAATAAATTTAGATGATGTTAATAATGTATATGCATTGCTGAGAAAAAGTAGGTAGTACTGATGTAGGTAGTAGTGGTGTAGAAACAGATGTTTGTAGACGGTATTGATGTAACTGAGTCCATGATACTAGTTAACCCACAGTCCTCCCTTCCAAATCCAAAGGTCCTTTCCATCACCCTAACAAAGCACCATGAGCAGATGCAAAGGCGAGTGGCATAACAGCTCCAATGTGTTCTCCAAGACTGCAGACTGCATACATGTACATATAATGCCTTTTATTGGGTAATACAGTTGTCATTTGGAGGGTGGGGCACATAGTTGCTAAAAATGATAGAACACTGACATGGGGACAGACAATGTAGGTGTAGCCAGGTGCTTGGCTAGAGACAGAGAGTCATTTAGGAAACTGTGTGGCAGTGCTCTGTGTGCTCCTAGTAAGTGCACCAACACTACACTGACATGTAGGTACACATAGGCACACAAATCACCCCAAACACCCCCCGATCACTCCCCCCATCACCCCCCATCCCCCTCCGCCCCCCCCCCCCTCCCAGTCACAGTGTCACTGATTTCAGTGATCATTTATTTACTGATCACGGCATTTCAGTTGTAACTGTAAAAAGTGTCAGGGCAGTTAGTGTTAGGTCCAGGGTAGCCCCCTACCCCCCTTAATAAAGGTTTAACCCCCTGATTGCCCCCCAGGTAACCCTTTCACCCCCTTTTGCCAGTGTCACTAAGCGATCGTTTTTCTGATCGCTGCATTGGTGTCACTGGTGCCGCTAGGTAGCTAGTTATTTTTTAGGTTCACTGCCAGGTTTTTATAGCATTAGGTACCCCCATATACAACCTAATAAAGGTTTTAACCCCCTGATTGCCCCTAGAGTTAACCCTTTCACCAGCGATCACCGTATAAGTGTCACTGGTGATGCTGGTTAGCCAGTTAGTTATTTAGGTTCCCCGTCAGGTTTTTATATAGCATCAGGGACCCCCATATACTACCTAATAAAAGTTTGAACCTCCTGATTGCCCCTAGTTAACCCTTTCACCAGTAATCACCATATAAGTGTTACGGGTGACGCTGGTTAGTTAGTTTGCTTTTTGTAGCATCAGGGCACCCGCTATTTATTACCCAATAAAGGTTTAACCCCCTGATCACCTGGTGGGTGATATCAATTAGGTTTTAGGGTCAGATAGGGTCTGCATCGCCCCAGGCAGTGCTAGGTTAGTGCCAGTACCGCTAACACCCACGCGTAAAGCATACACCTCCTGTAGTGGTATAGTATCTGAACAGATCAATATCTGATCTGATCAGATCTATACTAGCGTCCCCAGCAGTTTAGAGTTCCAAAAAAACGCATTGTTAGTGGGATCAGCCCAGATACCTGCTAGCACCTGCGTTTTGCCCCTCCGCCCAGCCCACCCTAATTCAGTATCGATTGATCACTGTCACTTACAAAACACTAAACACATAACTGCAGCGTTCGCAGAGTCAGGCCTGATCCCTGCGATTGCTAACAGTTTTTTTTGGTAGCGTTTTATATTTAAATCCTGAAGGAGGTGCTTGGTTTTCGGGGTCCCGTACGCGGGTAGGCTCCTAAAAAGTCCCCCACATGTGGTATCCCCGTACTCAGGAGAAGCAGCAGAGTGTATTTTGGGGTATAATTTCACATATGCCCATAGCATGTGTGAGCAATATATCATTTAGTGACAACTTTGTGCAAAAAAAATTAACATTTTTGTAATATTCCCGCAACTTGTGGCAAAATATAAAATGTTCCATGGACTCAACATGCCTCTCAGTAAATAGCTTGGAGTGTCTACTTTCTAAAATGGGGTCATTTGGGGGGGGGTTTGTGTTATTTTGGCATTTTATGGCCTTCGAAACTATGATAGGTAGTGAGGAGTGAAATCAAAAATTTGCACCCTTAGAAATCCTGAAGGCAGTGATTGGTTTTCGAGGTGCCGTACGTGGCTAGACTCCCAAAAAGTCCCACACATGTGGTATCCCCATACTCAGAAGAAGCAGCAGAATATATTTTGGGGTGCAATTCCACTTATAACTATGGCATGTGTGAGCAATATATCATTTAGTGACAACTTTTTGTAAACTTTTTTTTTGTCATTATTCAATCACTTGGGACAAGAAAAAAATATTCAATGGGCTCAACATGCCTCTCAGCAATTTCCTTGGGGTGTCTACTTTCCAAAATGGGGTCATTGGGGGGGGGGGGGGGGGTTGTACTTCCCTGCTATTTTAGCACCTCAAGAAATGAGATAGGCAGTCATAAATTAAAAGCTGTGTAAATTCCAGAAAATGTACTCTAGTTTGTAGACGCTATAACTTTTGCGCAAACCAATAAATATACGCTTATTGACATTTTTTTTACTAAAGACATGTGGCTGAATACATTTTGGCCTAAATGTATGACTAAAATTGAGTTTATTCGATTTTTCTTATAACAAAAAGTAGAAAATATATATTTTTTTCAAAATTTTCAGTCTTTTTCCATTTATATCGTTAAAAATAAAAATAAAAATTGCAGAGGCAATAAAATACCATCAAAAGAAAGCTCTATTTGTGGGAAGAAAAGGACGCAAATTTCATTTGGGTACAAAATTGCATGACCGCGCAATTACCAGTTAAAGCAGTGCAGTGCGAAATTGTAAAAAGACCTCTGGTCCTTAGGCTGACAATTGGTCCGGGGCTTAAGTGGCTAAAGTGCAATAAAAAGAAATAAATAATTAAATGTCATAAAAAAATATGTTGCTTTAAGAGCTATGGGCGGAAGTGACGTTTTGACGTCGCTTCTGCCCTGCAATGGTATAGAGACGGATGGGGTCCATCTTCCTCTCACTCGTCTCAATATCAAGCCAGGGAAAGAACACCATCGACTCCGCCAATAGCGACGGCTCCGGTAAGCGGCGGAGGGCACCGGGCAGTGGTGAGAGGGGAGGGGCCCTCTTCCCCGCCGATAAAAGGGATCTTGCAGCGTGAATAGATAAAAGCTGATCATTATATTCACCCCTGCCCGTGTTAAGTCTCTAAGTTTGTCTCATTCATGTAAACTGATACATTCTTCTACAGAACATGTGCTTCTGAACAACAACCAACTTGCTGGATCACAGGATGAAAATAGAAGAAACAAAGCCTGAAAAGGACAATTAATGCAGCCATTACATCTAAAAATTGGTAAACTGCTAATAAATTTAGCTTTTGGGTTTATTAATGCTTTTACCACTTGCCGACCGCCTCACGCAGATATACTGCGGCAGAATGGAATGGGCAGGCACAGTAACATATGGGTACGTTACTCCCCTCCCGCGGGCGAGGGGGCTCGATCATGACCCCCCCAGTGCCCGTGGCAGTCGGAATCATTCCAGGAGCGATCCGTCCTGATTCATGGCCACTCCCTCACGATCACTGCTGACGAATGAGGGGCTTCCTCTGCTTCTGAAATGTAAACAGAAGCAGAGGAAGTGATGTCATCTCTCCTCTTGGAGCCCTTTCGTTTCGGCTCCCAAAGAGAGAAGACATCAATGTGAGTTGTGATGTGAGTTGAGTTGTGAGTTGGGAGGGGTGGACCTCAATGACCAGTTGTTGGCACTGTACCTAGAAGCACGTAAGGCCAGACACTGGTACAAAAAAGTGTCTGTTTATTTATTTCAATTGGCTTTGCTGAATGCTTTTGTTCTATACAAAGCTTCAGGACAGAATGGATCCTCTTTAATTCCAGGAAGAGATTGTCAGAGCCCTTCTGTTTCCAGACGGCGCTCCACCTCACCTTCCCAATCCAAATGCAGTAAGCCGTCTGCATGAGAGGCATTTTCCGTGTGACCTCCCGAGAACCCCTACTCAACAAGCCCCCCAAAGAAGATGTCGTGTCTGCAGGAATGGTGGCGTGACACCCGCTATTTGTCCCTCCTGTCCTGACAATCCTAGTTTTTTAATTGGTGAATGTTTTGAATGCTACCATACACTAGTGGAGTATTAGCGTAGGGTACAGCAGTGCACAGACTAGGACACACTTTCACAGTGTCTCCTAAGATGCCATTGCATCGACCCTGGAACCGTTACAGTTACAACCATTACAGTTACAAAAAAAACACAAAAAATATAAAATACTGTTTACTGTGTTTTATTGTTAACCTTTTTTTGTTTTCAGGTACGCCATTTAGCGGCAGCGCAGATTTACATATCTTGACAGCAACAGCGTTTGCTCCCACGATACATAAATCCGTGACTCCAGCGCTGTAGGAGGTGATTTCATCACCATAGTTTAAAAAAAAAGAGCATATATTCCGAAGCATGGGGGCAGCAGGGGTGGAGGAGAGATTTGCTCCTAACTTTTGGGGCAGATGCCCCCATGCTTCAGCCTATATTTTTTAGGCCATTCAGCTGTAGCATGATTTATTTATCTTGACAGCAACAGCGTTTGCTCCCACAATACATAAAGCCGTGACTCCAGCGCTGTAGGATGTGATTTCACCACCACAGTTAAAAACAAAATGGCGCATGTATGCCCATCATTAGAAGTGGGGGGATGAAGGGAGGTATTCTAATGGTGGGCATACCCACTGATCAATCTCTTTTCTCATTCAGCCCACAGGCTGCATGAAAAAAAAAGATTACAATATATGCCCAACAAGGACCAGCAATGTACTGGTATGTTGCTGGACTTTGAGTGGTTATACCAGAATGATGCCTGCGGGTTTAGGTATCATCTTGGTATCATTCTTTTCAGCTAGTAGTCGGCTTTCATGTAAAAGCAATCCTAGTGGCTAATTAGCCTCTAGACTGCTTTTACAAGCAGTGGGAGGGAATGTTCCCTCCCTACTACCGTCTTCCATGGTTTACTCTGGCTCTCCTGTCCCAACAGGGAACCTGAGAATGCAGCCGGTGGTTCTGCCAGCTGACCATAAAGCTGATCAGAGACCAGAATGGCTCCAATCATCTCTACATCTCTATGGCCTAAGAAACCGGAAGCTACGGGCATTTCATGACTTAGATTTCACTGGATGTAAACAGTGCCATTGGGAAATTGGGAAAGCATTTGATCACACTGACCTTGGTGTTTTCAGATGCTTTGAGGGCAGAGCAGAGATCTAGGGTCTAAAAGACCCCAATTTTTTCAAAAAAGAGTACCTGTCACTACCTATTGCTATCATAGGGAAATTTACATTCCCTGAGATAACCATTAAAAATGATAAAAAAAAAATAAAAATTGAAAGGAACAGTTTCAAAATAAAATAAAAAAGCAAAAAAAATATACAAAAAAAAAAGCACCCCTGTCCGCCCCCCTCCCCCCGCTCTCGCGCAAAGGCGAACGCAAACGTCGGTCTGGCATCTTATGTAAACAGCAATTGTACCATGCATGTGAGGTATCACCACGAAGGTCAGATCGAGGGCAGTAATTTTAGCAGTAGACCTCCTCTGTAAACCTAAAGTGGTAACCTGTAAAGGCTTTTAAAAATATATGTAGTATGTTGCCGCTGCACGTTTGTGCGCAATTTTAAAGTATGTCGTGTTTGGTATTCATGTACTCCTCCTCAGATCATCTTTTTTATTTCATCAAACATTTAGGCAATATAGTATGTTTTAGTGAATTAAAATAAAAAAAAAAGTGAAAAATTGCTGCGCAAATACTGTGTGAAAAAAAATGAAACACCCACCATTTTAATCTGTAGGGTCTTTGCTTTAAAAAATATATATAATGTTTGGGGGTTCAAAGTCATTTTCTTGCAAAAAAATAAATATTTTTTCATTCAAACAAAAAGTGTCAGAAAGGGCTTTGTCTTCAAGTGGTTAGAAGCAGACCCGGACTGGCCATAGGGCAGACCGGGCGTTTGCCCGGTGGGCCGAGGTCCACCAGGCCGCTGGGCTGCATGTTCTAACACTGGCCGCTGATGTTCCGCATATGCTGGGTGGTAGAGGAGCGGAAAGAGTCTCCTCATTCCCTGCCTACCAAGCCGATCCATGGCAACCCAAGCCGCTGCTAAACAGGAAGTCCGCAGCTGACGGTGACCTGGCAACCAGGACGCCAGGAACAGAGGAGGGACGGGGACCAAGAGGAAGAGGCCTGAGGCACCGCCACCTACTGAGACCCGCCTCAAACACATGAAAGCCAGCAAGGTGCTGCAGCAGCCTATAGGGAAAGTAGTGTGGCTGCCAGCTGGTGTACATCCATCTCCATTCCTGCAAGTGAAGGGTCTCATGCTCCAGGCCAGGGAGCACTGCTTTTAATAATGGTAGCTATGATTTTTTTCTTCAGTAACTAATCCTTCTGCACCTGCTATCTCCGGGAAATCCTCTCCCTCAGCAGCCTTGTGTCAGGCTCAAGATGAAGGGGAGATGAAAGGGAGACAATTCTGCCCAGAAAATACTTGATGAAGTATTGCACAGGCTTTGGAAGCACTAGAAAAAGTGACTGTCAAAAAAACAGTTATAAAGCAATAATCCTTTATGAATGAATGAATGAATGAAATACTTGTATAGCGCACAATGCGAACTGAATCGCCTCTAGGCTCTGGCTCTGTATATATTTATAACTGACATTGTGAGTAATGCTTTATAACTGCCTCCGCAGTACTCACAGAGCCAGTTATAAAGGAGTTTTGCTTAATAACTCGCTCTGTGAGTAAAGCCTAGTGCACATGGGCTGAATATCAGCCGGCATTCAGCCCATGTGTACGGCAGCCGGTCCGACAGAAGCCTGCCATTCAGTTCAGCTTCTGTCGAAGGCTCGTGACTGAAAAAGGTCAGCGTTTTTAGCCAATGGCTGAGAGAGCGCTGACTGGAGTGTTCTGGCGGGGGGGGGGGGGGGGGCGTTCCCCTGTCAGAACACAATAGCTCAGCAGGGGAGATCGCTGTAATAACATTGGATTGTTAGTACAGCGGCTCCGACCTGAGTTGTCAGTTTAGTGGTGTGTACAAGGCTTAATGCTTTATAACGGGCTTTTCAGTATTCACAAAGCCAGTTAATAAGCATTACTTACAGAGCCAGCTATAAATTCGTTTTGCTTAATGACTGGCTTTGTGAGTACTGCCTTATATCTGGCTTTGTGAGTCATGCTTTATAACTGGCTTTGTAACCACTTCTCTAGAAGTTTTAGAAGTAACTTGTTTTCTAAAGTAGTAGCTCCCAACCCTGTTATAAGGCTACATTTGCACACGTCTTTAGGCACAATGCAAATGGCAGGGGCAGGTATTTGCTGATTCCTACTGCTGTTTAGGACACCTGTGAGTGGCTAGCTGAGTTGACATTTGTGTATTCTGAAAGTGTAAGAATCAGGGTGGATCTGAGGTTTAAAGGTGCAAAGCTCAGTGGATATCTTACTATTATTCAAGTGGTTTACAGCATTTACTTTATATAGATTCCTTTACATGTGCAGTTGTCTGTGTTTTTTTTTTTTTTATGTATCTGGCACTCTCAATTTCTTTGAAAACATTTTTTGGCACACTATGCCCTAAAGGTTGCCCCTGCTTTAGAGCAACCCTCATCTTGTGCTGCTAAGTTCATACTATTTTCAGGCCATCAAAACTGGAGTTAAAGTAATCAAATCCACACATCCTGGAACCCCACATCCCATCATCAACTGCCCCCGTGAAAAAAACAACACCGCCCCCCCCCCCCCCTGGCTGCTCAGTCTAAAATGCCCAGGCCTTTTTTTTGTCCCCGTCCGGGCCTGGTTAGAAGAGTGGGTGATGTGTGACATAAGCTTCTAAATGTTGTGCATAAAATGCCAGGACAGTTCAAAACTCCCCCCCATGACCCTATTTTGGAAAGTAGACACCCCAAGCTATTTGTCGAGTCCATGGAATATTTCATATTTTGACACAAGTTGTCACTAAATGATATATTGCTCAAACATGCCATGGGCATATGTGTAATTACACCCCAAAATACATTCTGTTTCTTCTCCTGAGTACAGGGATACCACATTTGTGAGACTTTTTGGGAGCCTAGCCGTGTAAGGGACACCGAAAACCAATCACCGCCTTCAGGATTTCTAGGGGTGTAAATTTTTGATTTCATTCCTCACTGCCTATCACAGTTTCGGAGGCCATGGAATGCCCAGATAGCACAAACCCCCCCAAACTACCCCTCCCCCAAACGACCCCAATCTATTTGCTGAGAGGTATGGTGAGTATTTTGCAGACCTCGCTTTTTGTCACAAAGTTTTGTAAATTGAAAAAAGAAAAAAAAAATATTTACTTTCTTCATTTTCAAAAACAAATGAGAGCTGCAAAATACTCACCATGCCTCTCAGAAAATAGCTTGGGGTGTCTACTTTCCAAAAATGGGGTCATTTGGGGGTGGGTTTTGTGCTATCTTGGCATTTCATGGCCTTTGAAACTGTGATAGGTAGTGAGAAGTGAAATAAAAAATTTACGCCGTTAGAAATCCCGAAGGCGGTGATTGGTTTTCGGGGTCCCTTATGTAGCTAGGCTCCCAAAAAGTCTCACAAATGTGGTATCCCCGTACTCAGGAGAAGAAACAGAATGTTATTTCATCCCCATACTAAGAAGAAGCAGCAGAATATATTTGGGGTGTAATTTCATTGTAATTATAACTTTTGCGCAAACCAATAAATATATTCTTATTGACATTTTTTTTTTTACCAAAGACATCTGGCTGAATACATTTTGGCCTAAATGTATGACTTTTTTTTTCAAAATTTACGGTCGTTTTCCGATTATATTGCAAAAAAATAAAAAATCGCAGAGGCAATCAAATACCATCAAAAGAAAGCTCTATTTGTGTGAACAAAAGAAGGCACATTTTGTTTGGGTACAGCATTGCATGACCATGCAATTACCAGTTAAAGCAGCACCGTGCCAAATTGTAAATAGTCCTCTGGTCTTTAGGCAGCCAAATAGTCCGGGGCTTAAGTGGTTAAGAGGATTTTAGGAGATTGAATAAAATATCACCTTTCCTGGTGCCTATCCATGGCATAATACCTGTGACAAGCTCCGCCTTGGCTCCTCCCTCAGGACTAGTGAATATTATAAAAGAAATGGTTAGCGCAGCCCCAGCATTCTCCTTTTTTTCCTCATACCTCATGGCCAAGAGAAATGGAGGGTGGAGACCCGTGATAGACCTAAAAAGTCTAAATCGTTATATCTTTCTAGTAAGATTCAAAATGGAGTCACTACGAATGATTATTCGTGTAGACCAACCAGGGGGCTGGATGTTGTCAATAGACTTGCAGGACGCTTACCTGCATATACCCATACTCCCTCCATTCCAGAAGTATCTGAGATTGGCGGTGGGGCAGGTACATCTCCAATTCCAGAGTCTTCCATTTGGCCTCTGCACATCGCCAAGAGTCTTCACAAAGACCCTGATTGCCATCATAGCCCCTCTGAGAGAATTGGGCTTCGAGTATGCCACTACTTGGACGACCTTCTACTCCTGGCAAAAGACTGTGGAACAGGTGGTATCTATCCCAACCCATACACTTGACGACCTTGATGCTCAGGAGTCTACATTGGTGGATAAAGAAACGGACACTTCTGAAATCACGCCCGTTAGGGCATGTCGACTGGATCACAATTACTACCAATGCCAGTGCAGCAGGTTGGGGAGCACACTGCAACCGGATCTCAGTGCAGCGTAGATGGTCCTTCCATACAGCAGGCCTGGTGTCGAATGTCCTGGAGGTCAGAGCGGCCTACCTTGCGTTACTAGCCCTAAGGTTCGAGATTACAGGGAAACCTGTTCTCCACCGAATGGACAACAGGGCTCTGCTATCCTATGTACACCGGCAAGGGGGGACACGCAGCAGGTCCCTCCTGAAGGAGGTGGAACCCATAATACTCTGGGCAGAAAGGAATCTAAAGGACCTGAGGGCAGTTTATCTGCCCGGCCATCTCAACTTGAGGGTTGACCGCCTTTCCCGCAAGTTTGCGGATGCCAACGAATGGTCTCTACACCCAGAGATTTTCGACTGGATAGTGAACCAGTGGGGTCCCCTCGAGCTAGACCTATTCGCAACAGCATTCAATACCAAGCTTCCAAGGTGCATCTCAAGGCTTCCTCACCCCCAAGCGGAGGCATTAGATGCCCTCTCAGCCCCCTGGGCATGCAATCGGGCCTATGCCTTCCCTCCACGGCCTTTCATTCCAAGATTCCTGTCAAGACTTATGATAGAAACCTCGATAGCGGTCCTACCGTACTGGCCAAGACGTCCTTGGTTCCCCACAGCAATGTATCTAAGTACCCGACTTCCAGTCAAGGTTCCAATAATACCTCTTCTCCTGTCGCAAGGATGTCACACCCTTCCAGATCCTTGCAGGCTGGATCTTCACATCTGGCAGCTGAAAGGCAAAGGTTCCAATCCCTAGGGTGTTCCAACAAAGTGATCGCATCCCCGCTCAAGGCAAGAAAACCATCCACAAACAAAAGTTCAGGGCCTTCATGATTGGCAGAAGCTGTGATCCAGATTCCCCATCATCCTCTCAAATTCTTGAGTTTTTGCAGGCAGGCCTAGACCTAGGTCTTGCACTAGGTACACTAAAATTACAGGTATCAGCAATTTCATTGGCAAACCAGTAGAAGATGGGCCGAGGACCCATTAATAATACAGTTCTCCAAAGCTGTCAAAAAGATCCGACCGCCAACTAAACAATCTTTTCCCACTTGGGACCTTGCTATCATCTTAGAGTCCTTAGCCAGTCCACCTTTTGCCCCTTCGGAGTCAGCATCGCTTTGGAATCTAGCCTTGAAGCTAGCCTTCCTGATAGCTATAACCTCTGGCAGACAGGTTTCAGAGCTCCAAGCTTTAGGAGCAGATCATAATCATATTATATTCTATCCGGACAGAGTAGAACGAGAATAGTGCGAGGATTTATTCCCAAAGTCGCATCATCCTTAAACATGTCAGAACCTTGGGCACTCCCAACATTTTCAGAACAGGACTCTGGTTCTCTTCATGAGCTAGACATCGCCTCCACTTTGAAATGCTATCTGCAGGCCACAGCATCATTCAGGGATTCCATCAGGCTGTTTATAATTCCCTGGGGCAAACACCAAGGCAAGGAGGCGTCAGCAACAACAATTGCCTCATGGATCGTTAGACTCATCCACAAGGTGTACAGGACAAAGGGGCTGGAACCCCCTTTGGCGGTCAGGGCGCTCTCCACCAGAGCAGTTTCTGCCTTTTGGGCGGCAAGAGCGAATGTGTTAATTGAAACTACTTGTGGGGCAGCGACTTGGTCGTCCCGACATACGTTTCTGAAACATTACAGGGTGGACCCAGGAGCTCTTTCATCGGTGGAGTTTGGCAGACAGGCAGTCACATCAGCCCTCGCTTCTTCTAAATAATAATTTCTTTAAAATAAACTTCTAAGCATCCCACCCATCTCAGCTAGTTATTTGTCACAGGTATGCTGCCATGGAGGCACCAGGAAAACAGAAAATTGTACCATACTTACCGTAATTTTCTTTTCCTGGTGCCTATCCATGGCAGCATACAATCCCACCCTCGGTATTCTATATTACGGAGAATGCTGGGGCTGCGCTAACCATTTCTTTTATAATATTCACTAGTCCTGAGGGAGGAGCCAAGGCGGAGCTTGTCACAGGTATGCTGCCATGGATAGGCACCAGGAAAAGAAAATTACGGTAAGTATGGTGCAATTTTCTGTTTTTCCCACTCCTTTTTCCTTTCATCAATCTGCCTTCTTTCAACACTTTAGGCTTCTCTTCCAAATAACTTTTTCTTTTGACTTTTCATCAGCTAGAAAAACAATGACTGCAAAAAAAGGGAAAAGCAAGACGGAAAATAGCAATCAATTCGTGGAACTTCATAAATAGGTTCCATAATCTTTATGTAATAGATTATATACTATGCAGACTGCGTGTTTTCTTTATCTACTGCATAACATCTGAGACCAGCCGAGCGGCACAGTACATTTCACAAGTTGGAGTGGACTTTGTAGTACCAGGAAATTTCAGTATAAGTAACTCTATGTATCTCAGAGATATGCAGAAAATTCCAAATCTGCAAGATCAGTGCAGATTATAGAAGACACATATCCTGCACAAGTTGAAACACCTATATAGAATTAAAGCCAGTTCACACCAGTGTGTTGCAATAATTAATGTTAATTTAACCTGCATTATGAAGTCCATCCAAAATAATACACTAAAGCCTAGTAAACATATGCCGAATGCCCATCACCATTTTGCCTGTGTGTACTGCAGCCACTCTGTTGAAGGGACATGACCGAAAAAGGTCTGCTGAACGGGTCCCGATCAGCGTTCTGATCTCAATGGCTGAGATCTCTGACTGGATTGTCCGTTGTCAGAACACAATAGAATAGCAGGTGATATTGCTGTACTAACATTGCATGGTTAGTACAGCGACTCCGACCTGATCTGTACATTTTTTTTTCCATTCAGCCTGTTGGGTTTAAGGAAAAAAAGGACTAGCAGTGTATACCAGGCTTTACATGGACTGGAAGCTTTATTTGTAACAATACATAAAAAAGTGCAGCACAATTTATTCTGTATAAATAACAGTACTTCATATGCACACATTTTTTTTGTGTTGATATAAAATCTTCTCAAAAACACCAACATGCTAATGTCCATATATACAGTCCCACTGTGCAGTCAGTGACCCTTCTATCATGTAACGTGTTTAGTGGCCTCCACCTTTGGGTGAAAAACCTGCTCACCTCAACGTTAGACCCCACTACAGAGTCTGATTTGCTTGTATCACTCTCCTCCTCCTCGGACATCAAATCCACATTCCTTCTCCACTCAGTAACTTTTTGCTCAATACTCAGATCATCATGATGAAAGACACAAAAAGGAGAAACCATAGTGCTCTCCATCGCAACGTTTATTCACAGTATAAAAGGGATTAAAACACTTACAATCATTCCATAGGATAGCATGCCTTAGGTAAACTACAACTTCCTGGATATGACATCATGGGCTTGACCCTTCTCCCCTATACCCGTTACACCCCGTGATTGGGCTTCCTCAGTAGGCCTACTGTTAGAAGCAACAATAGTGAATGTGCACTGTGTGCGTGTGTGCGTTTTTGTATTTTTGTTTTTTAGTTGCGTTTATTGTTTTTCTGGGTTGCGCAGCCTGAAATTGGTATATCTGGTAGATTGTTTTTAACAAAGCACAACACAAATGCTCACATATGTGCACTTTAGTGTGCTAAATGAGATGATTATGAATTGTGTTAGATCCGTTGGGTTGCCATTCAAAATGAATAGCACCACAAAGTATATCACTCTGTTTTGAATGTTTCTGTGCTTTGTGTAAGATGCAGTAAAACACAGGTAACCACTAATAGCTTCCAATATACAGTATATGAATATTAAAGGGGTTGTAAAGCTTTGTTTTTTATTTTCTAAATAGGTTCCTTTAAGCTAGTGCATTGTTGGTTCACTTACCTTTTCCTTTGATTTCCCTTCTAACCATTTTTTTTTCTTTGTCTGAATTTCTCACTTCCTGTTTCTCCTCAGTAAACTTCACATCATCATCCAAGCGGTGTTTAGTCAGCCAGAACAGCTTACTGAACAGCTTACTGAGGAGGAACAGGAAGTGAGAAATTCAAACAAAGAAAAAAAACATTTAGAAGGGAAATCGAAGGAAAAGGTAAGTGCACCAACAATGCACTAGCTTAAAGAAACCTATTTAGAAAATGAAAAACAAACCTTTACAACCCATTTAAGGTGAATCTAGTGTGACATTCCAGCAACAGAATCAGACATAGTGATGAGAGAATCAGCCTCAGTAAATAAAGCTGAGCCGGAGTGCGCACTGAATGTTCATTCCTGCTTGTAGTCGGTTCCTGTCAGCATAGACTGGAGATTGATATATGTTGTCAACCCAGCGATATATACAGCTTATAATAGAAAATGGATGCATTTTCTCTTTAAAAGTAATCATAAGTCAAAAAATTAAAAGTAAACTTATTGTGCAAATTAAATTCAAATAACTAGAACTAAATAATGAATAAATAAATAAATCAATGTGGTCAATTCATATGCGTCTTGTTGTGACCAAAAAGGAAAAATATACCAATTCATAAGCATGTACAATAAATACTAACTAAATGCATACATTTCATAAACCATATAAAGGTGAATAAAGTGCAATAGCAAATAAATAGTTGAAAGTCCAACATAAATTTATAAAATGCCCCAAACTGGAGCTGTGAAATTCCAACCGACAGAATAGTGCCTCTCTAATGCCGCGTACACACGTAGCCGTCTATCCGACGGACTTAGTCTGACGGACTTCCCGCCAGACTGTCCATCGGACTTTCCGAACGGGCTACTTGCCCACACATGGCACTTTTTCAGCGGACTAATACGGCGTACTAAGTCCGCCGTACTATCCGCCCTACTTTTGAAATGAACGGACTCGCCCACGCACGCAGAGAAAAGTCCGCTCATTTCGAGTGCGTCTCCAGGTAGGCGGGGCCCGCGAAGGAGACGTCGCTGGTCCCGCCGCCTGGTATGGACTTAAAGGGGAACCCCAACGCGGAAAAAAAATCGGCGTGGGGGTCCCCCCAGGTTCACATCAGACCCTTGTCCGAGCACGCTACCCGGCCGGCCAGGAAAGGGGGGGACGAGCGAGCGGCCCCCCCTCCTGAGCCGTACCAGGTCGCATGCCCTCAACATGGGGGTGCCTTGGGGAAGGGGAGGCCGCGTGGCCCCCCCACCCCAAAGCACCTTGTCCCCATGTTGATGAGGACAAGGGCCTCTTCCTGACAACCCTGGCCGTTGGTTGTCGGGGTCTGCGGGCGAGGGGCTTATCGGAATCCGGGAGCCCCCTTTATTAAGGGGGCCCCCGGATACCGGCCCCCCACCCTATGTGAATGAGTATGGGGTACAATGTACCCCTACCCATTCACCTGAAAAATAAAGTACAAAAAAAACACAACACACAAGATAAAATAGTTTATTGCACCGCTCCGGGGGTCTTCCGTCTTCGGGGGTCTTCTCGTCGGACTCCTCCGCTATCTTCTTGTAGCTCTTTTACTAGTGGAGGAGCCCGGCTTTCTTCCTCGCCGCCGCCCTTCTTCCGACTTCGGGGGTCTTGCCCCCCTCTTCGGTTCTTCTGCCGGGCCACCGCGCCTTCTTCTAGCTCTTTTACAGGCGGTGGCCCGGTCTTCTGTCGCCGCCGCCACCTTCTGTTCTTCCGTTCTCTTCTTCTTCTTCTTCAGATGTTGCCTCTTCGAGTCCTCTGCTCACAATGACGGGGACCGGGCACGTGGCGACTTATATAGGGACATCGCTGGATGATGTCCCCGCCTATTATGGTGTCACAGTCCCAGAGGCCCCGCCTACCTGGAGACCCGCTCAAAATGAGCGGACTTTTCTCCGGGCAGGAAAAGTCCGCTCATTTCAAAAGTACGGCGGACTGGCATACACACGGCTGGATTGTCCGCCGAAATGCGAGTCCGGCGGGAAGATTGGAGTGCAAAACTACTTTCTAAGTCCGCCGTACTTTCGGGTCAAAAAAGTATGCCGGAGGCTACACACGGGGGGATTGTCCGGCGGACTTGAGTTTGCCGGACTTTTCCACCCGCTTGTTTGATCGTGTGTACGCGGCATAAGTGTTCCACCACCTTCTAGAACAGCGGTTCTCGAGGACCCCCTAACAGGCCAGATGCAGACTAGAATATTGCAATCACTGAGCAGCAAATTATATCACCTGTGATGTATTTCAATTATCTTGCAATCCTGCCCTGTTAGTGGGTCCTGAGGATGGGAGTTGAGTATAAAACCCCTTCAAAACCACAATAAAATTTTGGTAAAACAAAAAAAACATAAAACCCCTACCAGAGAGAGCAGACCTCTACACTTTAAAAGGTCGAACTAGATTGGATTGAGTAAATCCAAAAAACCATCAGCATCAGCCTGGGGTATGTTTTTTGTCGCCTTGTACCACTAGATGGCTCCAACACACTCTTAGCCCACGTACACACGGCCGGAGATTTTGCCAACCAAATCCGTCGGATTTTGTCTGTCGGATTTAGTCCGACGGATTGTGTCCGAAACTGTTGCATACACACGGTCGGGCCAAGTTGTCTGATTTAGCGGTTGCCAAGAACGCGGTGACGTAATTTCGTTACGATGGGACTACATTCAGGCTAGTAGCCAATAGCTTTGATGTAGGAATTTGATCTGAGCATGCGTGGCACTTGGTCCGATCAAAATTCGCTACACATGATCGGATTAGGTTCCGACCGGCCCAGTTGGTCGGGAAATATTTCCAACATGTTGGAAAATTGGGTCCGACGGAGATTCGGACGGAATCAGTCCGATGCATATCACACACAGTTGGATTATCTGACGACACGGTCCGATAAGACGCATTACGACGGATTCTCCGACCGTGTGTATGCGGCATTAGAGGACTCCATCACTACCTCAATCACTTAGGCCCCTTTCACGCTTGTGTGACTTGTCCTGCAACTTGGGACTGCAAAGTTGCATGACAAGTCATTCCCCATGATTTCCAATAATAACCATTCATATATGCGCACATTTTCCCATCTTCACCCTGGGCGCTGGAAAGCCTTGTCCCGGCATTGGGGACTCCTAATTTTTTATATAGCAATGGGAAACCTAAGGTACGCTATCCTTTATTACGTGTTCAACCACCACTCTTCCTAATCTCCAGACAGTCCACAGGCTACATTTATTTATTTAACTTTAAAATAAACATCCAAAATTGGGAAGCCCTAAATATTAATTTTTCACAATGAGCCTTTAGCAATAGTGATGGACGAACTTCCGACGGGACGTTTCGCGAACGCAGCCGATAGTTCGCGAACCGTAACGTTTGCGGCGGGCCCCATTGACTTCAATGGGAGGCGAACTTTGCAAACCTACAGGTCAAATTTGCAGCCACATAATAATTACTAGCTGTGCAAACATAGTCCCACCACATGGCCAATGACATAACACATGTATGAGGTGAATCTGGGATCGACAACTACAAGCATTCTTTTTTTATATGTGAAATTGTTGTGACAATTCAGGACTGTGGAGCGCATGAAGGCAATGGAGGAGAGGGAAGGTCAGGGTAGGCAAAGAAGAGGGTGCAGGAGATGATCACCAGCAGCGTGACATACAGCAATGACACCAGCACTGTGATATACAGCACTGACACCAGCACCGTGATATACAGCACTGACATCAGCAGCGTGACATACAGCAATGACACCTGCACCGTGATAGAGTGATCTGACACCAGCACCGTGATAGAGAGCACTAACATCAGCAGCGTGACATAAAGCACTAACACCAGCACTGTGATATACAGCACTGACAGCAGCACCGTGATAGAGAGCACTGACATCAGCAGCGTGACATACAGCAATGACACCTGCACCGTGATAGATTGATCTGACACCAGCACCGTGATAGAGAGCACTGACATCAGCAGCATGACATAAAGCACTAACACCAGCACCATGATATACAGCACTGACAGCAGCACCGTGATAGAGAGCACTGACATCAGCAGCGTGACATACAGCAATGACACCTGCACCGTGATAGAGTGATCTGACACCAGCACCGTGCTAGAGAGCACTGACACCTGCACCGTAAGCAGCCCCAGGAGGAAGTCAGCATAGCACAGGGATGGTGGGAGCCCCTCATAATAAGCAGCCCCAGGAGGATGTCAGCATAGCACAGGGATGGTGGGAGCCCCTCATAATAAGCAGCCCCAGGAGGAAGTCAGCACAGCACAGGGATGCTGGGAGCCCCTCATAATGAGCATAGCACAGGGATGGTGGGAGCCCCTCATAATATGCACAGCAGAGGTACAGCCCCAGGAGGAAGTCAGCACAGCACAGGGATGGTGGGAGCCCCTCATAATAAGCAGCCCCAGTAGAAATAGGACACCGCTCAACCTCTTCAAACAGGAGGGCATGGGCATATAGTACGGTGTGATTTTTTTGGACAAGGAAGTGAGCCAAATGAAGAAAGAAGGTCTGTGTGCTCAATTAAAAAAATCGTTTATAGACATATTCATGGTCTACTGGTCACATGTGTTGAATTCCTCCGAGATCCATGCCTCATTAATTTTTAGAAATGTGAGGTAGTTAACATTGTCGTGAGCTAGGCGAGTACGCTTATCGGTCACGATCCCCCCTGCTGCGCTGATCGTCCTTTCGGACAGGACACTGGACGAGGGGCAAGCCAACAGTTCGATTGCAAATTGGGCAAGCTCTGGCCAGAGGTCAAGCCTGCCCACCCAGTAGTCCAGGGGTTCATCACTCCTCAGAGTGTCCACATCGGCCGTTAACCCGATGTAGTCGGACACCTGACGGTCTAGGCGTTCCCTGATGCTGGATCCGGATGACACCTATCGATGGGTCGGCTGAAAGAATGACCTCATATCCGAAGTCACCAACACATCTTCAAACCAGCCTCTTCTTGCAGGCGCTGTTGGATTGGTACCCGCAACTCTTTCTCTGGGAGTGGGAATTGCTCCTCTGCCAGCGCATGCAAAAGCAGAATGCAGCATTTCTCGAAGCAAGGCCTGGAAGTGCTGCATTCTGACAGCCCTCTGTGACGGCGGTAGCATTTCCACCATTTTGTGTTTGTACCGGGGGTCTAAGTACGTTGCCACCCAGTACTGGTCCTTGACCCTTATGCTTTTCATACGGGCGTCCCTATTAAAACACTGGAACATGAAGGCCTCCATTTGCTCTAAACTGGAAGCGGTGTGGTGGCCTGGCTCCTGCTCATCATCCAGGATAATGTCGTCCTCTTCATTCTCCTCTCCCCATCCACGCACAACAACAGGGGTCCCAGAAAGGTTTAAAGCATGCTCTTCTTGCTCCTCCTCATCCGCCCCGGCACCATCCTCCTCTGACTACTCTTCAGACTCCTGTTGTTGACTTGTCTCAGATAGAGTAGCCCCCCCTGGGAATTCATCCAGCATTGCGACTTCCTCATCTTCCCACTCCTGCTCCTCCACAGCTTGATCAATGACACAACGCAATGCACGCTCCATAAAGAAGGCATAAGGTACCATGCCACTGATGGTGCCATGGCTGCGACTGACCAGTTTGGTGATCTCCTCAAATGGCCGCAGAAGTCTGCATGTGTCGCGCATGAGCAGCCACTGGCGCGGTGAAAAAACCCCCAGCTCCCCAGAACCTGTTCTGCCGCAGAGTTCATACAGGTAGACGTTAACTGCACGTTTCTGCTGGAGCAGCCTATCAAGCATATAGAAGGTTGAGTTCCATCGCGTTGGGCAATCGCAAATAAGACGTCTGACCGGCAGATTGTGTCGCCGCTGAATGTCAGCAAGGCGAGCCATGGCCGTGTAAGATCTTCTGAAATGGGCCGAGATTTTCCTTGCCTGCCGCAAGATGTCCAGGACCCCAGGGTATTTGACAACGAATCACTGCACGACCAAGTTTAAGACGTGTGCCATGCATGGCACGTGCGTCATTTTGCCCTGTTTCAATGCGCTAAGCAGATTGGCACCGTTGTCACACACCACTTTACCAACTGTCAAATTGAGCGGTGTTAGCCACTGATCTGCCTGTGAACGCAAAGCTGAAAGGAGTGCCGGGCCAGTGTGGCTCTTGACTTCCAGGCACAACAGACGCAGCACGGCATGGCAACGTCTCACCTGGCATGTCGAATAGGTTCTGGGGAGCTTAGGCGGCGCAGCGGAAGAGACGCTAGCAGCGGAAAAGGAGGAGTCAACCGAGGAGGAGAGGGAGGAGGATGGAGTAAGAGGAGGAGGAGGAGAAGAAGAGCCAGGCCTGCATGCAATCCGTGGCGGTAAAACCAAATCTACACGGGTGCCACGGGTTACATGCTTGACGGCCGTCAGAAGGTTCACCCAGTGTGCAGTAAAAGTGATATACCTTCCCTGCCCGTGTTTGCTAGACCACGTGTCTGTGGTCAGATGTATCTTGGCACCGACACTGTGTGCCAGAGATACATTCACTTGCATGGCCATATAGCTCTGGGATGCCCTTCTCTGAGAAATACTTCCTTCCTGGGACCTTCCATTGTGGTGTTCCAATGGCCACAAATTTTCGAAAAGGCCTCCGAGTCCACCAGTTTATATGGCAGTAGTTGGCGGGCTATCAGTTCTGACAAGCCAGCCGTCAACCGTTGGGCAAGAGTGTTATCCGGCGTCATCATTTTTTTACGCTCGAAAATTAGGCCCATGGAAGCCTGCCTTTTTGCAGAAAAACGTGAGCTTGGCGTGATGGAAGGTGGAGTGGAGGACAATTGTGAGGAGAGAGGAGAAGGAGAAGTAGAAGACGAGGCTGGACGGTGAGAGCCTGGAGTGTGGCTTTGTGTGTTCCGTTGCTCCCACTGGGCTCGGTGATGGCTGCTCATGTGCCTTCTTAAGGCGGTCGTCCCTAGGTGAGTGTTGGGCTTACCGCGACTAATGCGTTGACTGCAAAGATTGCAGATGGCAACGCTATTGTCAGCAGCGGACACATTAAAAAAAGCCCACACTGCGGAGCCATGTGCCGGTGTCCTGGGAGCGCCAGATGTGACCGTACATGGTCGATGACTCGCTCCTGATACATTTGCAGTCTGCTTTGTCCCTCCTGTGCAATGTAAGTTATTCCTGCTTCTCCTCCCTATCTGCTGGTCCATATCTCCCTCTGAACTCCCCTCCTCTTCCTCTCTTGTGGGCACCCACGTGACATCACTAGACACGTCATCATCAACGTCACCTTCCCCACCGCTATAAGTAGAGATCTCGGAGTAGGCAGCAACACCGGGGACCAACCTCCTCCTTGGGCTGATCTGGGTACTGTCGTCAGACTGCTGAGTAGCGGTTGTTGCTACCTCCTCTTCCTGATCCAATACCAAGAGTGGCTGCGCATCAGAAATGTCTTGATATGGATCGGAAAATAATTCCTGTGACTCAAGCGGAAGGTATGTGGTGGTGGTGGTGTCTTTGGGGGTGCACATAACAGAGAGTGAAGAAGAGGGTGCAGATCGAGAGGATGAGGAGGGTGCAGAAGAGTAAGACTGAGTGAGCCACTCAACCAAGTCTGGTGCGTCCTTTAAAGTAATTGAACGCACCTTCTGCAACTTCCCAATTTGGCTAAGGCCTGTTGCTCCTGCCCTACCCTTACCACCCCTGCGGAAGGGCCTGCCTCTTCCTCTGCCTGTCATTTTTTAAATGACCCTGTGACAAAACTCTCAGTCCCTATACTGATAAAGGACTGCTGCAGTATAGGGCAGCAGTCAGACTCAGCAGTAGTGCACCTCAACCCTATGTGTTGTGGACCTATACCAGTCCTTAAGGAATAGCAGACTGTACCTCACTCAACCCAATGTACTGTAGCACCCTAGACCTTACCAGTCCTTATAAGGACCTTTGTGGAACTAGTAGGTTGTGAATGATTAGCAGACTGTACCTCAGTCCCTATACTGATAAAGGACTGCTGCAGTATAGGGCAGCAGTCAGACTCAGCAGTAGTGCACCTCAACCCTATGTGTTGTGGACCTATACCAGTCCTTAAGGAATAGCAGACTGTACCTCACTCAACCGTATATATTGTAGCACCCTAGACCTTAACAGTCCTTATAAGGACCTTTGTGGAACAAGTAGGTTGTGAATGATTAGCAGACTGTACCTCAGTCCCTATACTCATAAAGGACTGCTGCAGTATAGGGCAGCAGTCAGACTCAGCAGTAGTGCACCTCAACCCTATGTGTTGTGGACCTATACCAGTCCTTAAGGAATAGCAGACTGTACCTCACTCAACCCTATGTACTGTAGCACCCTAGACCTTACCAGTCCTTATAAGGACCTTTGTGGAACTAGTAGGTTGTGAATGATTAGCAGACTGTACCTCAGTCCCTATACTGATAAAGGACTGCTGCAGTATAGGGCAGCAGTCAGACTCAGCAGTAGTGCACCTCAACCCTATGTGTTGTGGACCTATACCAGTCCTTAAGGAATAGCAGACTGTACCTCACTCAACCCTATGTACTGTAGCACCCTAGACCTTACCAGTCCTTATAAGGACCTTTGTGGAACAAGTAGGTTGTGAATGATTAGCAGACTGTACCTCAGTCCCTATACTCCTAAAGGACTACTGCAGCAGAAGGGCAGCAGTCAAGTATAATATTCTTTCTATATTTGGAAGAAAGAATATTATACGTGTACAAGCCTATTACCATACCAGTCCTGAAAAGAACCTTTGTGGACCTAATAGTAACAGCTACTGATTAAACTCACTGTCCCTCACTGCCTCACACACAGCTTCCTGCCTGTCCCTATTTAAACTGACAAAACAGAGGCTGCTCGAACAATAACTTGAATAGCACTTTTGTGGACCTAATAGTAACAGCTTATGATTAAACTGACTGTCCCTGCAGCACACATCGTCCTGTCCCTTTCTCTACACTGACAAAAGACACTCAGGCTGCTGCAACAATCACTAGCACAGCACTGCCTCAAACCTATATCCTGAACTACACCTAACACCTATACCAGTCCTGAAAAGAACTTTTGTGGACCAAATAGCTAGTGATTTGGGTCACTGCAATCTCTCCCTGCTCCACACAGCAACCTCTCCCTATAGTGACAGAAGAAAGAATGTAAAATGGCCGCCGGATCGGGTCTATTTATAAGTTAGGGGGAATGTCCAAGTGTCCATGTGCTGTAATGTCTCAATTGGCTGTCCTGTACCCCATGATGGATGTGTCATCATAGGTCAAAGTTCTTTTACACAGTAAACAAGGAAGTCCGCCGGGTGAACGGCGGCAATAGTCCGCCGTTCGGGCGGATGGCGAACAGCCGAAATTCGCCGCGAAACGACCGCCGGGCGAACCGTTCGGCCATCCCTATTTAGCAATACCAAGCCTCACTTTCCTTTCAAATTGACCCAACATCATGTAGAGCTCTGACTCTTTCCTGTGGTTTGAAATATTTACATAGTTACATAGTAAATACATAGTTTAATAGAAATGATTAGTTTTTTTTAAGATGAATACCCCCGTAGACTATTTTGTCTTTTACAAAACTTTCTTGTGAGGATCCTTAAGGTATTTCTTAAGGCATTTCTTAAATAGGTATGTGGAAAGCTCAGTAACTTTTTATGAATACAAAAATCCCACAGACTGAATCATGCTCTCATGGCACAGCCCAAACAGAGAGGTGGGCTAGGATTCCCCAGCCAACTCAAGCACCATGGACCAGCGCTAAGGATGAGCCTAACACCCCCCTGTTCGGTTCGCACCAGAACCTGCGAACAGACCTAAACTTCGTGTGAACTTTAGAACCCTATTAAAGTCTATGGGACTCGAACGTTCACAATCTAAAGTGCTAATTTTAAAGGCTAATATGCAAGTTACTGTCCTAAAAAGTGTTTGGGGAACTGGGTCCTGTCCCAGGGGACATGGATCAATGCAAAAAAAAGTTTTAAAAATGGCATTTTTTTCAGGAGCAGTGATTTTAATAATGATTAAAGTGAAACAATAAAAGTGTAATATTCCTTTAAATTTCGTACCTGGGGGGTGTCTATAGTATGCCTGTGAAGGGGCGCATGTTTCCCGTGCTTAAAACTGTCCCTGCACACTGAACCCTGCGTTACATCAGAGGCGGGGTCACCCATACGTCACTGGGGAACCCCATGGCTTCCCTCGCCAGCGTCAGGGGGGCGGGGTCAGGTAACGGGTGGCCCCGCCCTCCTAATATAAGAAACGTCAGCGCTGGGATCCCCGCAGTGTCTCCGCAGTGGAGACAGAAGACGGATGCATGTATGGACATCGCTGGACTGCGAGATCCCCCGTCGCTGGATCAGATCAGCCATCGCTGGACCCCGGAGAGATGATCATCCATCGCTGGATAGCAAGGGTGGATTAGCACCACTGGAATCTTTTTTTTATTTTTAATAAAGGAATTTTTCAAAAGTGTGTTTGTCTTATTTAACCATTTTTTACACTTTCTTTGTGAAATGGTAGGGGTACTTTTGTACCCCCTTACCATTTTAAACAGGGGGGGGCCGGGATCTGGGGGTCCCCTTGTTAAAGGGGGCTTCCAGATTCTGATAAGCCCCCCGCCCGCAGACCCCCACAACCACCGGCCAGGGTTGTGGGGATGAGGCCTGGTAATTGAATTTAGGGGAACCCCCACGCTTTAAAAAAAATATATATATTTTTTATCAGTGAATGAATTGTCGGCTAATACAGAGAACACTCATTGAGTGTTCTCTGTATTATGGGAGCCGACAATAGAAAGTGATTTTAAAATACTTTTTTTTCTTGCGAAATTACACTTTGTGCAGGGACAGTTCTAAGCACGGGAAACATGCGCCCCTTCACAGGCATACTATAGACACCCCCAGGTATGAAATTTAAAGGAATATTACACTTTTATTGTTTCACTTTAATCATTATTAAAATCACTGCTCCTGAAAAAAACGTCCGTTTTTAAAACTTTTTTTTTGCAATGATCCATGTCCCCTGGGGCAGGACCCGGGTCCCCAAACACTTTTTAGGACAGTAACTTGCATATTAGCCTTTAAAATTAGCACTTTAGATTTCTCCCATAGACTTGTACAGGGTGTTTCGGCTTTTCGAATTTGCCACGAACAGCCCAAATTGTTTACTGTTCGCTGAACAGGCGAACAGGCAATGTTCGAGTCGAACATGAGTTCGACTCGAACTCGAAGCTCATCCCTAACCAGCGCACATGGCCAGAATTGGTCACACAGTTTAGATAAATGATGCTCAGAAATGAGAGGCGATAGAAATGAGGGATATCTCAATCACTTAGTGGTACCAGTGGCTATCCCAAACATATTTACTAAGTATAAAAGTGGCATCATCCGCAATGAATATATGCAAAAAACAAAAAACGGGAGGGACTTATGGACTTTATAGGCACCAATACAGTGCAAATGTTTTATATTAAAATAATTTATTATTATCACAAAAAATAATACAAACACAAACAATGATTAAAAGTCAGAGATGGATGGTGTATTCATTCACCGAGACCTTGATCAGCACAAAATATATCATACTAACACTCATATGGATTATTTGATATAATAAATTGGGCAACAAAGAACCATTCAGAGTTAGAGTGTAGATATACGTTCACAGCGATGGTGTGCTGATATGGGGTCCCGTGTTCATGCCCGACATGTTTCGCGTCCCAACGAATGCTTCTTCTGGGGCGCAATAGGGTTCTTAAAAGAAAGAAACTCCATCAACAAAAAAGGTTCTAATATAGTCATACATAGTACATCTGTTACTTAAAACATCATTACTAATGCGTAATACATAAACAACATACAATAAGGTGCGTGTCACAGGGCGACGTAAGCGTGCAACAACACGGACAGTCCTATAAGGGCACTGCGGGGGCATACACAATATAATAATTATAATGATTAAAAGTAGGGTTAAATTAAATTGACTTGAATTGAAATTACCAAAACAGAAATTACCCTCTAAGACACGGTGGTACAAAGCGGGTGATGTGGCTTCTGGATCGCACAGAGAGTTCGGTGATTTGAGACTCAGATCGTTAAAAAGACCAGGTTGTATAGCATCTAAGTCGCACAGAACATACGTAGATGTGAAGGTCAATAACTAGAAAAACATGATATATAGTGATAAGATATACCAGTATGTGGAGGAGATTCCAAAATGTAATAAATTGCATGATACGTATGTCTATGCAGTATAATGATATGATAAAAGGGCTCACCGACATCTAGTAATCCATTAAAGTAGATTTAATTATTAGAATGATTCGATGTACTCAATTACGTATCATGCAATTTACATATATGGGTGTCACGTCTCAATCCACAAGATGAGTATGGAAAAGAACTGCCCATAGGTGTATCAAATAAGCAGGAGGCAAATAAGGCTGAGAGTCTGGAAAGTATAAGTATATATATAGAGAGTTAACGATAAAAATAAGGAAGGCAGAGTTAATAAGTAAAAATAGTAGTAGAGATCAGAATAACTGGTCTGCACAGAGGCATTACCTATATTATAGCCAGAAAGCAGAGCGCACGTCTACCACCGTCCAGAGGGAAGGTGTAAATGAAATACTGTCAGGTCACCTTGAGGCGAGGTGCACGACAGGTGCACACCGAAGGATCAGGAGTGCACCGCAAGGTTGTGGACCCTACGGCTGACTGCTGCAGATGGGGGACAGATCCCACTGAGGTTAGAGCATAAGATTCCCTGGGGCACGGAGTCTAAGAGCCAGCAGGTGTTCACCAGAGCCTCAAGTGGTGAGGATGGACTTGGCTGCAACTGGCTCCAGGTCGCGACCCCCAGTGTCCCCCAGCTCACACCCACAGTAGGCAACAGGAGGATAGGGATGGTGAGGGACAGAGCCAAGGTCGGGGCCACAAGCAGACAAGAATAGTCGGGTACACGCCAAAAGGTCAGGATCACAGGCAAACAAGGATATTCAAGACACGCCAAAGTCGGTAACGGAAAACAGTAGCAGAGCACACGGCAGGAAACAGGAAGCTAACACACAAAGGAATACACAATGGTTGATCAGCCCTGATGGCCTGCAGTGCACAGGTTAATATAGGGCTCCCTGATAGGGCCTGGGGTGGAGCCATGCTTAGAGAGGTTATAAAAAACACCAGATGGAAGTGGCTGGCTTCTTAGTCTGAAGACATGAGGGGAGGTAAGCAAACACAGGAAGATCACTGCAAATACATCTCAAGGAGACGCTTGTATGGCGTCTCCATAAATGTGGATGCCCCTCCCCCCTTCGTCCAATAGGTGAACGACCCGTGGTGACGTCGGGTGGGCCGGCCGGATGCTCCGACATGTGTCGCATCCGCACCGCCCACCTCCCACAGCGCCTGCGCAAAGGTGCCAGACGCAGGGAATAGGCGGAATGAAAAGACACTGGCGGGGCGGGATCTCAGGGGCCGGTGTGATGGAAAATACATCGGCCTATGCAGGAGATCCAGTGTGCGTCAACAGGTACCTGTGACGCTCCCTGGCCGCACAGTACCCAGGACCGCCATTGCGCAACATGCTCCTATCGTCTTCTGCAGCCACGCACCATTGAATACAATACATTTAACCCAAAATAAAAGGTGTTATATCGAGGAAAGATGTATTATACATAGTAAAAAAGAGAAAGAAAAGGAAACAAAAATTATATAATGAACTGACAAAAACAGTATGAAAACAAAAAACATACATCGCACATTACAGGGAAAAAGAAACAAAAAGGTATAGCAATTATATATATAATTAGTTGCAGAGGTACCCATTATGCTCAATATAGTTTTGGCATTTAACCCTAAAGCAGGGTATAATAATTTAATACTAAAGGGGGCTTCCAGATTCTGATAAGCCCCCCGCCTGCAGACCCCCACAACCATCAGCCAGGGTTGTGAGGATGAGGCCCTTGTCCCCATCAACATGGGGACATGGTGCTTTGAGGGGTCACAGACCCCGAAAGCATCCTCCCAATGTTGAGGGCATGTGGCCTGGTACGGTTCAGGAGGGGGGGTGCTCTCTTGTCCCCCCTCTTTTCCTGCGGCCTGCCAGGTTGCGTGCTCGGATAAAGGGTCTGGTATGGATTTTTAGGGGGACCCCCACGTCAAATATTTTTTTAAATTTGATGCGGGGTTCCCCTTACTATCCATACCAGACCTGAAGGGCCTGGTAATTGAATTTAGGGGAACCCCCATGCTTTTAAAAAAACATTTTTTTATTTTTTATCAGTGAATGAACTGTCGGCTAATACAGAGAACACTGATTGAGTGTTCTCTGTATTACGGGAGCCGACAATGGAAAGTGATTTTAAAAGACTTTTTTTCCTTGCGAAATTACACTTTGTGCAGGGACAGTTCTAAGCACGGGAAACATGCGCCCCTTCACAGGCATACTATAGACACCCCCAGATACGAAATTTAAAGGAATATTACACTTTTATTGTTTCACTTTAATCATTATTAAAATCACTGCTCCTGAAAAAACGGCCGTTTTTAAAACTTTTTTTTGCATTGATCCATGTCCCCTGGTGCAGGACCCGGGTCCCCAAACACTTTTTAGGACAGTAACTTGCATATTAGCCTTTAAAATTAGCACTTTAGATTTCTCCCATAGACTTGTACAGGGTGTTCCGGCTTTTCGAATTTGCCGTGAACAGCCCAAATTGTTCACTGTTCGCTGAACAGGCGAACAGGCAATGTTCGAGTCGAAGTTGACTCGAAGCTCATCCCTAACCAGCGCACATGGCCAGAATTGGTCACACAATTTAGATAAATGATGCTCAGAAATGTTCTGTCTAAAAATGAAAATAAAGAATTCCACCCCCCCCCCCCTTCCCAAAAAAAAATATAATGCTAAAGCCCTCAACTTCTTATAAATTGGCTAGCAACAAAACAGTTTCAAAATATTGTCTGTGAGCTGTTTTTGCAGCACCACATCGCACACTTCAAAACTACAATGCTACATTACTTGGACCCCTCCCATGCCCATATGCCCAATTATTCTCAAAGTTTAAAATATAACCTTGGGTATATTTTAAGTATAGATTGGTCAGTATCAGGGCAGCACATGAGCACTTAAATAAAACAAATAAAAAACACAAATAAAAATGATTGGCTTTATTAATGCACCTGTTGCTGATGGCACCATTGTAGTCAGCATCCTCTGCCCGTAACATATCAGTGGTAATTAAAATGCAAGCCTTTTGGGTGCCAATCATCCAACACTTGACTCTTGATGGGAGCAGTATCACAATGAGGCAAGTGGGCAGCAAAGGGCACATCCTCCTTGTTTCTCATAGTAGCTGCTAATGCATGCTAATTTTACTCCTCCTCCTACTTATTTTGAGGACTGTTATTATACCCTTTTACTCCTCATGGGCACATGGGGACTGTTAATGCAGCCTGCAGAGGAAGAAGGAAATTCTACAGCTTGGGGGAAGGGCAGGTAGGCCGCTTGTCCTGCAATTTAAGGCTTAAAGTGAATCTATACAAATACACATATCCTTTAAATATTTATGTACAACAGAGACAGACACTCTCCCCTTTTCCTGGCCAGTCACACTACATGCTCCAATAAGGGTCTGGCATGGATATTTGAGGGAACCTCCAAAAAAAGTTTTATACTAGGCCTAAAGGGTCTGGTATGGATTTTGGGGGAGACCCCAGGCCTTTTTTTGTTTTTTTCTTTGCTTAGGATCCAACTTAAGACCATACCAGACTCTCATCAAGGATGAATATATCTAACACTTCCCTCCCTCAAATTAACAGTACTGCTGTCTGCTGTGTCCCTGTGTTCCTTAATCCAGAGTGAGGGCATGTTAAATAGCCTTCAACACTAAGTTTCAGGCAGCTAACGATGGTGCTGAAGTCTTTTCCAAGACAGGATAATCAGGTTCCTTGCATAGAATAATAAAAGGGTAAGGAGGGTATGAATGGCATTTGTAGTAGCTATAGAGTCTACCAATCTCAGAAGACAAACATTAATGGAGGAGATTATGGTATAGTAGTGACTGAGATGATGCAAACCAGGGCCTCTTTCCAATTTAACTAAATAGCTGGGCATTCACATAAATTATGAAGGGAAATGGCATGCACTGAATAGCAACACTAACCAGAATGAATTTGATTCTGTGTAGGAATGTATAATGGATTAGATGGTCCGTGGCTGACACTAGTTTGGTAAAAGAGGCCTCCCAGACGTCATCTCAGTCATCCCTATCCAACCCAGGGACATCAGTATCCCATGCTTATTTACATGGCTGCAACAGGGTGCCAGGCTAGTGTTGGTCCACTGTGTTTTATCAAGTCCAAAGTCAGCACAGCCCTCTACCAAGAAATTCTTGATCACTTCATGCATCCCTCTGCTGACCACCTTTATGGAGATGCTGATTTCATTTTCCAGCAGGACTTGGCACCTGCCAACACTGCCAAAAGTACCAATATCTGGTTTCATGATCATGGTATAACTGTGCTTGATTGACCAGCAAACTCGCCTGACCTAAAGAGCCTAGACCAAGTTCATACTATACTGTACATGGTCATACTTTTCAGTAAGCCAACATTTTTGTATTAAAAATCCTTTTTTTCTATTGGTGTTATGTAATAGTCACATTTTTAGAGATATTGAATTTTGGGTTTTCACTAGCTGTAAGCCATAATCATCAAAATTAAAAATGCTTGAAATATATCACTCTGTGTGTAATGAATCTATATAATATATGAGTTTGACTTTTTAAATTGAATTACTGAAAAAAAATAACTTTTTGTTGATATTCTAATTTTTTGAGATGCACCCGTAGAACATTATCATCTTTACAAAAAATACTTCCAAATGCAGACACAAGGAAACAGCTTTTCTTATTTAGGATTTATTTACTGTTTTTTAAAGTTCAAAATGATTATACAATAATGAATTATTACCAAAGTACCGAACAGGGACTTTACTAACATTTGACAAGAATACAAAGGGCATTTAAAGACTGTCTTGCCATTAGATTAGTCACTAGAATGCCCCATGTGATTAACCCAATTAATGTGAGAGACAGCAAGTCATATGAAGCTGGTGTTTGCCAGGCCCAAGGAACAATGCCAGTACCGGATTTCATAATTGCACTTACTTTGATTGCACCTTTAAATAGTCCAAAGATTATATGCAATCAATAAAGGTAATTGCAATCATGTGTCTTTAGACTGATAAACTAAGCAGTAAATTCATAATTAATATACTACTGGTTTACACTGGTAATCTTTTGATTGATGTGTTTTTCTACTACGCACTGCATTCAATGTTTAAAGCATAACTTCATTCTCACAAATCAATGGTGCACCGGCCACTGAGCCTTGCTAATCTGAATTATGATGTGAACTCATGAACAAGTTGTAGGGTAAAACTTTATTAACAGTTTTGCTGGAAAGGATGAACCAAGAATAATTGAAAAACTTAAAGGCTGGGGAAAATACTGCTTCAGGCTCCCTTCAAAGATGCTAATATAACCAAACACTTGGCATCTGTTCACTTGATCTCTGCTGAAGGAAAGTACCAGAGTTTAAGTAGGCTTTTCCACCATCTTCAGTAGAAAATTAAATAATGTGACCTAGTGCTGAAGCCATTCTACATATGGCCAGCAGGGCCAGTGGGAGCTTAAAGCAGCATTCCCCCAGGAAAAGTAGATATTTGAGCACTTCTATTGCTATTTATTATTCTGCCCAAGGAAGACTGTTATAGTGGCTTTTTGTTGTCAGTCCACTTCAAATATACATATGTCAGTGTAATGGTTGTATGGTCATTGGAAGTGGTGACCAAGGTGGTGGGGCATACTCTGCTTGATCATCCTCCAGGTGCAATACACGTGTTCAGCTTGCTCAAACAGTTCCCACCTGGCCATCATTTGACTGGTTCTGGGTGGAAGTCATATGCTGTCCTCAGCCGAACACACCTTGCGCATGCCCAACCTGACAAAGCGGGTGACAGATCTTGCTGTTATTATATGATTGCTGTGACCAATTATAGCAGATCACATGACATTTGTACACAATGGATGGGCTCCATTCATGTAATTTATTGTGTACTATTGTGTTGATCTCTGTGAATTTGTTCACAGTGATCATATGGTACAGACAGGGCTAATCATAGCCTATCTGTATCATGTGATTACCTGTGACCAATCACAGCTAATCACAATAGTAAACATTGAATGAGTAAAACTACTGTCTATAACATATTAATTAATTCATTGTTATAATATAAGCAATCATAGTGTGCAAAAAAAATCTTGATCACCTTCCCAGAGTAGTACAGTGTCACTATGGTAATACTTTTCTGCTCTAGTCACAGTATGGAAAAAAAAATCAAAACTTAAAGAAAAAACATATTTTTTGTGATACATAACTGTGTCGCTTTAACTGACAATTGTGCGGTCGTGCGATGCTGTATCCAAACAAAATTTATATCCTCTTATTAGAAAAAGTAGCAGAAGGGGTGGGACTTTGTATGAAGTGTGTGAGGGACAAAATCAGCAGTAATTAACATATCTCTAGTGTATGATGTAATACATTGTATTATATTTAATAATTAGTACATAAGTAACTCTATTTTAATGAAAAATCATGTATATACACATACGGATCTGCATGATAGAAAATATTAGTATTATAATCGCCAAACATTGGGAGAGATGAAACAATAAACAAAAATATAAATAACAGATTTACTGTGCAAAATTGATACATAGTTAAAAACAATCCATGCCAAGGGTAACATATTATATAGAATAATCATGATACAGTCCACAAAAATTGTACAAGAAAAGGGTAGGTGCACTATAGTTGGTAGGATACATATTAGAACACGATATCTGTTGGCTCTACGCATTTTGCGACTTATTGTCACTCATCCGGAGCATACGTGTATAGTATCTCTGCAATGACATAGAAACATTTTAGGCTAAACCAGTACATTCATACATTAAAAACAGGAGAAAAAAATTACACAAATTGTCCACAACTACAGATTTCCTTTGGTGATATTTGATCACCTCTGCATTTTTTTTGCGCTATAAACAATTTGAAATTTATTTTTTACTTTTTACTATAATAAATATTGCAAAAAAATGTAAAAAAAAAAACACATTTCTTCATCAGCTTAGGCCGATATGTATTCTTCTACATATTTTTGGTAAAAAAAAAACCGCAATAAGCATATATTGATTGCTTTGCGCAAAATTTATAGCTTATACAAAATAGGGAATTGATTTATGGCATTTTTATTATTATTTTTTTTAACTAGTAATGTCGGTAATCAGCGATTTTTAGTCTGACTGCGACATTGCGACGGACTGATTGGACACTTTTGAAATTTCTTTGAGACCATTGACATTTAAACAGCAATCAGAGATAATAAAAATAGCCACTGATTACTGTATAAATGTCACTGGCAGGAAAGTGGTTAACACTAGGGGGCGATCGAGGGGTTAAGTGTTCCCTAGGGAGGTGTTTCTAACTGTGGGGGGGGAGTGTACTGACTGGAGGAGGAGACAGATCGCTGTTCCTAATCACTAGGAACAGCTAATCACTAATTCCTCTCCTCCCCTGACAGAACTGGGGTTTTGACTGTTTACAGAGGTCTAAGCCCTTGTACACACAGTCGGAGATTCCGACGGAATGTGTCCGATCGGACCGTTTTGTCGGATATTCCGACTGTGTGTGGTCTACATCAGACTGTTTCCATCGGAGTATCCGACGGACCAAGTTTTCCAAGTTGTTGGAAAAATTTTCCGACAAAATGCTCCGATCGGACATACTCCGATCATGTGTAGAGAATTCCGATCGGACAAAGTGCCGCGCATGCTCAGATCAAATTCCTAGACCAAAGCTATTGGCTACTAGCGTGAACGTAGTCCCGTCGTAACGAAATAACGTCATCACGTCGGATTTTCCAACAACTTTGTCCGGCCGTGTGTATGCAACAGTTTCGGACAAAATCTGTCGGACAAAATCCGACGGATTTGGTTGTCGGAATCTCCGATCGTGTGTACAAGGGCTTAAAGCGGCCGATGTACAAATGATGGCAATTCGCCCAGGAGAGCCAACCTGCCACAGTACAACTGCGGAGGCTGGTCCTTAAGTGGTTAATATACAAATCCCTCCCTCTTACCCTCTCCCCCCCCCCCCATTACCCTCCCTCTTTTCTCTCTATTTCCTTCTATTATCTATTATATTAGAGATCTTTCTTTTATTCTGTCAACCTTGTTTTCTCATTTGCCATCATTTCAATGTATTTCCTTGTTCTATTAAATTCAGTCCAACTTTTCCAAACTTCCCCCACTTTTTCACCCTCCTCACAATATCTACCTCTCAGATTTTCCATTTTATGTCTATATTAAATTTTTCTCATGCATTCTATAACTGAGGCGTGTTCTTGTTCCTGCCAGTGTTGTGGAATTAAGCTTTTAGCTGCATTCATTAACCACTTACAAACAACAAGTTGCTGAAGCGGTCAACCTGAAAGTGAGTGGGGGGGGTTATTTAGATCGAGTTGACACCCAGTGCAGCTGCCAACCACTGGAAAAAAGGGAAGCAAGATATAAAGAAAAAAAAGGCAGTGCTCTATGGGAAAAAGTCAAGAATATATCAATATACGTGTAGATATATCAAATTATATACACCTTGGATTTGATTAAAAAACAATTTATTGCATTTAAAATATAGCCCAGTGATATCCACAGGGCTGTAGATGTTGGTGTAAACTGCAGTAGAAGAAAAATTGTAACTGTACAATTGATCAGAAAAATTTAAAAACGGTACCACCATATGATCTTGAAAGAGAGGAGTTAACTGTTCTCAGGAAGTTTGCTCCTTCTGAAGGAGTGGGGTGATGGAAAGCCTCCTCCTGCTGACACACGGTCGATGGATGTGCAGATAGAAGAAAAGCGAAGGGGGCTCCCGTCGGCCACAGTGGTGGTCGGAGCTTGCTTCAATCCCCAGGCACAGCGTCAAGCTCTGGTGGTGTGTGTGCGTCCGTCACTATGATGGAGCCAAGCCAAGAGAGACTGAGGTAGCAGATGGAACTGACCGAGCGCAAAGACTTTCGTGTGATGTCAGCGCTCCTCCGGGAACAAGAATCTGGTCAGTAAGGGTGGACCGCAAGCTGAAGGGTTGCTGTAGCTGACAAGTTTTGCGTGCCTGCGCTTTGTCAAAGCTACGGAGGCAATGGCAACAAATGAATTTATGGGTATTGAGGCTAAGGAGTGGAAGGTGAAGGGAGGAGAAAACCTACCTAGTGTGTCAACCCCTCATACTCACTACCCCATAGCATAACTTGACAAAGGCTGCAAATTATTACATAACATACCCTTACAGCCGCTGTTTGTGCTTAGAAAGGAAAGTAAAAACTTGATTAAGATAATATGTAAAAAATGTATTAAAAAAACAAACAAATAACCAAATATGAAAAATAAAGGATAATCAATAATAGTGATGATAACGAAAAATATAATGGAAAAAAATTATGGAAAAAAAATCTATATGTTACGAGGCCATGCGTGTGCACATGCACACAGGCAGTACCACAATAGTGATAGTAACACACCCGCGCATACAAAACTGGACCACATGCATGGCAATTAAAAACGTAAATACAGATACAAATATAAAAGAAAAATGAACACTGACTAATAGTATAGGGAATTGGTTCTTTAAATAGACCAAACTATTACGTATCGGAATCTGTTGATGTCTGCAATGGGGGGATGAAGGGAAAAAGGGGCAACATACTGGAAAGTGTGCCTGTATAAAAGAAGGTGAACCCATATAAAATTGGAAAAAATAATCAAAGACTCGTTCTACCCATGCGTATGTCTCGTCAAATATTTGCTATATTAATCTATAGTGAATATAGTTAGGGTATAATATAGTTTACTGAATAGGGGCATGAGGGGCATCCCATGATGCTGTGAATTTCCAGTTCCTCATTGACGTCCCCCAGCGTAAGAGAACCCAACAGATAGATCCAGAAGGTTTCTCTCTTGCAAGGGAAAACCTTTTCGTTCTCAGTTAGGGTGCCCTTTCTGATACTCTCAATTGCAAAACTTCCAAGTAATGAAAGACTTTATTATGTGTTTGGAGGAAATGGCATGGGATGATATGCTTGTCAGAACCCTTTTTTTTAAATTTACCGAAGTATAGTAAATTGCATGGACACCGCAGAACATAGACAACAAATTCTGTAGAGCAAGTAATAAAATGCTTAATTGAGAAAGAGATACCTTTATTTGTGACAATCTTAGAGCACCCATGAGTAATAAATTGACATGTGAGACAGCCTCTTTTCCAGCATTGAAAAATTCCTGTTCTATTGTCAAAAAATGTCCTGATGTCAGAAAGGGGTCTACTGTGGGGCTTTTCTTAATTACTAGGGACGAGGATGTTTTTTTATAGTACGTGATTTTCTAAATGTAATTTGTGGTTTGGGAGGTAAACAGGGGGCCAAACGTTGATCCAATTTTAAAATATTATAGTGTTTGTGAATCATTTTTGAAATGGTCCTATATTTGATATTGAATGTAGAAACAAATCTTAGCCCTTGTACACACGGTCGGAGAATCTGTCGGAATGTGTCCTATCGGACCGTGTCGTCGGATAATCCGACTGTGTGTGATATGCATCGGACTGATTCCGTCGGAATATCCGTCGGACCCAATTTTTCAACATGTTGGAAATATTTCCCGACCAACTGGGCCGATCGGACATACTCCGATCATGTGTAGAGAATTTTGATTGGACCAAGTGCCACGCATGCTCAGATCAAATTCCTACATCAAACCTATTGGCTACTAGCCTGAATGTAGTCCCATCGTAACGAAATTACGTCATCATGTTCTGAAAGATAGGATTTTTCGCCAACCTTGTCCGACCATGTGTATGCAACAGTTTCGGACAAGATCCGACGGGCAAAATCCGACGGATTTGGTTGTGGAAATCTCCGACCGTGTGTACAGGGGGTAACAGTGTTTCCCATGTCCTTGGCGTGATTGTCTTTATTTTTGTTTTTTGGTGACTTGTTGGGAAAAGAAAGCATCTTGGACATAGATCATTGGGGTAACCCTTTTCTATGAACTTTTTAGTATATGTTCACCTTGTAAATTGTAATCTTCAACTCTTGTGCAGGCTCTCCTTAATCTATGAAACTGCCCATTGGGGATGTTGTTTTTCCAGGTAGGGTGGTGATAACTATCATTGTGTAAGTAGTAGTTACCACTAGTGGGTTTGGTGTGATTACAGGTAATGATGTTATGCTGGTCATGGGACAGGACCAAATCCAAAAACACCAACTCCTTGGGATCTAACACATGTGTGAAGGAAAATCCCAGGGTATTAGTGTTACAGTTAGTGACAAAGGAGGAGAACAGGTCCGGGCCACCACTCCAAATGAGCAAAACATCATCAATGTACCGTCCTTAAAAGACGATGTGCTCTAGATAGGAATTGTTGGCCCAGACATGCCCCTCCTCCCAATAACTCATGGCAAGGTTGGCGTATGATGCAGCAAAATTGGCTCCCATGGCTGTCCCTTTACACTGAAGGTAAAATTGACCTAAAAAAGTAAAATAGTTATGCTGTAAGCAAAACTCTATACTATTTAAAATGAACTTGGATTGGAGGGAGTTCATCTCTCCATTCTTCGTGAGAAAATATTGGACAGTGGCAAGGCCAACCTCGTGAGGTATAAATGTATATAATTAAGCAAAATCTCAAGACGCCCACAAATAGCCCCCCTGCCAAGAATATTCTTTGAATTAACCACTTGACTACTGGGCCCTTAAACCCCCTTCCTACCCAGACCAATTTTCAGCTTTCAGTGCTGTCACACTGTGAATGACAATTGCGTGGTCATTCAACACTGTACCCAAATGAAATTTTTATCATTTTTTTCACACAAGTAGAGCTTTCTTTTGGTGGTATTTAATCACTGCTGGGTTTTTATTTTTTGCTAAAAAAACGAAAAAAGACCAAAAATGTTAAAAAAAACTGTTTCATAGTTCGTTATACAATTTTGAAAACAAATATAATAAATAATTTTTCTCCTTCATTAATATGCGCTGATGAGGCTGCACTGATAGGCTGCAGTGATAGACACTGATAAGGACTAATAAGCACTAATGACATGGCACGGATAGGTGGCACTGATGGGCACTGATGGTTGGCTCTGATGGGCGGCACTGAAGGGCACTGATAGGTGGCACTGATAGGTGGCACTGATGGGCTCTGGTATGTGACACTGATAGGCAGCACTGATGATGAGGCACTGTGGGCACTGGTAGGTGGTAATGGTGGCTACAGATAGGTAGCACTGATGAGGCAGCCACAGCTGTGGGTGTGTGAGGGACCAATTTTCCTCTGACAGAACCCGTTGATCGGCTTTTTCTTTCCCTCACGTTAGAGTGAGGGAAAAAAAACCTGTTACCAATCTTCTGTTTACATCACGTGATCAGCTGTCATTGGCTGACAGCTGATCACATGGTAAGGGGCCAGGACCCGCAGGGACAAGCAGGCAGCTCATGCATGGGAGGATGTCCATGGACGCCCTCCCGGCAATTAAGGCCTGCACTGTAGTCGTCTTTCAGCTATAGGGTGGGTGCCAAGTAGTGCCAAGTAGTTAAATGTGGTAACAAGGTATTATTATACTGATGTATTGGGGTCTCTATACTATGAAATATACAAATCCATGGATCTTCAGAGAATTCTATATTCATAATCTCCTTAATCAATGATAACACTTCTTTTCAATATTTTTTTTATTTTTGGACAGTCCCACCAAATTATGCGGCATATTTCCTAGAACATCCCAACCTCGCCAACAGTTTGGTGATTTTCCTGTTTGGTACTTATGTGCTTTATCTGCTTAAGTGCTTTATCTAGGGTTATATACCATCTAGATAGGCATTTGTAGTTCATTTCTATAATATTTATATCTACTGCGGAGCTATGTACCATTTTTATTATTTTCCTTATTTGAAACTCATTCACACACAATCCCAATTCCTTTTCCCATTTTTCGATGTATGGCGGTTTTTCCGTTCCAGCCACCATCCCCAATATTTTATATATTCGAGATTGATTTTAGAAGTATACATCTGTTCTAGTGGTAATACATTTTCTCCAGATCATATTGGTTGTGGTAGTGATGAATACCACCATCTTTTAATGCTATATTAATCTCCTCTTCTGTTATAGATTTCTCTAGCACCTTTAGTTTCTCTTTTGAGATTTTAGGTAGTCTAGCCTCTTTTAAATAGTCCCTTATCCTCTCTCCTCTAATTGTTTCCATTTCCTGTGACCCCTTTTGGTTTACAGCATATAGTGTGCTATAATATTTTTGGAATACTTTGACTATTTTAGGAGTTAAGAATACCATCTCCCCCTTTGTCTTTTATTTTCTCTGTGAAATGTATGCATTTTTTCTTTCTCAGCATTCTCGCTAGGTATTTCCCTGTTTTATTCCCCCATTGGTACTGTTTTATCCTCCTTTGCTATTCTGTTAAAACTTGTAATACTCTTCTTGTTCCATTAGCTGTTTTAACATACCTATTTTTTATCACTAAAGCATGTTGGACCACAGTATCTACTTATTGTTTATGTTTTTGTTCAAGGTCATACATTTCTTTTATTAGTAATTCCCCTTTCTTAGTTCTTTCCTTCTTTTTTTCTGCCCCAATAGCTATCAAAACGCCCCTTGTATATGCCTTATGGGCCTCCCAAACAACGGCCTTCGATACCTCATCAGATTAATTTAATTAAAAATATTGTTCCAATTCTTTTTTATCTTCTCTTCCACTTCTTCATCTTGCAGTAACTCCTCATTTATTCTCCATATGTTCATATGTTTTAAAGTTCCTGGTATCCTAATTTTCATTGATACTGGGGCATGATCTGATATTGCTGTTATCTCGATGTTTGTTTTTTTTCTACTAAATCTAATATTCTATGCTTGACCAATAGAAAGTTGATTCTGGAGTATGTCCCATGGACGGGGGAATAATATGTGTAATCTAGTGTTTTTGGCTGCTGAACCCTCCACATATCTATCCTTTGACTTTAATATAATATCTTTTTAATCCTGTTTGATTGTTGATTTTTTATCCTTCGTGCATGGGACGTACTATCCATATTCGTATTTAAACAAAAATTAAAATCAGCTGTCAGAATCACATTACTTTCTTTAAAATCCATTCATTTACCCATAGTTTCTTCTAAGTATCTTCTTGGATTTTTATTGGGACAATACATATTTGCTAATGTGTGCAATCTATGGTAAATTATTTCCCTTTTAAAAACAAATAAAAAACCTACCCTCTGGGTCCACCATTCTCTACTTTTGCATCAACTGTATATTTCTGGCAAATCCTATCGCTACTCCCTTTGCTTTTCTTGTTAGGAAGTCCCCATAGTACCAGGGTGGATGTTCTTTTGAATATAATTTTATTTTGGGTAATATGCGTTTCCTGGAGGAATGCTATCCCTGCAGAATGTTGTTTAACTTCTTTTATTATTTTGTGTCTCTTCCTGGGTGTATTCAGACCCCAAACATCATACGTTAAAAAATGTATCGTTGTCATATTATATCTTTATCTGCCCTTTTCCTCCTCCTTCTTGACCTTTGGGACTTCCATCTTTTATACATTGTTTGGAATCTGGGGGAGCCATATGGCACTGAAAATGGGAAATAAAATTAAAGAGGATCCATGGAAGATTCCCTTTATGCTTACTGTGAGAATCCCTTCCACTCCTCTTCCCTCCTTTCCCTTAAACCTCCCCCACCCCTCCACCCCCCACTGTCCCTCCCTAAACCCCTTGCCTTTTTGTTGGGGTCTTTTGGCCCTCCTCCAGCCTCCAGATTGATTGCAGGTTCTTTCATCCTGTTTCTACCTGCCTATTGGCTCTTCCCCCTTGAGACTGGGCTCTGTCTTTGTATGCCAACTGGATCAGATTCCTATTCTTCTTATAGGCGGCTGTCTAGTCACTGGCTCTGCTCTTGGGTTCCCATCCCTTTTCTACTTCTCACTTACCTTCCTCGCATCCCCTCTTGAACTTACTACTCTTCCTATCCCCCCCCATTTTGTCTAGCTTGCTTTTTTTCTTCATCTTTCTCTATTTTCTTTTTGTTGCTGTTTTCTTCTTTGGAACAAGATGCCATTGTTGATGTTCTAGACTTAGCTCTTCTCTCTGTGTGTCTGACCAGCCTGGTACATCAGGTATAGGCATGTCAAGTTTTTTACAAAATTCTTCCAACTCTTCTGGGAACTTTAATCTTTTGACTGGTCCTCTTTCTGTCATATCAGACCATGAGATAATATACTGTTTTGCACTGGTCACACTCTGCAAAAATAAAACCATAAAAAAAGAAAAAACAATTAATAAAACAGATTTTTTTTTTAAACAAAATGAAAAAAATTATTAACTTTTTATTAATTTTTTATACATACAGTCATCAGTCAGTGTCCCTGCTATACTGCACTAGTGACAGTATGTAAAAAAATAAATAAAAAAAGTGAACTTTTTTTTTATTTCATTTTTTTGCAAAGAATTGTGACAAAATAAGGGTATTTAGGGAGAATTATAACCTCAATTTTTATCTGCAACCTCATCCATCTCACTAAATGTATTGCTCATGTAGGACTGATCACAGTGGGAGAAAAAACAAACAAAAAAAAAGAATCAGTTAGCATTTTTGTATCCTAAGCACAGAGAAAATGAAGCAGAATAAATACTGCAGTAAACCATCAGATATACATTTATTGTTTTCACATCCGTGCATGATAATTTCTGATATGAATATTCTTGTTTTATCATCACATTAACATTTAGGGCAAATTAATAGGATGTAGCTGAGCGTGTCTGAAAGACTGATTTTTTGTAAGTATGGGCACTAGTTTAGGTTTGCATGAACCTTTGATCCTTCGGCATTGTTAAGGGTAGCTGAAACTGGGAAAAGTCCAACCATGTCTCTTGTGAACCCAGTCACATCGGTGCTGTGCCAGGTCTTGGCGATCTTCTGTACTGTACAAGCCTCCTCCTGGATTGCAGCCCATGAATTCTAGTTCAAGGGTCAGTGAGAACACTGGAAAAATCCTGCAAGGTGTGAAAGTTTATTTTTAAAACGGTAGATGATGCTGCCTTCAGCTTGTTCTATATCAGTCAGTGCTGTTAAATTTTTTTGGAAGTTTACTAACATGGGTCAGAGAGCAATGATGGGCTACTGCCCATTACCACTGATGATCAAGTTTGCATTCAGGAGAGGAGCATTTTGCCATTAAAAAATTCTGATACACCTAAACGTGTGTAAACAAGTCTCAACATGCACTAGACACATTTAGTGTATGAGCAGTCATTCCAATGGGCAGAAAAAACTTAACATTCTGGCCAGTGGAGTGCTCTGTGGCTAGCAGATTCGGCTGTCACAGATCAAGGACTTGGTGATATGAACTCCTATTGGGTCATTAATGGACATAGTGCCTCCATTCCTGTGGTTTGGGATGCCTTTAGGGCCACCATCTGTAGCTCCTTTTTAGCGGATTATTTGGCAGGCCCGTAAGGCGTCTCAGTCTAAATTAGTGGATGCAGAACGTGTTCTTTTGTACTTGTTATTTGTGTACAATAAAATTACCCCCCCCCCCTTAAAAAAAAAAAAAGAGAAGGAGTAAATAATAAAAGGCAGGGAGGGCTCTGAGTAGAGGTATCCAAGAAACATATGAAGCTAGGGGTTGACACAGCCTATAAAGAAATGAATAGTTTTACATACACTGAAAATTTAAAACTCTGTGTTTTTTTAAAAGGTACAGCCTGGTGCTAAGGGGTAAAGAGACCTCCTTTAGTGCCTACTGCCTAGCATAGCCACTGAGTACAGAAGGTATATATATATATATATATATATATATATATATATATATATATATATATATATATATATATATGTAGCACTACCGCCGCAAGGGCTGCTGATAACTGGCTTCCCTACTCCTGCATGGCCAGGCAATACGCATTTAAAAATTTGCATCCAGACACAAGAAATCAGTCCATGGGCTTGTCTTTGTTATTTTATTGAAAATAAGAGAAAATTGGTGTAGCGCTAGTGAATTGATTAGTGAAAAACTCTAAAGCTGTATATTAAAGGGGTGATAATGAAACCAATACTAAAAAACACACATGTGACAAAATGTGCAAAAATAAAAAATATAAAACAAAAATAAATGCAATTAATAATTCTCTAAATATGTGTATACAATATATAAATGCGCACAGATCTTTGATGGGTATCAGCAGCTGAAATATAAATCCCAGCAAACAGTCCACGTATGTTAGGTAGTGGAAAGTGTCAATGTTGGTCTTCCCAGCAATGGAATCAAGCGACCACACAATTCAATTCAACCTGGAACACGACTTGTCTGGAGTGAATTAAAGAGAATTAAATACTCTTACCGGAGGAATTGGACACATCTGTCATATGACAGTGGGTCAAATGCGCTTGAAATCCTAGGTGGTATCAATCAGGAGTTATGCGTTGTTGGCAGGTCCCCGTTAGTCACCGCACTGTCTCCGGATTTCACGGTTCACTGGGACTCCTGATATGAGTGGCTGGATCATACGTCTCCAGGATCAACAAGGTCCAACTATTCACATTGGGGTGCCATCCAAAATATGGTAGATCATATAAAAAAAGGGGTTCAAAAAGAAGAAGGGTTCCAAATGGTGCAGGTCAGACGGTAACCAATAGGTTTATTAAAAATGTCATAAAACCATGACAGAAAAGCAATAAGTGATCACAAATTAAAATCGAACATAAGAAAAGAAATGTGGGGTACAAAATGCGAGCCCGACGCGTTTCGACAGCAAAAGGTCTTCAACAGGGGCATATTGAATATTATCGATTTTAATTTGTGATCACTTATTGCTTTTATGTCATGGTTTTTATGACTTTTTTAAAAAACCTATTGGTTACCGTCTGACCTGCACCATTTGGAGCCCTTCTTCTTTTTGAACCCCTTTTTTTTTATATGATCTACCATATTTTGGATGGCACCCCAATGTGAATAGTTGGACCTTGTTGATCCTGGAGACGTATGATCCAGCCACTCATATCAGGAGTCCCAGTGAACCGTGAAATCCGGAGACAGTGCGGTGACTAACGGGGACCTGCCAACAACGCATAACTCCTGATTGATACCACCTAGGATTTCAAGCGCATTTTGACCCACTGTCATATGACAGATGTGTCCAATTCCTCCAGTAAGAGTATTTAATTCTCTTTAATTCACTCCAGACAAGTCGTTGTTCCAGGTTGAATTGAATTGTGTGGTCGCTTGATTCCATTGCTGGGAAGACCAACACTGACACTTTTCACTACCTAACATACGTGGACTGTTTGCTGGGATTTATATTTCAGCTGCTGATACCCATCAAAGATCTGTGCGCATTTATATATTGTATACACATATTTAGCGAATTATTAATTGCATTTATTTTTGTTTTATATTTTTTATTTTTGCACATTTTGTCACATGTGTGTTTTTTAGTATTGGTTTCATTATCACCCCTTTAATATACAGCTTTAGAGTTTTTCACTAGCGCTACACCAATTTTCTCTTATTTTTACAAAATTTTGTTTGGGTGTTAGCTGCTGACCCTCAGTTTTTGGCCTCAACGCAGTGTTTTTCCCCAATTCTTTCTTTGTTATTTTATTGCGGGAAACAACTTGGATAGGCTATAGGGATTATGTCATGCCCAACTTGACTCGGAGAACAACTGATGAGGGCTATTTCCTTCCTATGTACAGAGAAAAGATCCTAGCCTGCTCTCCTTGCTAGAAACACCCAGTCTCTTGGATCAGCCTGAGCCCAGCCTGGAGGCAGAGGCCCCCCCCAGACCTTCCACCCACCCCCCCCCCACTGGCATGGCTCCCCCATATTTAAAGGCTTACTCAGCCATTCTGCCAGGAATTCTGCCTGGAGATTGGTCAAGTTCCCTCCAGAATGCAGATTAGCCCTCCTGGCCTCTGTTCACTAACTTCTAGAAGTTTCTCCAAACTTCCAAGCCTGACTTTGTAAGTCATCCAGCCTGACCTACAGTAAACCCTGACCCAATTTCAGACTCACAAGCTAACCATGAGTCAAATATACATTTGCCTTCACTAATCTAGTAGCGAACTAGAGGATGCTACATATAATTGACTAAATACTAAACAGTCTTTTGAAGATTTCAGTACATTTGGATTTTATTTCTTAAACTACAGAAACATATAACTATATTGGGTTTAGCATGAGGGTAAATATGCGGATTACAGGCTGAATTAATATGAAAGTTACATGGAGGGTTCAAGTTGGGGTTACAGGGATGGTTAAAGGGAAGTTTAGTGTAAAGGCTACAAGGAGAGTTCATGTGAAGGTTACAAGAAGCATTATTGTTGGGATTACAAGGAAAGTTGGTTTAATGCTTACAGGGAGGATAACTGCTGTTATAGGGGTGGTGGTATTAGGGTTACAAGGAAGATTATTATGAGGAAAGTTATGTGTAGGGGTGGGGTGAGCGTGGAACACTAATACTCCTACAGAGGCACCATCCCAAGAAAATGTATAAATATATTTTTAAAAAAATCTTTTAGAACAGAATGGGACTCTGATTGTGTCTCGGAGGAGTATGAAAAAAACAAAAAAACGGATGTTTATACAAAAGTAAACAAATTTTCATTAAACTAAAAGACAACAGTTTAAAATACATTACAGTCTTTAGTGATTCAAATTTTGAAATCAGGCATGTGCTGGTTCCCAAGAGGTTTATACAAAGAGTGGCCTATGCATTTAGTGGATGAAACCGCTTAGTCAGGGCCTTGAGAATACCACAGATGAAAACGTCATATAAATTCTACAAAGGAAACATTAATTAATATATCATATAATCAATATAAATACGTAATGATGGAAATGGCATAGAGGTGTTGACTAATGGTCTATACATACATTTATGACAAATAAATATATATGTAGCACTGACCCCCGAAGGAGCCGCTTAAATTTTCTGGGCTTACTGATTACCTCCTCCAGCTCGTAACTCGTTGTTCTTGTCTAGGGGTTCCCAGGGCTGATGGCCCAGTAACTGCAGAGACCACACTTGAATTGCTTTTTTGGGTTTTTATTTGCATAAAATGGTTAAAACAGAACTCAGTCTCTCAGTTGGGAATAGAGGGTATAGTTCAGGTACTTTGGAACTGCTGACTTCAAGGTACTTTGGAACTGTTGACTTCAATAAAAGTCTCTCTGTACATAATCCAGGGAATAGCCACTCACAACTGGATTCTTAACTGTCGGATAGATCCTTGTTTATGGATACTAGCAGCCAACAAGTAATTTTAGCTTAGCAAAGTCTCTGCCACAGACTTGGTTGAAAACTTAGTTGCAAACGGAAGGATAGAGGTAGAACTTTCTTACTCTACCAGAATCTTGCAGCCGGTCTGGCGATACCATAAGAAATGCAGATTCAATAATTGTCCTTAACAGCTCAGCTTCCAGGCTCTTACCGAGCAGCCAGCCTCGTGCATGGCCCTCTTACTGAGGAGTCCTCCCCTGGTTGCTTGTTGAGTTGCTGGGCCTCTCCAAACCCGAGACGGCACCGGAACACCTTAGAATCCTCCCTCAAGTTACTGTGCCTCGAACTAGTCAGTTCAGAGGCTCGGAAATGGATGGATCCGCACCCCAGGCCATGAGGGCCTCTAGGGGCTGGTCAAGAGGACCATAGAGTCAGCAACAACTTGTGGACCGGAACCCATAACCACGTGACTTCAGCACCTTAAGTACCCTTTCCCGGAATACGCAGCGGAACCAACGTGCCCACTGATTGGCTCAGAGAGAGAGATTGGTACCCAATGCGTCCAACCAGACTGCGTTCTAATGCGTCTCACAGGTGCAAACCCCACCTATGACCAGGCAGAACCTTGATACAACCCAGCCAATCTGATGCCAAAGCATAATTTCACACAATTAACCCCAAAACTCAACTACAGTTTTGGGCAAAAACTAAATTTGCATACATAGCAGGTACTCATCAGGAGTACATATATGTTACAGCAAATGTTGATAAACTAAATATACTGCAATAAAAAAAACAACAACAAAAAAAGCAGTCATATTAACTGTATATATCACCTAGTGTGCAGTCATATTTTGCGCCTGGTGTGTCTAAATGTGGAAAAACCACAAGTAAATGGAGTTAACTGTCTAGGTAACATTATCAAATGATGTTAAAAAACAAAATTTCAACAACATACCCCTCAGCTTACCGGAAAGGACTGGTAATGGAAAAACACCGGCCCAGTGGGACAAGTGAGGCCTGGGTGCCCGTGGAAATCTTTCTCCCCACCTAAATGAACAAAGATGGAGGAGCCATTATATATATGCAGATGGTTGATAGAGTATACAATAACACATACAAAAAAAAACAAAAAAACAAAAAAAAGGAAAAAAGGGAGAGGGGGTATAATCCTCAAAACAACAAAATGTATATTACAAATAGCTCACCAGGTAAATGTACTGAAATGGAAACAGACTTATTTAAAGCTCCATTGCGAGCAGGGGGATGATTAATTCCCAAACGTCAATCATTGGTGTCAGGCTGGCACTTACCGAACCGATGAGTCCGCTTGGGCAGAGGGTGGTCTCCCGTACGTGTCCGACTTACAACCCCTGATAGAGCAGACAGGTGGCTGAGAGTGCGGAGTGGTAAGAGAGCCTGTGGTATGGCTCCAGGAGCAGGAACTTGCAGGAAACTTCCAGCAGCAGGTGTGTAGGTAGGACACAGGCAAACTGGGTACGGAGCAGGAGCAGAGCAGGCAGGTCCGGGTGCAGGCAGGGTATGGTAACAGGCGGGCAGCAGAGGCACAGAAGGAGCAGGCAAAAGAGAGGTCAAACAGGCCGAGGTCAGGTGCAGGCAGAGGTCAGAGGTGTCTAAGGAGAGCCGGGTCGTCAGGGGATCAGCAAACAGGAACACAGGATACGGACAACGGGACAGGAACCGAGAAGCTGTTGATCAGGCAGCACCTGAAAGATGTCAGCAGCAGACCTAAATACGCCGATTGGCGGCAAGCACCGCGGGCGCATAGACGCGCGCGCACCCGAACGCCGGGAGACACACCAGCGGTACCCGAAGTGCCCACAACAGCGCGTACCGGCGCGCGCTGACGCGCACCGGCGCCAGCAGGGGCACGCGAGGGCACACACCGACACGCACCAGCGCCCACAGGAGCGCGCAACACCGCGCGCACAGGAACACGCACCCCAGCACGCACCGCAGGACATCGGCGCACACCAACACGGGCAGCACCGCGACCATCCAGGTAACGACCCTGACAGTGCCCCCTCCTTAAGGGCAGACTCGGGCTGCCCAGGTGAGCCGATCTGGAAACCTGGCGGTTCTTGAAGGCCCGCAAAAGTTCTTGAGCATGCAGATTGCCCTCGGGCTCCCAGGAGTTGTCTTCAGGTCCATAACCCTTCCACTTGATAAGGTACTGGGTTACATTACCCCTCTTCCTACAATCAAGGATTGCTTCAACCTCAAACTCCTCTTCATTGTCCACTATAACAGGTTCGGGTGGGTCAGTAGTGCGGTCAGCAAAGGGATTTGGGGTAACGGGTTTCAGTAAGGTCACGTGAAAGACCGGGTGCACTCTAAAAGAGTCAGGCAGGTTAAGTTCATAGGCAACTTCATTTATCCTCCTCTTTACTGAAAAAGGGCCCATGAATTTAGGGCCTAACTTCCTGGAGGGACAGGCCATCTTAAGGTTGGCTGTAGATAACCATACTTGGCTGCCGGGCGCCAGAACGAGTTCTCCACGTCTCTTCTTGTCAAACGCCCGTTTATAGCATTCCTGGGACCGGGCCATAGTTTCCTTTAGGAGTTGGTTGTTTTTAGAAAAGAAGTCCAATGTCTCGGAAACTGCCGGAACAAGGCATTCTGGGACTGAGCTGGGTAAAAAGGCTGGGTGGAAGCCGTAGTTGGCAAAGAACGGTGTTTGGTTGATGGCGGAATGCAAGGAGTTGTTATATGCAAACTCCGCCATAGGTAGTAGCGAGACCCAGTCATCTTGCGAGAAAGAAGAAAAACAGCGGATGTACTGCTCCAGGGACTGATTGGTTCTCTCCGTTTGTCCATTTGTCTGGGGGTGATAAGCGGAGGAAAAGGCCAATTCAATTTCAAGAGACCCGCAGAGCGCTCTCCAAAACCTTGAGGTGAATTGGGCGCCTCGATCGGAAAAAATACTTGCCGGGATCCCATGCAGCCTTACAATTTATTTGATAAAGATCTTGGCCGTCTCCATTGCCGAGGGGGTGCTCCTCATCGGGAGGAAGTGGGCCATTTTGGACAGCCTATCTACAACAACAAAGATAGTAGAGAACCCCTCGGATAGGGGAAGTTCCACGATAAAGTCCATCAAAATCATTTTCCACGGTCTCTCTGGGACAGGCAAAGGTTTCAGTAGACCCCAAGCCCGTGTCCGGCTGTTTTTACTTCGGGCGCAAGTGCTACACGAGTCCACATAGTCCTTGCAATCCTTAAGAAGTTGAGGCCACCAGAAGGTGCGCTGAACCAGTTCGGCAGTCTTCAGGGTACCAAAGTGTCCGGCCATTTTATGGTCGTGGCAGAGTTCCAACACGTTCACCTTCAAGGCTTCAGTGACCACAATCTTGTCTTTATGCCAGAACAACCCCTCACTACAGCTGACCTCAGGGCTCGGGGGCATTCCAACAGAAGCCTGTCTGATCCGGGAGATAAGGTCCCCTTGGAGGAGCAGGAAGTTCCCAGAAGGGAGAATTGTATCAGGAGGCCGAGTCTTTTCAGGGTTAGAAAACATACGTGATAGGGCATCCGGCTTGACGTTCTTAGAACCAGGTCTATAGGTGATGTGGAATTGAAACCGGGAAAAAAAAAGAGCCCATCTGGCTTGCCGTGGTCTAAAGCCCCGTACACACGAGAGGACTTATGTCCGACAGACTTCCAAAGGAGTTCCGTCGGAGTTCTGCTGGAATTCCGACGGAGTTCTGACAGACTTTTTGGCCGAACGGACTTGACCACACACGATCACACTAAACTCCGACGGATTCGAACGTGATGACGTACGACCCGACTCGAATAAGGAAGTTCATAGCCAGTAGCCAATAGCTGCCCTAGCGTCGGATTTAGTCCGTCGGAGTAGCATACACACGAGCGGATTTTTCGAAGGGGACCGGGTCCGGCGGAGTTCCTTCGGAAAAATTTGAAGCATGTTCCATATTCTAAAGTCCTTCGGACTTTGGTGAGTCAAAAGTCCGTTGCAGCCCACACACGATCGGATAGTCTGACGGACTCAGTCCTTCGGACTTTGGATGTTGAAAAGTCCGCTCGTGTGTACGCGGCATAAGTCTTTTGGCAGTTCTCAAATATTCCAGGTTTTTATGGTCGGTGTAGACCAGGATGGGATGTGCAGCAGCTTCCAATAGATAACGCCACTCCTCCAGAGCCGCCTTAATGGCCAGAAGTTCTCGGTCCCCAACATCATAGTTCCTTTCCGATGACGACAGTTTGCGAGAAAAGAACGCCACCGGAAAAAGAAGGGCCTTGGCACCCTGCCGTTGGGATAACACCGCCCCCACAGCGATTTCCGAAGCATCCACTTCAAGAACGAAGGGTAAGGCTGGGTCCGGATGTTTCAGAATAGAGGCAGAAGTAAATAGCATCTTGAGTTTTTCAAAGGCCAGCTGAGCCTCAGGGGTCCAAGAGAATGGGGTACCCTGCCTGGTCAGTTCGGTGATGGGAGCAATAATTGCAGAGAAACCCCTGATAAATTTCCGGTAGAAGTTGGAAAAGCCGACGAAGCGTTGTACACCCTTCTTGTCCACAGGCGCAGGCCAGTCCAGGATGGCAGATACTTTTTGGGGATCCATCTTGATGTCCTCCACAGATATAACCAGGCCCAGGAATTGGATGGACTGGCGTTCAAACTCACACTTTGAGTTTTGCGTAGAGCCCGTGTACCCTGAGACGAGCTAACACGCTACGGACATGTCTACGATGGTCTTCCAATGATGAGGAAAAGATTAGGATATCGTCCAGGTATGCAATTACATATAGATCCAGGTAGTCGCGAAAGATGTCGTTGACAAAATGTTGAAAGGTCGCGGGTGCATTACACAACCCGAAGGGCATGACAAGGTACTCGAAGTGCCCAAAACGAGTACGGAACGCTGTCTTCCACTCGTTTCCTTCTCGGATACGGATTAAATTGTAAGCTCCACGAAGATCCAATTTCGAAAAGATGACTGCAGACCCCAGCCTTTGGATTAACTCGGGTACTAGGGGTAAAGGATAACGTTTTTTGACAGTTATCTTGTTCAATTCCCGATAGTCAATGCAGGGACGTAAGGAATGGTCCTTTTTTTCGACTAAAAAAATGCCAGCACCGGCAGGGGAAGTAGACCCTTTTTTCAGGTTTTCATCAATATACTCCTTCAGCGTGCCTAACTCCTGCTCCGTTAATGGAAAAATTCTCCCAAAAGGGACTTCAGTACCTGGTAACAGTTCAATAGGGCAGTCATAAGGCCTGTGGGGGGGAAGAGTGTCTGCCCCTTTCTTACTGAATACATCCAGAAAGTCCTTATAGGGTTCAGGAACGGACTGATGCAATTTCGGATCGACATCCAAACAGAGAAGTTGAGAGGAATTGTATGTTGGTTGGGCCAAGCAGTGTTGTTGACAGTACTCGGAAAGAAACTTGACTTCTCCTGTGGCCCAGTTAATGCTTGGATTGTGGGCCTGCAACCAGGGTATCCCCAGGATAATGGGAAACAAGGGGGAAGAGATGGCATCCAGACGTAGGTGCTCCTGGTGACAGGTGCCCATAGTAGCCAGCAAAGGGACAGTCTCTTGCGTGACAGGACCGGAACTAAGAGCGGAGCCATCGGCTAGATGTACAGCAAGCCTCTGAGCCTTAGGTATGAGTGAGATGCGATGGTTGGCAGCGAAAGTCAGATCGATAAAGCAGCTGCATGCTCCGGAATCAATGATGGCTGACACTGGGAAACTCCCTCCTGGAAGCTGCAAAGTGAGGAGAAGGGCAAGGTGAGAAGTGGGTTTTCGTAGAACAGAGGCACACATGAAGGAAGAGGAAACACACTTACGTGTCTTGTTGGGGCAAGCCCTGACATAGTGCCCAGGTTCCCCACAGTAGAGACATAAGTTATGGGCACGTCTGCGCTGCTTTTCTTCAGGGGTCAACGAGGGCCGAAGTAACCCGAGCTGCATTGGTTCAGGAGCTTCCAGAGCGGGAGCAGAAGAGGTAGAAGAGAACTGACCAGCAGAACTGGGAACCTTGGGGAGCACCCAGGTGGGACGGAAGTGGCTGGAGGACCTCTCCGACCGGCGTTCCCTTAACCGGCGATCAATCTGAATGGAGAGGTTGACTAACTCATCCAGGGTTTGTGGTATTCCTACCCGTGCCAACTCATCCTTAAGGGGGGTCAGAAAGTCCCATCCGAAATTGGTGGCGCAAGGCGGCGTCATTCCAATCCGTGTCGGAGCTCCAACGGCGGAATTCCACTGCATAGTCCTCGGCCGCTCTGCGACCTTGTTGGAGAGAGTGCAGTGCGGCTTCTGCAGTCGCAGTCAACTGGGGGTCCTCATATAGCTGAGACATGGCCAGGAAGAAGTTGTCAAGGCTATCCAGGGTTCCAGATTTCTGCTCCAGCAAACGGTGGGCCCAGGTCTGAGGCTCGCCGGACAACAGGGATATTACAAAGCCCACCTTGGTTGCCTCTAGAGAGAATGTCCGGGGCTGCAGTGCGAAGTACAGTTCGCAAGAGTTGCGAAACGCACAATACTTGGTACGATCGCCAGAAAACCTCTCGGGCGTAGGTACCCTTGGCTCTGGAGGAAGCATCACTACGGAGGGTGCAGATGAAAGACCGGTGGGAGAGGTTCCTTGAGGGTTAGATGAGGAGGACAAGGCTTGGACTTGCTCCTCCAACCTTGAGTAGCTATCCTGGAGACTCTTCACGGCTTGGGTCAGACCGGCCAAATGTCTGCATAACTCATCCATAGGGGAGGCCCCCTGCCCGGACTCAGTCATGGCTGCCTGATACTGTCAGGCTGGCACTTATTGAACCGATGAGTCTGCTTGGGCAGAGGGTGGTCTCCCGTACGTGTCCGACTTACAACCCCTGATAGAGCAGACAGGTGGCTGAGAGTGCGGAGTGGTAAGAGAGCCTGTGGTATGGCTCCAGGAGCAGGAACTTGCAGGAAACTTCCAGCAGCAGGTGTGTAGGTAAGACACAGGCAAACTGGGTATGGAGCAGGAGCAGAGCAGGCAGGTCCGGGTGCAGGCAGGGTATGGTAACAGGCGGGCAGCAGAGGCACAGAAGGAGCAGGCAAAAGAGAGGTCAAACAGGCCGAGGTCAGGTGCAGGCAGAGGTCAGAGGTGTCTAAGGAGAGCCGGGTCGTCAGGGGATCAGCAAACAGGAACACAGGATACGGACAACGGGACAGGAACCGAGAAGCTGTTGATCAGGCAGCACCTGAAAGATGTCAGCAGCAGACCTAAATAGGCCGATTGGCGCCAAGCACCGCGCACCCGCGTGCGCACCCGAACGCCGGGAGACACACCAGCGGTACCCAAAGTGCCCACAACAGCGCGTACCGGCGCGCGCTGACGCGCACCGGCGCCAGCAGGGGCACGCGAGGGCACACACCGACGCGCACCAGCGCCCACAGGAGCGCGCAACACCGCGCGCACAGGAACACGCACCCCAGCACGCACCGCAGGACATCGGCGCACACCAACACGGGCAGCACCGTGACCATCCAGGTAACGACCCTGACAATTGGTTTCAATTATAGTGAAAGATGGTGTATGAAATAGGCTTTAAAGCACGTCTCAAAAAGGAGAGGTTGACAACTGATGAAAGCCTAATCCAAACAAACAAACTAAAAGTTAATCTCAGAGGAAAGGCTGCTTATATTTAAAACAAACAAGAAAGAAAGGGAATAGTATCCTATACCTGTAATCATACCATGATCCTCCTCACAGCGTTCCTCTCACATGGAGGGATGAACCGCTAATGAGAGGCTGGGGGGGAAAGCATCTTATATAGGGAAGCACAGCTGCCATGATTAGTCTTGTAAGGTGTGAGTGGGAGGGAGGATTCCTGGAGTTGCTCGGATTGCCCGGATTACAAATCCGGAGAGATTGGAGCAAGTCCATCTAAATACTAAATGCCATGGGTGAATGCATGCTGAAGGATTCACATGCAAATAACCCCCAATCCACATTCCGATCGTACCGCAGACCAGAAAATGGGAAGAAGTACAAATCCCACTGTCTCTCCTGCCCGGGGGGGGGGGGGGGGGGGGCAACCATAGGCAGGGAGAGAGCTGAGAAAGGGACGGGACCTAAACGACATGGCGTCTAGCCGGCGCAGTTGGATATTGCTTTGGCGACAATGCGTTCCACAGATGGGGGAGGAACCGTCCACCTGTCGGCCTGAAGGCCATTGTCATAAACCGGATGTGACCAGAACTGTGTTACTGCGACAGAGTAAACCAAACATAAGTAGGTGAAAGTAAATGATTTTTTAAGATAAATGCATAATGTGAATACACCACCAATACCAAACAGAGTGAGAAAACTGAATATCAGTGACAACCAATCAGTATAAATAACAAAGGGGTTTCCAGAATTGTAGTCAAGCCAGGCCAGGGTCATAAACAGGAGGTCAACAGATGGGGGGACAAGGAGAAAGGGATCAGGTTGCAGGACAAGGTTCCAGGGATGCAGGAATGGACAGGATCAGGTACAACAGGGTCAGGATGCAGGAATCAAGGTTCAGGATCAGGGTAACAGGATGCAGGTCAGGGCTCAAGGACAAAACCAAGGCAAACATGTGAGTGCTTGCTGGTTTTTTATAGGCCTGTGATTGGCCTCAAGTGACACCTGATTGCAGGAGGTGCTATCTGCTCCACACTGCCAGGATCCATCCGCTGGTGGACGCCAGTACTGCAGCCCAAAGATGACATAACATCAGCAGGGAAAAGCTCTCCTGACAGTTCTAAACTGCCAGGAGACACCTGCTGGTGAACCTCAGTACTGCACACCAAAAGACAGATATTATCAGCAGATGGAACATTTCCTGACAGTACCCCCCCTCAAAGGAGCGGCCTCCGGACGCTCCAACTGGATGTAATTGTCCATAGTCTATGGCATCAAGCAGAACAATGGATAGGGGTACATCAGGCTGGGCATCAGGTACTTCAGGGCAGATAGCGGGCTCTGGGTCATCGAGCTGGGTGGCAGGCTCCGGGTCATCGAGCTGGGCGGCAGGCACCTTGAACTGGGCAACAGGCACATCAGGCTGGGCAGCCAGCATGGGCACATCAGGCAGGGCAGCCAGCACATCAAGCGGGGCATCCGGCATGGGCACATCAAGCTGGGAAGCAGGTGCAGGCACATCAAGCTGGGCAGCAGACGCGGGCACATCAAGCTGGGCAGCATGCACATCAAGCAGGGCAGCAGGCATGGGCACTTCAAGCTGGGCAGCAGGTACATCAAGCTGGGCAGTGGGCACTTCAAGCTGGGCAGTGGGCACTTCAAGCTGGGCAGCAGACAGAGGCACATCAGGCCGGGCAGCAGACAGTGGCACATCAGGCTGGGCAGCAGACAGTGGCACATCAGGCCGGGCAGCAGACAGAGGCACATCAGGCCAGGCAGCAGACAGTGGCACATCAGGCCGGGCAGCAGACAGTGGCACATCAGGCTCTGGGTCATCGGGCTGGACAGCAGGCTCCGGGTCATCAGGCTGGGCAGCAGGCTCCGGGTCATCAAGCTGGGCAGCAGACACAGGTGCATCAAGATGGGTAGTAGACAGTGGCACATCAGGCTGGGCAGCAGGCACATCAAGGCAGACAGCAGGCTCCGGGTCATCGAGCTGGGCAGCGGACTCCAGGTCATCGAACTGGACAGCAGGCTCCGGGTCATTGGGCTGGGCAGCAGGCCCCAGGTCATCGAGCTGGGCAGCAGGCAGTGGCACATCAGGCGGGGAAACAGGCAAAACACCCTCAGACCGGGAAACAAACACTGGCTCTTCAGGCTGGAACGATGGCTCTGGCTCTTCAGGCTGGAACGCTGGCTCTGGCACCTCTGACTGGAACTCTGGCACCTCCGGCTCTGTAGTTGGGGGGTGCAGCAGACTGGAAAGGAGGCTTGGGATATGGCAGAGAGGAGGTAACAGCAGCTGGGGTAAGTTCTTGTGGATTAGTAGGCAGCTGAGAAGAGGCAGGAGGGTTGTATGCAGGATAGGTACAGGGAGCAGAGACCGGATGTGAGTATTTGGTTGGAAGAAACGTATACTGGGCTGCTACTGGGTTCAGCATAGTTGATGGGGGAAACAGACTTTTGGGCAGGCAAGTGTCTGATGGCAGAGGTGGTTTGTTGTGAATTGGTTGGGGCTGGTTGCAACTAGGGATGAGCCGAACACCCCCTGGTTCGGTTCGCACCAGAACTTTCCAATGGACCTAAAATTCGTAGGAACTTTAGAACCCCATTGAAGTCTATGGTACTCGAACGTTCGAAATAAAAAGTGCTAATTTTAATGGCTAATATGCAAGATATTGTCCTAAAAAGGGTTTGGGGACCTGGCTCCTGCCCCAGGGGACATGGGTCAAAAAAACTGACGTTTTTTCGGGAGCACTGATTTTAATGAAGATTAAAGTGAAAAAAAGTGAAATATTCCTTTAAATATTGTGCCTGGGAGGTTTCTATAGTATGCCTGTGAAGTGCCACATGTTTCCCGTGTTTAGAACAGTCCCTGCACAAAATGACATTTAACGGAAAAAAAGTCATTTAAAAACGGCTTGCGTTTTTAATGTAATATCTGGTTTCGGCAATATGGATAAAAATCATTGAGAAAAAGGGCATGAGTAGCCCCCCCTGCCCATTACCAGCCCCTTTGGGTCTTGTACGGATATTAAGGGGAACCCCGTACCCAATCCATTTTAAAAAAAGGAAAGGCGTGGGGCCCCCAGGCCCTATATACTCAGAACAGCAGTATACAGGTGGTGCAAACAAGACAGGGACTGTGTAGATTTGTTGTGTTAAGTAGAATCTGTTTGTAATTTTCAACTGGTACATTTTTAAAGTATCGCTCCAGTCAAAAAATCTATTTTTAAGCTTTTTGGAAAACATAGGGAAGGGTTATCACCCCTGTATAATTTGTTTTGCCGTCCGTCTTTTTTCATCTCACTTCCTGTTGTCTCCTTCCGTTTGCAAGTAGGAGACGTTTGTAAGTTGGATGTTTGAAAGTAGGGGCCTGCCCTATATGCTCTGCAGAAATGGCGGACACAACATTGTAAGCCCTCAAAGGGACTCTTGGTGGGCGCTGGAGCACCCTGCTGTGAACGATTATATCAAGAATTGTAATTACATGCCATTGTTGAACAGTGGTAGAAAAATTGGGCCTTTGGTGGTTGTGGTGCTGGTGGTGCTGGTGCCACAACACTATAAGTCCTCACAGTTACTCTCGGTGGGCACAGGAAGGGGCCCTGCTGTGAAATATTATATCAAGAATTGTAATTACATGCCCCTGTTAAACAGGGGCTGAAAAATTGGGCCTTAGGCACTGGTGCTAGTGCCACGACACTGCAACCTATCCCATATACTCTAGTTGTAGTGCATGAATGAGCCCTGCTACAAAGCATTGCATCAAAAATTGTAATTAAACGCCCCTGTTAAACAGGGGCTGAAAAATTGGGCCTTAGGCACTGGTCCCACGACACTGCAACCTCTCCCATATACTCTAGTTGTAGTGCAGGAATGAGCCGTGCTGCAAAGCATTGCATCAAAAATTGTAATTAAACGTCCCTGTTAAACAGGGGCTGAAAAATTGGGCTGGTGGCATCACCCAGAACCAAAAATGTTCTTCCAACATATCAGCGGAGGAGGAAGAGGATAGACAATCAACATAACAGGACAGTCACTCAGCATCAGCATAGGCAGTCTTGAAGGGATGTGATATTTAAAAAAAAAAAATATTTGGTTACATTAGCTTCAGGTGCTTGGTAGCTGTGGGTGATCCAAGACTGATTCATCTTTATGAAGGTCAGTTGATCAACTGAGTCGGTGGACAAGCACACCCTGTGATCGGTAACAAAGCCACCAGCAGCACTGAAGGTGCGTTCCGAAAGAACGCTGGATGCAGGACAGGCCAGTAGCTCAATTGGATACTGTGCAAGCTCTGCCCAGTGATCCATCCTCAAGACCCAGTAAGCCAGAGGATTTTTGGTGGGAAAGGTGTCCAAGTCTGGCCTTGCCCCTAGGTATTCCTTCACCATGTAAATCAGACGCTGGCAATGGTTGCTGGAACCATCGGTCAGACGGCCACCTTCTCCACCGCTCCTTCTGACCGATGTCTCAGCAACACATTGTCCAGGACCAGGAGTTCGTAACCTCCCAGTCTCTGGGAACACATTGCACAGACCTTTCTGCAAGGCCTCCCGGGGATGTCTCATCCTCTGCTCCCTCTGCGATGGCAAGATAAGGTCGGCAACCTTACCCTTGTACCGTGGATCAAGGAGAGTGGCCAGCCAGTAATGGTCCCTCTCCTTGATCCGAAGAATACGAGGATCCTTTCCGCAGGCTTTGCAGGATCAGGGAGGCCATGCAGCGTAGGTTAGCAGAGGCATTCGGTCCAGAGTCCTCTGGGTCACTAAGGACATGATCCGCAGCTACCTCCTCCCAGCCACGTACAAGTCAACGGGTTTCTTGGGACTGTAAATCATCCCTACAAGACTGCTGCTGCTGCTGAGTGCCAGCCTCCATCTCCACGCTGACACAATCCTCCTCCTCCTCCTCCTCCTCCTCCTCCTCGTCCTGTGTGATGGGTGGGACAGCAAGAATACTCGATAAAGGGGGCCTTGAGAGGCAAGGAAGTCCACCTCTTCCTGCCTCTGTTCTGCCTCAAGTACCCTGTCCATTATTCCACGCAGCGTATGCTCCAATAGGTGGACAAGAGGTACAGTGTCACCTGGTGCATGCACTGTCACTGCTCACCATCCTTGTGTCCTCCTGAAACGGTGACAGGACAGTGCATGTATCCCTGATCATGCCAAACTGGCGTGGTGTAAAAAAAACAAGCTCCCCTGACCCTGTCCTGGTGCCGTAGTCGCACAGGTACTCATTGATGGCCCTCTGCTGCGTGTGCAGCTGCTGCAGCGTGGCCAACGTTGAGTTCCATCTGGTGGGCATGTCACATATAAGGCGGTTCTTGGGCAGGTTCAACTTCTTTTGGAGCTCAGCCAGCCGAGCACAGGCATTAAATGATCGGCAAAAATGCACACAGACTTTCCTGGCCTGCTTTAGGACATCCTGTAAGCCCGGGTACCTGCCCAAGAACCGCTGCACCACCAGGTTAAGGACGTGAGCCACACAGGGCACATGAGTCAGTTGTTCCTGTCTGAGGGTGGAGAGGAGGTTGGTGCCATTGTCGCAAACCACCAATCCTGGCTTAAGCTTGCGTGGCGTCAACCACCTCTTGGCTTGCCCCTGCAGAGCTGACAAAACATCTGCCCCAGTGTGGCTCCTGTCCCCCAAACAAACCAGCACAAGCACGGCATGGCATCGTTTAGCCTGCGTACTTGCATAGCCCCTTGAACGCCTATGGAGCACCGCTGGTTCTGAGGACAGAGCACTGGAAGAGGCCATGGAGGAAGAAGAAGAGGAGGGGGTGGAGGAGAGAGGTGTGTCACAACCAATAGTAGAATTTTGGAGGCGTGGTGGCGGAACAACCTCCAACACTACTGCACCTTGTCCTGCATCCTTCCCAGCTGCCATTAGAGTGACCCAATGGGCCGTGAAAGACAGGTAACGTCCCTGTCCATGCCTGCTGGACCATGAGTCAGCGGTAATATGCACCTTACCTCTGACCGCCCTGTCCAGCGAGACATTGCCTTCCACATGCCGGTAGTGAGCCGGAATCGCCTTCCGTGAGAAAAAGTGGCGTTTGGGGACCTGCCACTGAGGAACCGCACATTGTACAAACTCACGGAAGGGGGCCGAGTCTACCAACTGAAAAGGCAGCAGTTGAAGTGCTAGCAATTTAGCCAAGCTAGCATTCAGCCGCTGGGCATGTGGATGGCTGGGAGTGAACTTCTTTCGACGGTCCAGCAGCTGGGGCAGGGAAATTTGCCTGCTATAATCGGACGTGGGTGTACTGCTAGCAGAGTGTCCTGAAGCACTTGGCTGTGACACACCTAATTCTACACCTTCATTCCTCTCAGAGCAGGTTTCAGAGAGGACTGAAGGTCTAGTGGGGTTGGAGATGCCAGCTGATGAGGAGCAAGGAGAGGTCCGCTTTGTTCTTTGGTGTGGGTCTTGGAGGTACGCTTGCCAACGAGCTGCATGGCAGGTCAACATATGTCTGGTCAAGCATGTGGTGCCCAAGCAGCTGATGTTTTAGCCACGTGAGATACGCTTGAGACATATGTTGCAAATAGCAGCGGTGCGATCTGATGCACTCGTCTCAAAAAAGGCCCACACCAAAGAACTTTTAGAATAACGCGCAGAGGCAGCGCCCTGCACAGGTGGAGCTCTGCGGTGTGATTCAGTTGGTGTATTGCCCCTAAGCTGGCCCCCGGAGGGCATCCTGCCTCGTTGGAGATGTGCCTCCTCCTCCTCCTCCTCTCTCCTACCAGGCACCCACGTGGAGTCAGTGCCCTCATCATCCCCTCCCTCTTCATCGCTGGAGCAAACCTGGCAGTATGCTGCAGCTTGTGGAACATGACTGCCAGATTGCTTTCCTTCTTGAGCATCCCCTCTCTCTGCGCTAATGCTACTGCCTTCCTCTAGCTGAGTATCATCATCAGAGCCTACAAAACACTGGGCATCCTCCTGGAGCATGTACCCAACACTGTGCTCAAAGAGTTCAGGGGACTCCTCAGGAGGACGTGGTGGGTCTAGGGAAGGAGTCACTGATGATGACATTGAGACGAGGGAAGACGATGCGTTGGCAGCTGCTTTGCTAATACCCTGAGCCTGGGTGAGAGAGGATGAGGAAGATGAAGAGGGCTTGGTCATCCACTCTACCAAGTCTTCGACATGATGCGGCTCAACACGTCCAGCTGCCGAAAATAAGGACAAGCGTGTCCCATGGCCAGGTGCTGATGACGATGCACCACATCCACGACCAGCACTGTTGTCTCTAGACACAGAGCCTGCTTGCCCTCTTTTATCGGCTCGTGCCTGTCTCCCTCTCTTTGTAGGCCTTCCAGACATGGTAATGGCCTGAAGGGAGATGGGAAAACCAGCAATTGGGTAGTGTATATTGTCCTGGAGGCACACAACACCCACTAACTCCTGCAGATGCTTTTATTATAGAACAACAGGAATTAAAGGGTAGATACCGGTGTATGCTGTGCTGTGCTGGAGGCACACAACACCAACTAACTCCTGCAGATGGCAGATGGCTCAATTAGAGAAGAGCTACATAGGTGGATAATGCTGTATACTGCGGTCAGGGCACACAGACAACACCCACAAACTCCTACAGCTGACTGAAAGCTGAATTACAGAAGAGCAATATAGATAGCTATATAGGTGGATAATGGTGTATACTGCGATCAGGGCACACAGACAACACCCAAAAACTCCTACAGCTGACTGAAAACTCAATTACAGAAGAGCTAGAATGCTAAATCGGTCGATAACAAACAGTGTATACTGTGTTGAAGGTACACAGAGAACACCCACTAACTCCTACAGCTGACTGAAAACTGAATTACAGAAGAGCAATATAGCTAGCTATATAGGTGGATAATGGTGTATACTGCGGTCAGGGCACGCAGACAACACCCACAAACTCCTACAGCTGACTGAAAGCTGAATTACAGAAGAGCAATATAGCTAGCTATATAGGTGGATAATGGTGTATACTGCGGTCAGGGCACGCAGACAACACCCACAAACTCCTACAGCTGACTGAAAGCTGAATTACAGAAGAGCAATATAGCTAGCTATATAGGTGGATAATGGTGTATACTGCGGTCAGGGCATACAGACAACACCCAAAAACTCCAACAGCTGACTGAAAACTCAATTACAGAAGAGCTAGAACGCTAAATCGGTCGATAACAAACAGTGTATACTGTGTTGAAGGTACACAGAGAACACCCGCTAACTCCTACAGATGCCAACACACTACACAAGGCCGCCCCGCTGGCGTGTGGGGCGTGTACTACACAGCCTGAGCTATGATTGGCCACAGGAATCCTGCCTGTGGCCAATCATGGCTCTCCTCGTTGCCGACGCTGTGATCATGAGCCAGCTATTGTGGGCCGTGAGCGCCACACAAATTTGGCGTGAACGGCCCATAACGTTCGGTATTCGCCGAACGTGAGAACAGCCGATGTTCGTGTCGAACGTATGTTCGACTCGAAACACCAAGCTCATCCCTAGTTGTAACATATCAGACCATGCTGAGAGTATTGGTTGGACAAAGAACGGATCACATTCTGCCTGTCTAACAAGGGTCTGTACTGAGTGAATTCATTCCATAAGCTTCTGCTGGGGACAAACGGAATAGTGCTCAAAAAAGCATGCAGAATCATCCTCTAACAGCCACACCAGAGACTCCACCTGATCAGCACTGAAAGGGGGAGAAAAATCATCACTGGTCTTTGGAACACCGGACAGGGCTACCTCAGCACATATTTGGATCAAAGGCTGCACATCCCTAAACAACATATAGCCCTGGTCAACCAGGGAGTGGGCCAAATGGATGAGCTCAAGCAGCTGCCCATTGGTCCACTCTTTCAGTGTCTGGCAGAGATACTCACCACTCTCTGACGCCAGCAGAACATAATAAGAAATCACATTAGGATTCATTCCAGCAAAGCCAACAGAACCGAGGTGGTTCCTCTGTGCAGCCACTTCTGGTCAGGGATGGCCTTGGTTTCTGTCATAAACCGGATGTGACCAGAACTGTGTGACTGCAACAGAGTAAACCAAACATAAGTAGGTGAAAGTGAGTGATTTATTAAGATAAATGCATAATGTGAATACACCACCAATACCAAACAGAGTGAGAAAACCGAATAATAGTGACAACCAATCAGTATATATAACAAAGGGGAGTCAAGCCAGGCCAGGGTCATAAACAGGAGGTCAGCAGATGGGGGGACAAGGAGAAAGGGATCAGGTTGCAGGACAAGGTTCCAGGGATGCAGGAATGGACAGGATCAGGTACAACAGGATCAGGATCAGGATGCAGGAATCAAGGTTCAGGATCAGGGTAACAGGATGCAGGTCACGGCTCAAGGACAAAACCAAGGAAAACATGTGAGTGCTTGCTGGCTGTTTATAGGCCTGTGATTGGCCTCAAGTGGCACCTGATTGCAGGAGGTGTTGTCTGCTCCACGCTGCCAGGATCCATCCGCTAGAGGACACCAGTACTGCAGCCCAAAAATGACATAACATCAGCAGGTAGAAGCTCTCCTGACAGTTCCAAACTGCCAGGAGACACCTGCTGGTGGACCTCAGTACTGCACGCCAAAAGACAGATATTATCAGCGGATGGAACATTTCCTGACAGCCGTCAGGTGTCGGTGTCCCCCGATAGAGGATCTGATGGAATTATGAGGAAGGATTAAAATCTGGCCATTGTTCTTTGTTTTAGGATCTCTGTGTTGAAGACTACAAATACGAATCTCCCAACTCCTAAAGCTCAACCAGTACCTATCTTATCTTATGTAGGTTGACATATAAAGCCTCACAAAATGTAAATGCTGTCCAGTCAACAAGGCCAAATTACTTTATGAGAGCCTTAAGGATCCCCGGAAGCTTCCTCTATGCCATCAACCTCTTTTGCACATCAAGAGATGCACCATTACAGCATCAGCAGTATCATATCTCCTTAGTATGACCCACTGCTTGCATAAAATATACTTTTGCTTCAGAACGTCTCTCAGCGAATAATTGGAGACAGACACAATAGAGCAATGGAATACAGCCACACCCCAAATGACCCAACAGAGAGTATACCATAGTATGAGAAAATCTAATATATATATATATATATATATATATATATATATATATATATATATATATATATAAAATTCCAGAGTAGTTGCACAGTGAGTCCGATTAGTACAGATCAGGCTGGGGTTCTCGGTCACCCTGTGCCCCTAATAGACACAAGTTGACTTAGGCATGGGAGGTGCATGGGGAGCTGAAACAAGGGTTTCCCAACCTCTCCAAGGGATTATGGGTCCTACTCCTGTGACATATCTCCCCTTTCAGGGGACTAAGACAGGAGGAGACCCCAGACAGGTTGACTTTGAAGTTAGTCCGTAGTTCCAGTCCCCCAATGCCGGTATCCACACAGTACCCCAAATACATTGTCCCAAACATAGCATTACTCACCCAGCCAACCTCTGTCTCTCTCCGAGAACATTCCCACCGCTGGGGAGAAGAGCAGACTGGCCCTTCTCCCTGGAATCCTTTCAGCCGCTGAAAAGAGGACAGGGTGGCTGGGCTCACTTCATCATGCTGTTGGCGATCCCATCACATCAAGTTAGAAAGATGCATGGGAGTAGAGTGTTCAATGCCTTAAAAACTGGGCAATGTTAGAGGAGCTGTGGTTTTCAGTCATGGTGGGGTATGGGGCCAGTAGTAGGGTACCCAGTATAAGGAAACAGCATACACAGAGTCCACAAAAAGTTTACATTTATTGTATTTAGAAGTATGCAGGTTAAAGGGTAACAAGGATGCTTGTAGAACACTATAGTTAGTACTAGTATAATCATTGATGGCAACAGGTGCAAAACACTTGCAGTATACTTAGCAAAACTTGCGATAACAGGCGTAATAAAACTTGAATCATTAGGCAAAGTAACTCTTGCAATAACAGGTACAATTCACTTTTAGTAATAAGCACAATAACAGTTCCCAGTAGAGTGCTGGTACTAATGGCACAGGCGAAGATTAGCAGTGTAGATAAGGTGGCTTAAACTGCAATGTCACAGCAACAGAGCACAGCTATGCAGTGGTATATCTTCAGGTACAATAAGCCACAGCACAGGTAGGAACCACTTTACTGGAACAGCATCAGCTGGAGGGTTGGCATACTTGCATGGCAGAAGGCATTGTCAGCACACAGAGGAGATGGGAAGTTTTGGAGTGGCAACTCTGGAGATCAGTATCTTACGCTGGAACATTTCACTAACTCTCAATCACTCTCCCTGATGACCAGTGTCCACTCTCCCACCTCCCTGATGGAATGGGTTCCTGTCCCAACACTAACCACTCCCAAAATGCATGCCAAACCTCAGCAAGGTCCCCCTTTTTAAAAGGGCTGCCCCAACCAAGATGGCCGTGGAAAGTCACCAGGGATGACAGCGTCCAATCAGACAGCTTCTCTCCTTGTGATGTCTATGTAGGCACCAGAGGAAAAACATCCCTGAGTCTCCACTTCATCAGAATAGCGGCAAGATCCCCCCTGCTGGATGGAGTAAGAACTATACCTGCCAACAAAGGGGCCTCGGTTTAACGCTTGTCTGGGGACCCATTTTATCCAAATCCGGCCCTGCCAACATAACTATGAAGCAAAAAAGTAATGTAAGCAGGAATTGATCATGACAACAACAAGAAAACTCAAAAATTTGCTGGAACGAACCTAAAAGAAATCCAACTTTCTACAGTGCTAGATGCCTGTCTGGCATATTTATCTTCTGCCGAAACATCCTAAGTGACTGAGCCAGGTCTAAGTAGTATAATCCAAGTATGCAGATTCAGAATATTGGCTTTGAAGTGACAGAAGTATAAGGGCCGACATTTCTGAACTGCTTCTGGAAATACTGATTGTCTGGCCCTGTCTGGTTTAAGTACACAGGAGAAGAATGCAGCAAATTAAAGCAAAAGGAAAGTAATAGGCCCGGAAATGCATGCACTGAGTTGCTGGGCAGGCTACAGTCAGGCAGTTATAGAGGTTCAGTTGGGTAGGCTTACCTTATTGGTAGTGTGGGTAGGCTTAACTTACTGGATGGCCGAGGGGGGAAGGGTGTGGCTGGGGTGTGGCACCAGTGGTCTAGCAGAAGGTTGGGAGTTGCTAGTGGTCAGTGGGAGCCAGATCATTGACAAAGACACGTGCACCTCCTTGGTTCTGTGAATAAAAAATAGGGCATTGATTTCTTGCTATGGCGACTGAGGACAACTACAGTGGCGAATGGCCAGCCCTCAGTGGAGGAATTCCCAACTGGCTGGTATGATGTCAGGGTCAGGACAGCCTTTAGCTTCACCTTCACCTGCCCCTGTTCGCCCACAGGTAAGGAGGTCACGGCCTCCTGCGTATCTTAGGCCAGAAGTGATCCCCAGGGTTAGCCACCACTCAGGGAGCCCCATCAGGGACCCTCCAGCCTCAAAAGATAAGAGGCAGCATACTTCTTCCACTGGCGAGGCTGTGAGGAATCCCTATCTCAGGTAGGACACAGGTGGGCATGGCTCCGCACTCTCGGCCCTCCTCACCGAATCAGCGGGACCATGCTCCTGTGCAGGAACCCTAGCACAGGAGAGCAGTGTCGGCTGGTATGAGCCCCTTACCTGAGATGGCCCTGACCATTGCAGAGGTGCTCCTCGGGATGTCACCCTCTCCCCTTTCATGGTACGGGACCGGAGAGCAGCATCTGTAGGCAGGAGTAGTCAGCAGAGTGTACAGCATATAAGAATGCAGCCGAGCGAGCAGCAGCGGCTGAAGAGGTCATCGCTGTGCACCTGTCTCTGCAGCCTTGATCTCGACCAGAGTCCAGAGCCCTGAAGGCAGGTCAGAGGGGGAGCACACCAAATCTGTGGAGGGAAAGGAACAGCAGGAGGGTGTGGCGGCTGGGGATGGGACTAGGACTCATCTGGGATCCGGAGACACGGCTGTGCGGAACCGATCTCTGGGACAGCCTGGTAAGTTCTCAGGTGTGCCTGTTTCTGCCACTGTTGTCTCTCCTGTTGTTCCTCCTGTCTTGTCTGCTGGAGAAGTGATGGGGAGTTTATTGGGTGGTTTATGACATGTGCCTGGGTTGGGAGGCCCACAGTGCCTGTAGTTGCGACGGTGGGTCAGGATGCCCTGGTGTCCCACCTGACTGATAGGGCAGCTCCAACCCCTGTTACGCCTGCTCCACTGGCAGATTCGGGCCTCGGATGGAGTGCGCTTATCCAACTCGGCAAAATGCGAAGTTTATGTTTGCTACGAGGGCTCCCTTGGGTGCATCTTAAGTCGGACGTATAGACAGGATATGATAAGAGGAATATGTGGAGATTCACTATTGCCCCTGTAAAATTTCAATCTGGACAAAGTTAAGCTAGACAAGAGGAAGAAGGAGGAAGAAGAAGTGGCATTATTGCCTCATTCCAAGGCCTTTTGACAACTGTCTTCAGGCATTTAATATTTTTGGCAGCATTATTGGGGTAAAGGTACCGGATTTTTTTTGTTACCTGGACTCAATTAGCGAGGAATAGATGATGTATGGGGGAGGGGCGTGGTTGTGATATGATGAACAATTTCGCCAGGGGAAGGCCATTAGACCCTCGCTGAGGTAAGACCACAAGAATATTGGCTTGTGAATGAAGCTTATGACCCAGGCAGGAGCCAACCCTTGCTCCCTTTCTTGGAGGGGTGCTGCTACTTCAACATCGGCTGCAGAACTAAAGGGTTCTGCTGGCAGTTTAATGACGGGACCTGCAGATTCAGTGGATCTTTTTTTCGCCATGAATGCTCCAGCTGCAGAGGTGCTCATACTTGATCCAAATGTTTTGTAAGATATCAGGGTGATTCAGCTGAAGTGGTGTATGCAATTTGAAGAAACACGTGTCAGTCCAAACTGCATTTTCAAGGGCATGGCAGTCCACTTTTATTTAAAGGAAGCAAAAAGTTCAAATCAAAAGAAATTTCCCTTGCAGGGGGTTCCACCATTAATGCATCATGGTTATTCAGCCTCCTGGCTTACCTACTGATGGCACAGCTTCTTCAGGCCTCACATCTAGGCCATAGGTCTGTTCCTCAGACCTGTATGCTTAAATCAAGCTCTCTCTTAGCTTACCCAGGGTTCAAACTGCCACCTGTAGTCTCTCTAAAGAACATGGGTGTCTTCCCAACACTCACACACAGACTCCTGTCTGTAGGGCAGAATCCTCCTAACTCTTCAGTGAGACTTCCTGTCTCCTTGGGTGGAGCTATCTCCAAGTGGGAGCCCTGAGCTCTATCCCTGTGGATATCCCTCTATCCACAGGTGTGCAATCAGAATGCCTCTGTTTACAAGAACCAGGGTGAAAGTGCTAATCCACACCATCAAATGGGCTTGCCTCTCCACAGTTTCAAGCAAGGAAAAGGAAAATTAGCCGATGGTTGGAAAGAGGGAGGAAAAGCTGGCACAGTTTTTATGTAGATATACAAATTGGGCCGCTGCTCAGTTGCTGTTGTAGGGTTTTACAGATGGTTTTACGATTCCCTGCACGTTGTTCGATATCCCACTGGTGGTAGCCAATATGAAGTCAGCATATCTAAATCTGAACGTGGTTTCGGAAAAATTTAAAAAGGAGGTATCTTTGGGGAGGATGGTGGATCCGTTTTCTTCTCCCTCGCTAGAAAACTTGTGGATTTCTCCACTGGGGGAGCCTGATTCATAATTGTGCAATCTATCTTATGCGTCCTTTGACGAGGCTGTGGTGTGGGTGTGTAGATCCGGAAAAGGCGTGCTTATGGACAAGACCAACATAGAGGCAATCTTCAGATAGCTGCCAGTCCATTCGGACAGTTCCTGGCTGTTAGCTTGTAAGTGGGAGGGGCAATACTTTATTGATCATTGCCTGCCCATGGATTGCGCTATTTCTTGTTTCCTGTTTTGAACTTTTTAGGTCCTTCCTTGAATGGGTAGTGCAAAGCTTGTCATGTCTAAAAACAATAATCCAATATTTGGATGATTTTCTGGTGATTGGCGACCAACTTGCCTAACTTTGCTAGCAATGCTCCAACACGTTTTTCAGGTATTTGGAGTGCCATTAGCAGTGGAAAGAACTGAGGGGCCCATCACAGAACTGAAGTTCCTGGGTATTGTCATCGAGACTCTTAGATTTGAATGCTGTTTGCCGCTGGATAAGCTGGAGGACCTGAGAGGGGCAGTCTCAGGTGCTATCTGTTGTGCTACATCATGCCTATGGGGCACATATTCTGCCAATGGTTGGCTGGGGCTACTGCAGGGGTGAGATTACCACATCATTTTGTGAGCGTGTGAAAGGAACATCGAGACAATTTGCGTGTTTGGGAAATGTTTCTAGATAACTACAATGACCTGTCTTTGTGGATGGGACTGGGACCTGCTGGGAGAACCTATATATAATGAGGGCCTATCCAGAAACAAGAGTGCAGGGTTGGGACTGTCGCTTGCAGCCCAACCAAAAGTGACGGTTCTGCCGGCCAGGAAACCTGATGTGGTCAGAGGTAGAGGAGAAGCTGTCGCCAATAAGGGACTATCCGTCTAATTACCAGGGACCACAGTGAGTAACTGAAGCAAGTACCAGAGCAGCATTCTCACAAACTGGGGTCGGTGAAGAATCGGGAAACTTCAGTGGGTATTACGCCAGGGACTCAGCCAGCAGAGGTGATGCTTGCAGAGCATCCTTGTGTGTCAAGCCAGGGACCGAGCAGGCCAGTGGTGTGAAGCTTGAGAGGTATCCTGAATGTCAAGCTAGGGACCCAGCAGAGAGGTGGGGGGGGGGGGGGGTGACGCTTGAGGAAGATACCACCGTGAAGATTGGAGGAGATCAAGGGATTCAGTGGCAGTGGATCAGTGGGTCTAGTGAGAGACCGGGAGCTCAGTTGGCTGAAGAACTACAAGGAGTGATTGTAGTAAAAGTGAAAGAACTGTGACCCTCTGTGTTAGGAACTGTTAAAGACCGTTGCAATAAGAGACAGCATTCCTGCACATGTAGATGTGGCATTTCCTGGATGCCTTTCTCTACGTGGCTGTCCTCCTATTGAAGTCTCCTGGCCCTAACCCTCTCTCCCCCAAAAAAGTGAAATAAACTTTATTTTGCATTCAAGAAGTGTCTGGTGCCCAATAACTTTAACTCCTCTTCACCTACCATGCCTCACAACTCACTACATACAGAGGGATGTCAGCTATTCCTGGCCCTGGAGGTTCTCATTAGATCAGAGGAGGCCTGCGACCTTGCTACATCTGAATATTTTCATGTATGCTGTACATGTTCCTGGGGTTGCGAATAAGGCTGGATTCACACCTATGCATTTTTAGTGCTTTTTGCATTTTGCAGATTTGCACTACAGTCCATTTAACATGGTTTCCTATGGAACACGTTCTGTAGTGAAAATCTGCAAAATGCAAAAAGCGATAAAAATGCATAAGTGTAAATCCAGCCTAATGTGGCTGATGTGCTTTCTCGCTTTCTGTGGGACAGATTTTGTTAGTTGGAGCCACCTTAGAGCAGCTGGGATTCCTGTGCCCCAATCATTTGTGGGAAGTTGCCTTGCCAATGTAGCTGATCTAATCCGCCGGTAGGTAGCAGATTCCAACTGGACGTCATACAAATGAGACTGGCGTGAATGGCATGGGTGGTTGTTTTGGAGATGAGGACCAGCAGCACATTATGTTGTATTTCCTAGGAAAAAACTGCGAGGAGGGTGTCTCTGTTTCGTTGCTGGGCCACAAGTTGGCCAGCCTGGCCTTTCTGTTCAGGCTGTCTGGTGTCAAGGATGTCACAAAGTCCTTTCTGGCTTAGATGGCTTTGTGGGGTTACTGAAAAGGCCGATGGGTGGTGGATCCCCCATTTCTTTTGCAAGGCTTAGTGTCCTGTCGGATCATTTACAAATTAGAAGAAAATTGGTCACCTACCTCAGTTGTATTCCAATAAAACGTCCTTGACCAGTGTAGACTAAATGTTCGCTTCCCTATTTCCTGTTACCCACTATACCCCAAAACCCCTTTTAACTTGCCACCTAAATGAAGATACCACACCTTCTTTGGAGTATAATGGCCATAACAGTCTTTATTACACATAATCAATAAATTACTCCAAACCAAAATATATATATATACAACCATTAACATTTAACATAATAACATGCCCCAGTCTGGTGATCTCTGACGGTGACCCAACATATTCCCCAAATAACCATCTAACTGCCGTACCCATTTTAACATAACCAGGCCTCCAGTTGTGACCGCTCGGAGACAACTTCCGTCAGTGAAAACCATACCAGTATTCCATCCACCGTTCAGGAATACACTGGAGGGGCGCATACTACCGATGAGCCCCCCACCCCTTTCAGATCCCCACCGATTTAGCGCCAACTGTCAAAGACCACCAGAAACACTGACACAGCCTGAAAGGGAGATACCCTCAACCTTGAGTGTGACCCCACACCCGCAGTGCCTTCTGAATTCCATCCTGCAGGCCCATCGACCATAGGTCGATCCCCACATCGGAGAGGTGAACCTCGTCCCTCCTCAGGTATAGCCCCACATTAGTCTCCAGCTCTCTATGCCAAATGACTATCCCCCGTTCTGCGACACAAACCTCCCCACCGCCTTGTTGACCCTGATACGCATCTTGTTACTGCTAACCGTAGACCTCGCCCACCTCCATACTGTCCTGGCAACAATATCCGACCAGAGCAGCAAGGTTTCCAGGAATTGGAACTGCAACCTCATAAAGTCAGCCTTTATATCCGCCAACAGGTCCATGACCTTGCGGACCCCCAGATTGTTACCCCCTGCATGGATCACTAAAATGTCCAGGGGCCTGTTCAACCTTGCATACTTATCCACCTCCTCCACCACTCTTTCCCACTTCATCCCGGGGATCCCCAACCACCTCAAACAGGCATCCCTTCATCAAATACCCAACTGCCTGCCATCAGCACACATACGAGTGCCCTATGATCCAGACGAGGCGAGCCAAACCTCCATCTGAAATGAAAAACCACAATAATTTATCCGTGCAGGCAATACAACTTCCAAACGGCTACCACTAGCAACCCGAAAAAAAAACCACACCTTTTTAAACTTCCCCCCATTTTCTTTTTTTTACGTTATTCCTTTGCCAACTGTTGCCTTGCATAGTTACGGAATCAGTGAGATTCCCATCTCCCAATTCTTCGAATGGCCGCCTCGTCCAACCCGCACCTGGCGGCCTCTGTGGCCGCCCCAATGCGGAAGGAGTGTGAAGCGTATTCCATGCTGTCCAACCCCACCTCATTAAAACAACGCCTAAACACAGTCACAAACTGAAACTTTGACAGGAACGACCCATCCGCATGCCGCAGGAAAGGACCTGTCCCTCCTCCCCGTACGGTCCGTAAATTCCGCACCGCCGCCACCAGGTACACCCTAGATCCCGGAACTTCAAACAGGGACACCACCGTCCCCTTGCCCTGTTGGTCCGTTATGGACCTCCTCAGACGCAGCCCCACCCGATCAACTGCCAGCATCACATCTTCCTCCAGCAACTCCCCGCCAAACGTTTTGAGGGGCTCACCAGTTCTCCAATCCTAAAGGCCCCATAAAACGCCAATGAGAATGCCGCCATAAAGAGCAGTATCTCATATCACAAAGTACACACAGCGCTCAGCCACTCGCATATCGCCTTGAGATTCGCGAATGTGACTGGCCGCCTAGCGTCCCTCCTTTTGTGCTGCTTCCGATACCTCTTCATAGCTTGCTGAACCCAAAAACCTTTTGACCAATCTTCTTCCCCCATTAACTTGAACGGAAACGTCAGCCCCGCCAACTTCCGATCAAGCGGCGCGGCAGGCAACCCTCTTTCCATGTTCCTTGCCACAAAGTACAGCATCAACAACCGCCGATCAGGTCCCCGTTCACTTAACCCCATTTCCTGTACCATGCCCAACCACTCTGTCCACACCTTCGAGTATGCCGACCATGTAGACTCACTCAAAGACTGTCGGATTCATCCAGCGACAAATCCAACTGAAGCCCCTACATCCACTCTGGGCAAGGTACCCCGGTAACTTCCACGCCCGGTGCCAGCTCCCTGAACTTGTCCCACTGGAAACAAGACAGAGAGTCCGTCAAAGAGTTCTCAACCCCTGGGATATGAACGGCATAAACAAAAATGTTTAACTGCAAACACCTGAACACCAACTGCCGCAGCAACCGTATGACTGGGGGAGAGGAGGCCGACATGTGGTTGACCACCTGTACGACCCCCATATTGTCGCAGTTTATTCTCAGCTTCAGGTTTTTGCAGTCCTCTCCCCACAGCTCCAAGGCCAGGACTACTGAGAAAAGTTCAAGCAACACCAAGTTTCCCAGGAGCCCCGCCTTTCGCCTGGACTGCGGCCAAGGCTCCGCACTCCACCTGCCCCGAAAGAATGCACCGTAACCCGTGGAGCCCGCTGCATCAGTGATCAAGTCCACATCGAAATTGCTCACCGGGCCGGACATCCATATGGCCCTACCATTGTAGGAGGACAAAAATTCGTGCCATACGCGTAAGTCCTCCCTGTGCTCCTGCCGCAGCCGAATAAAATGAGTAGGTACCTTTACCCCCACTGTGGCTGCCGACAGCCGTCGGCAAAAAAACACTCCCCATGGGGATGATCCTGCAAGCAAAATTCAGCTTGCCCAGCAGCGACTGGAAGGTTTTCAATTGCACTTTCCGACGCCCTTGGATCTCCCTAATCTCCGTCTGCAAATCCTCCAATTTATTGCTAGGCAACCTGCACTCCATAGCCCCCGAGTCAATCACGATCCCCAGAAAACTCAATTCCGACGTCGGGCCTTCCGTCTTATCTTCCGCCAAGGGGACCCCAAACCTGCCTGCGATGTGCTGCAACGTAGCCAGAAGAATCGCACACACAGTGGAGGCAGGTGGGCCAACGCACAGAAAGTCGTCCAGATAGTAGATGACTGACTCCAGGCCCGAAATATCCATCACCACCCATTCCAGAAAGGATCTAAATGCCTCAAAGAAGGCGCACGAGATTGAGCAACCCATGGGCAGGCACTTATCCACATAAAACTGATCACGCCAGTGGCACCCCAGCAGCCGAAAGCTATTCGGGTGCACCGGGAGTAGCCAAAATGCCCATTCAATTTTTGGCCTTAGCCATAAGTGCCCCCTGCCCATAGCGCCTTACCCATCACACTGCCGTGTCAAAGGTCATGTAAGACACCGTGTACGCTTCCGGCTCAATGAAATCATTCACCGAGCCCCCTTTCGGAAAGGACAGATGATGTATCAGGCGGAACTTTGCAGCCTCCTTCTTGGGTACAACACCCAATGGCGAAACCACCAAGTCCACCCAAAGTTTTTCTGCAAACGGCCCCTCCTTACACCCCATGGCCACCTCCTTACCTAGCTTCTCATCCACCACCCCCGGATGCTGCAACGGCGATTTCAATTTAACAATTCGATTTTATTAAAGAAATAGCCAGTTACAATACAAATATAGCAATACATAACAAGCGCAAATACAATTGCCTGTGTGTACCATAGGGTAGCAATAGCGTTACAGACTCAAACTCATACTTTTAGTCCTCTTGTTTGCATATAAACAGATTGACAGAAGATCCCTATTAGACTAATAAGCCCCTCCAAAAAAAAAGAAAAAAAAAAGAAAAATAAAAAAATGGAAAGGCCCATTAGTAAAAGGATAGGTACCCTACCATTCCCAAAGCGTCAATAAGATCTAAACATATATATCAATGGGTTGTAAAAGCCTGTCCCGGCGTATCTGCCTTATAACTTTATACCACTCTAAATACACCCTATTGCCTATCATACAAAGGCCAAATGTGACTAATAGATATAAAAACAAAAACAAAACAAAACAAAACAAAACAAAAAAAAAAAAGGATAATACAATTGTCCCTAAATAATCAAGCGGGCATTGCTAGCCCGAACACACAACGCCCCCTCCACCTCATGTTTGTATCAGAAAGGCGTTTACAGAGGAATTGCTAAACACTACCCAAGGTCGCCATATAACTATATACTTGCCCATGCTTTCATGGGCTATAGCCCTAATTTCTTCCATTTTATGCAAATATCCTATCTCCCCCAGCCATTCCATAATTGAGGGAGTCGTAGTGTTCCTCCAATATCTCGGTATCACTGTCTTGGCGGCAGTTAGAAGAAATCTAATCAGCGATTTTTTATATTTACTCATAGAAAGGTCAGTAATATGTAGTAGACAACATTTAGCGTCAAGGGGGATCTGTGTATCAGTTATTTGTTGTATAATACTAATCACTTGGCCCCAAAATGGTCTGATTAGGTCACACTCCCACCATATATGTTGTAAAGTGCCCTTAGCTTGATTACAACGCCAACATAGGTCTGGAACCTCGGGGAACCACTTATGCAATTTAACTGGTGTGTTATACCAATTCGTCAGAAGTTTAAAAGAAGTTTCCTGTAATCTAGTGCTAATTGCACATTTATGAGCAAATACACATGCCTGTAGCCATTGGTCGTTTGTAAATGATGCATTTAATGCTGCTTCCCAGAAAAGCTTATGTTTATTAGGTTCCAGACGTGCTGCGGATTGTAACCACGCATACGTGAGAGAGATATTTTTCGTAGAAGCCTTGGCACGAAGGCAAACCGCCTCAAAAGGCGTTAATGGTCGTATAAAATGTTTGATCCTCCGCGGGCTCAAAATATAATCATGTATTTGTCTATACGCCCATTGCCCCAAAACGGTTAAACCCAAAGTATGTTGTAAGTCCAACATTGATTTAATCTTATTACCCTCAAGACAATGAGTGGCTAATAAGGGCAGATTCCCACATATAAAGTGCCGGATAGGTTTATGCATGCCTGGTATAAAGTCAGGATTATCTACTAGCGGTGTTAATGGGCCAGGTGAAGTAGTCAAACCCGTTGTTTGAGCCACTGTTTGTAATAGTCTTAAAGTGGTCCCTATAAGGGGATGTTGCTTAAGCTGTTTAGGGCACAAGTCCCACGGAATCCAAGGGGAATATGTCACTGGAATAGGACCTACATCGTTTTCAAGTTTCACCCAATCTTTATTATCCGCATGGCAGGTCCAGTCAATCATTCTGGTAAGATGAGTGGCCTTATAATAATTTTGGAAATTGGGGAATCCCATTCCCCCACTGCCTTTATCTCTAGTGAGTATTGCAAGGCTTATGCGTGGCTTTTTAGATGCCCATAAGAAGTGTCTAAGAATAGCATTCAATGACTGAAAAAATTTTGCAGGTAGCCATATTGGCAAAGTCTGGAAAAAATACAAAAATCTGGGCAGGATTGTCATTTTGACGATCGCTGCCCTACCAAACCAGGAGAAATGTTTGAGTGTCCATCTCTCCAGGTCTTTTTTCACGTTTTGTAACAATGGCAAAAAATTTTGGCTATATATCTCAGTTAGACTGGGAGTCAAATGAACTCCTAAATATTTAAGGGAGCGGGATTCCCACTTAAATTTACAGTTACGTAAAACAGCCTCCCGTGTGGTCTCTTGTAGCGTAAGATTGAGGGCCTCAGATTTTTTATAATTAATTTTGAAATTCGCCATATAGCTGTAATGCTTAAATATAGTGCACAGATTGGGCATAGTAACATGCGGCTGAGTTATAAAAAACAATAGATCATCCGCATACGCAGCACACTTGTATTCCTTATCGCCTACGTGGAAGCCATGTATAGAGGATGATAAATTAACTGTGCAGATTAATGGTTCCAAGGTGAGTATAAACAGCAAGGGCGAAAGAGGACACCCTTGCCTAGTCCCATTCCGTATCTGCACCTTGTCTGACAGTGTCCCATTCACCTTAATTTGTGCCGTAGGATTATAATAAATAGTTTTAATCCAGGATAGCATATGTGCTCTCAGACCTATATGAGAGCAGGTCGCATACAGGAAGTCCCACGACACACGGTCGAAGGCTTTCTCTGCATCTGTAGATAAGAGCATGCCTTCAAATTGTTCTGTTTGGGCCCTGTGTATAAGATTAAGGGCTTTAATCACGTTATCTTTCGCCTCCCTACCAGGCATAAAACCTACCTGCTCGGGACCTATAAGTTTGTGCAACAATGGGCGCAGTCTGTTCGCTAGTATTTTCGTATAAATTTTTAGGTCCACATTCAATAAAGAAATCGGCCTATAGCTGGCACAATCTAGAGGGTCTTTATTAGGTTTAGGCAATACTGTAACGTGCGCTCTCAGGAAATCTTCTGGTAACGTTTGTGGGTCTCGAAAGTGGTTAAATGTATTAATCATGTATGGAATCAATAATTCCATAAAGATTTTATAATAGTGGGCTGTTAAACCGTCCGGTCCAGGGCTTTTCCCCTTTTTTAATTCCTTAATAGCTGCGGTGAGTTCACCTTCAGTTATCGGTTCTTCCAGCGACAGCGCTTCCTCCTCAGTAAGTTTGGGGAGTCCGCTGTCAGCCAGGAATTTATTAGTAATCTCTGCTGTCGTCCCCCTTAGGTCGCTAGGTTTATGTAACTGCGGTAAATTATACAAATTGGAGTAATATTCCTGAAATCTTTGCGCGATTTTCGCAGCATCCTGTGTTGTCTGACCGTCACTGGTTTTAATTGCAGCAATATTCGTCGATAATAATGTTTCTTTAAGGGCCTTTGCTAAAAGTTTGCCTGTTTTATCATTGTGTTCATAGAAGAACCCCTTCTTAAAGAAAAGGATCTTTTGTGCTTTAAAGTTCAAATGGGCTTGTAATTTTTTCCTCAATTCTAATAAAGTTACTGCTGTATCAGTTGCTAAGGATTGTTTATGCTTCCCCTCTAGGTCTCTAATGGTCTGTATCAAATCATTAATCTCCCTCTCTGCAACCCTTTTTCTCGTGGCCCCCAGCCGTATGAGCTCCCCCCGAACCACGCATTTATGGGCCGCCCAAATTGTAAACGGCGACAATTCTTCAGAGACATTTTCTGTAAAATATAATTTAATTATATCTGCTATTTTGTCAGTGTTGTCCTTATCCGTGAGCAGGGAGGGGTTTAATTTCCACGAGTGGGGGCCGCGATGTATGTTTATTTTGTGAAATTGCAACGATATAGGGGCGTGGTCAGATAGGGTCTGCGCACCTATTTTAGCAGATTTTATACGGGGTATATCCCTTTGAGTAACAAAAATGTAGTCTATGCGTGTAAATTTATTATGCAAGGGTGAGAAATATGTGTAGTCCCTACCTGAGGGGTTTGCCAAGCGCCAAGTATCTACTAAAGTAAGGGAAGCTAGAAGTGTCTTGATTTTACGCAACTTTTTATACGGAATGCTGGACCTGCCATCTGATGTATCCTGAAGGGGATTTAGCGCTAAGTTAAAATCTCCCCCCAGCACCACACATCCAGATGCAAAGCCCTTCAATTCATCTACCACATGTTGACAAAAAGTAACCTGTGCAGTGTTGGGGAAGTAAACGTTGGCCAAGGTAACCGGAGTTCCCGCCCAGATCCCCTTCAAAAATAAATACCTTCCGGCAATGTCCGCCATCTGCTGATGTACAATGAAATCAGCATTTTTATGTAGCAGAATTGTCACCCCCTTAGATTTGGCCTCGGGATTTGTTGCATGGAAAACATATGGATAATGTCTATCATGCAATCTAGGAATCTTGCCGGACCGGAAGTGGGTCTCCTGAAGAAACACCACTATCGGTTTCTGCTTGTGGAGTTCCCCAAGCACCGCCAATCGCTTCTCCGGTGTATTTAGACCCCTAACGTTATGGGAGATCACAAAAGCATGTTCATCTAGCATAGAATATGCCATATTAAATACAATAACTAAATAAATACAAGAAGGGAGAAAAAAAAAAAAAACACTCAGGTGGATAGACACCCAAATGGAGTGACTAGGAAAAATGTCTCCTCCTATCAACTGTAGGAGAGGAGAAGAAAGAAAAAACGTTGTGAATCCCCGTCTGGATAAACCAGACAGCGATTCACATGTGGAAGCAATGGGAGGACTTTCCTTCAGAAAATGGTAATAAAATAAAACCCAAAATACAAAAACTATTAATTATCTGTTTAAATATAAGAAAAAACCACTCCAGTCCTTCCGTGATTCAAAAATTAAGCACATATTAAGGCCACATATATACCCTTCCAGCCAGAAGGATGAGATCATGAACAAAATTAAGTACATGAGATTTATTTTAATATTGCGCTATAGGCGCCTTTAATAAACAACAACTATAATAAAAACTATAATGAGAACTGCAATAGTCACCGACTACCATACCACCCATAATACTCTGACTGATCTTAGTGCTCACTATACCCCCAACTGCCACTCTTAACACCCCCACATTCCCCCTATAGCGGTGTGTGATTCCTTCCCTAGCTTACTATATCTGAAAAAAGAAATAATCATATCCTTATAACACTCGGACCATTCCCCTTATAAACATATTCAGCTCAACTACAAAAAATGTCCGTATGGAGAAAAGCCAAAAAAAAGGAAAAAAAAGGAAGGAAGACAAGCTCCCACTCTAAGCTTATCCATGTGGCTGTAGCCAATGCTCTGTCCCAAGTTGTGAAGGTCTGCCCCTATTCAAGCTCTGAGGTTTATCCGGGCGAGGTTTTTTGGCTGCTAGCTTCGACGGAGATGGCTGTGGGGTATGCGGTGGAGAGGTCTCCAGCGGGGGGCAATGAAACTCCCTATACCATTCCGGCACTTCAGTCAATGGAATTTGTAGCTGTGCACAGAAGCTTGAAATATCCTCAGGCATGCGCAGATAATATTGTTTTCCCGAAAACGTGGCGTTCAACGCAAAGGGAAAGCGCCATCGATAAGGGATACCCCTCTCCCTTAGAACGTTAGTCAATGGGCGCAAAGCTCGCCTATTCTGTAGTGTGATGTAAGAAAGATCCTGGTATAGTGCCACAGCATGATCATTAAAAAAGATCTGATCATTCCTCCTTGCTTTCCCCAGTATCTCTTCCTTCAATAGGTAGCTTTGTAGGCAGCATATAATATCCCTTGGGGGGGCTGTGTCACTTGGCTTTGATGCTAACGTTCTATGCACTCTTAAAAACTCAATATCAGTATCCTTAGGTCTCTCCAACACTCCGTTAAACACTGACTGCAAAGCTTGTTTTATCTGCGCAGGCTCAATCTTCTCGGGGATCCCCCTCACTCTAATGTTCTGTCTGCGCCCCCGATTGTCAAGTTCCTCGAGGTGCTTGTTCATCTGAATAAGATGAATGGTGTGGGATGAGACAGTGGAGCGCAGCCTCTCCACCGCTCTATCCCTTTTTGCCTCTGCTCTTTCATTCTGGGACAGTCGATCCGACAGAGCTATAAAGTCAGCCTTTAGGTCATTAATAGCAGAAAACAAAGTGCCTTTAATATCAGCCGCTATTTTTGTCATTTCTGAAAGCTTAAGAGGGTGATCTGAGCAATCCTGCTCCCTTACCCTATCCTCTGAAGCCGACCTGGAGTCCTCGCTGTGTTCTGCCTCGTGGCTTCTCAGCGCCATCTTACTAGCAGGGCGGCCCCTACTCCTCTGTATCCTCTGTGCTTGAGGGTCGAAAATGTCCGCTATACGGCGTACTCCAGAGGTGGGATAGAAGCTCTGTGGTTCAGGACTCTCAGGCAGTCTATCTCGTCTGCCCATCGCACTATTCGATATAGCTGGTGAGGAAGCTGGTATCACAATCCGACGGAGCTCAGCTCAACTCAGCAAGCGGTGTCCATCGCACAATTCGATATAGCTGGAGTGGGGGTTCAGCAAGCGGTGTCCATCGCACAATTCGATATAGCTGGAGGGAAAGCTCAGCAAGCGGCGTCCATCGCACAATTCGGTATGGCGTCCGTCGCACGATTCGATATGGCTGGAGGGGAAGCTGGTATCACGGTCCGACGGAGCGGAGCTCAGCTCAGCTCAGCACGCAGCGTCCATTCCCTTCGGCGTCCAAGCCACGCCCCCCTGATGCAACGGCGATTTCAAGTTTCCTGTCACCGGAGGCGGCACTGACAAACGAACAGGGTATCCTGAAACCGCCCCGAAACCCCGAAGCCAATAGACGACCTGCTTCCCTGTCCGGATACTTACTTAGAAAAGGAAGCATCCTTTCCAGCTTCACCAGCGTCCTCCCTTTTTTGAGCAGGGTCGCCGGCTCGCTTTCCCTTCTTGAAGCATCTGGAGAGTGTGTGGCCTCCCCCATACCCCAAGCATTCATGCTTGAACCTGCACGTTCCCCCAAACTTACAGGCTCCTTCATTGAACTGCCAACACACCCCCCACTTCTTTCTGCCCGGCAGTCCTGAGGTTGGCGCCCCCCTGAAGAAACTGAGATGGGGCCCACGCCGAGGACATAAGCCTCATCCAGAGGCTGATATCCTTGTGATCCCAACGCAACTCAGGATGTACTGACTTCCGCTGCCTGAACTCATCATAGCGAAGCCAAGCCAACCCTCCATACACTCGGTGTGCCTCGCCGATGGCATCCATATAGCAGAATAACGCCGAGCAGTGCTCAGGGTTCTTCTCGCCTATGACACTCGCCAAAATAGCGAACGCCTGAAGCCAATTTGAAAAAGTGCGTGGTATCAACCTATACTGCCACTTTTCCTCATCCTCCTTTTTGGAATCATCGGGTTTTACCCTATCCAGATTAAACTTCTCCAATGGGAGCAGCGAGAATATCTCCACATACTCACCCATGCCAATCTTCTCGCGTACTTCCTGTTTCAGATGCGCTCCTAACAGGCCCTTGAAGCAGACTTAGACTTTGCATCTTGCAACATCTGCAATCCTGACCACATTGGTCCTCACCACCGATTCCTTAGTCCCTTTGTCCGCAGCCTTGTCTTTGACCACCCCCTCCCCAGGTTGCACTGTGGAAGGAGTTACCGAAGGCGCAGCCCCCCTGTGCCCCCTGAACCCCCCTCCGAAGCCCCAGCCCCCGGTGTTGTCCAAGGGGCCACCTGACTCGGCTGCTGCGGACCATCACTAGTGCCCGTAGACCCTCCAGCAAATCAGCCATCTGTGCAGCAGATCCCGCCCTGGCAGGAACAGGCCTCGTCTGTGGCTGGACTGCTTCCGGCACCGCCGACACCCCTGCGCCCATCTGGACCACCCCCAACAAATCCTGTAATGCATTAGACAAAGCAAGATTAGTGCTGGACTCACCAGGCTGACCAGGAACTCTGCCCGCAGCCGACCCACTGCTCTCCCTCGTGGCACTTGCTGCTCCTCTTCCTCCGACAGCTCACCCTCTGACCTCTCATCTCACTCCCAGATGGGCGAAGCCGACAGCCCCCCAGATGAAGGAACTCCGGAGGCCGCGTGCCCTGGCCACAACACAGCCTGACTCTCAGGCACCCCGTCTGAGGCAGACCGGCGATGCGAACTGGACCTGGCCTCCCCGTGCGACTCTCTGGCCTGTCCACGCTGCCAGCCTTCCCGAACGAACGACCTTCAGGTGGGCCGCACCCCTTTTCCGTCTGCTTGGTCCCCCTGGCTCCTGATCCCGGTGTCCCTCCAGGCACTCCGTCAACCCCTTATAGTTCCCCTGCTGTCCCTGCTGGGCCCTGCCATGGAAGCCCACCTCGTGTACCTTGTCAGCAGCTCCGGCGGGGAAACAGTGCCCTGCAGGCCTATGGCCCCGCCCCCCGCAGCCAGCTGGCGGCGTGTATACCGCCCGGGCGCCGGGGGCTCTGTCTGTGGCCCTTTAGCTGGGGGGAAAGCACTGTCCTCCCCTGGGCTTCTCCCTGTACGAGGTGGCCGAGGTGCAGGCCCTGGCGAAAAATGCGCCGGAGGCCACAACCTCCGCGTGCGCTGCCGCCGCTCACCCACCTGTGCCGCCGTCCCCTCTGCCGCGATGATGTCTCCCACCTGTCGCTGCAACCAATCCGCTCCTCTCTCCGCCGTCGCCCTCCTCAGCTGGGCCAGCAATTCCTGGATGTCGGCCATGGTGTGTGTGGAGGAGCAGTCGGTAAAACTGCCTCCTCCTTCAGCTTCTTCCTCGCACTGCCCCGTTAGCTCTGCCCACTTCCTTTATACAGCTCTGCCCCCTCCAAACGCTGAAGCCCAGAGCCTCCTCCTCAGCAGTTCTACTTCCCACAGCTTAACCCCTTACCATCCCCCCTTAGTCACCCTGTCATGTCCAGTCCCTTCTCTACTTTCTCTACTCTCCTTTCCATCCTTCTTTCCGGGGCCTCTCTTTATTCTTCAAACATGGGACAGTAGTGCAGGATAGGTTACAGTTGACATGTTTCACAAGTAGGAGTACTTTTCATAATGGGTTAAGCACTCCTATGTGGGAAACATGTCAACTGTAACCTATACTGAGCTATTGTCCCATGTTTGAAGAATAAAGGACGTTTTATTGGATTACAACTGCGGTGTGCGACTAGTTTTCTTCTCATTTGTATGCCACTGCAGTAGCGAGCCGGGCCAGCACCTGTGAGTAATCCATTACATATTACACCTGAGTGGTATCTTGTTCTCTACTGTCGGACCACTTGCCTGCGATTTTTTTAAACTCTTTTGAAGAGGAGCTGTTTCGTTGGTGTGCTCTGGGTGAGGGAATTGGTAAGTCCCTCGAAATGTAAGGAAAGGGGATTGGCTTATGTGGATGTTGTAGCTCAAGAAGACAGGGGGACTTTATTCATTTGCAGGTCAAAAAACGATCAAGTGGGGCATGGGGCACAGGTGGAGCACAGACGGGTTCCTGGTTTGGCACTGTGCCCAGTCTCAGTGGTGAGTGCTTGGTTCAAACTCCTGCCTGTGAGGCCGGGGCCTTTCTTGAAACACGCTGACGGTTCTGCTCTGTCGCGGTTCCAGTTTATTTCGGTCGTCAGAAAATGTTTGCAGGCAGCAGGTTTCTCCCCTTCAGATTATTCTTCACATTCATTTCCTATAGGAGCTGCCACAAAGGCAGCACGTTGGAGTCTGAGTGACCAGTTTCTGTAAAGAATTGGTTGTTGAGAATCTTAGCGAATTTGGGTCTATGTACCTCCACAACTCCTATAATCCCTTGTCTGTCATTACTCCTTAGTGTCATTCCTCAGAAACCCCGGTATGCTTGACATGTTCAGGTTTTTGTTTGTTCAGAATAAATGGTTAGTGGGGGCTTTCAGCTCTGTGATACCTCGCCTGTGACCCTCAGTTCATTGTGATGCTTGCTGATTTTTGTTTTTCAGACGCAGCCTGCTTGATGTAGATCCTCGAGCACTCATATGTGTATTGGGGTGCAAAGAGGGCTGCAATCAGATCAGAAGGCAGGCAGCTGGGTTTCCCATGAAGTGAGGTTAGAGTTAAGTGTTGTCAGATATTCAGCAATATGTCCAATTAAATAGAACCCCCGGATGTTCTGCCATTGCATGTGGTTGAGCTTACACTCCTTGACGGAATTAAATCCATGATATTAAATTGGATTTTCTCCGCTTGTGGTCTTTCTTCCTGGACACTGTCCTAGTGTGGTCTGTTGTCATTGGCAGGGCTGATTGGTGCATGGCTCACTCTGTGGCCAGGCTCAATAAAGCTTGGATCAAGGTAGGGAGGTAGCAAAATGTTTAGTCTGAAATGGGGAATTGATGTTGTGACATTTGGCTCTATTTGCAGGGTGATGGGATCAATTTGACCACAGTTGGGATTGATGTGTTTTTGGGTGTGCAGGAGGGTCTGTAATAGGCCTTGCAGCTGTGGCAGGCTGCGCAGGTATGAGGTTTCACTCTTCTGTGACATCTGTGACAGGGGTCTTAGGTTTTTGATTGTGAACACAGTCAAAAACAATAGGTGAAGTGTAATGGGTTGAACCCATTTTGGTATGGGTGTACCTTCCCTACACAGCAATGTCAATAAGGGGCTATCGGTCATTGGGCTACATCAGGTAGAAAACTGGTATTAAATAGTCCCTGAGCCAATGTAACTGTGGCTGGGGCCGGGATAGGAATGTGGTGGTTGATACAGTCGATGTGAAATATATGCCTTCAGTAACCTCAGACCTAAGCCCACGTACACACGGTCGGAGATTTTGCCAACCAAATCCGTCGGATTTTGCCCGTCGGATTTAATCCGACGGATTGTGTCCGAAACTGTTGCATACACACGGTCGGGCCAAGTTGGCGAAAAATCCGATCTTTCAGATTGTGATGACGTAATTTCGTTACGATGGGACTACATTCAGGCTAGTAGCCAATAGCTTTGATGTAGGAATTTGATCTGAGCATGCGTGGCACTTGGTCCGATGAAAATGCTCTACACATGATCGGATTAGGTCCGCCCGGCCCAGTTGGTCAGGAAATATTTCCAACATGTTGGAAAATTGGGTCGGACAGAGATTCGGACGGAATCAGTCCGATGCATACCACACACAGTCGGATTATCTGACGACTCGGTCCGATAAGACTCATTCCGACAGATTCTCCGACCGTGTGTACAAGGGCTAAGACTTCATTAACCTATGAAAAAGTCAGTTAGGTACATTATTGTTGAGAAAGATGTTGTTTACACATAATGGAATTAATAAGTTATTTTGTTATTCATGGTTTGTTAATAAAATGCTGCTTTGGCCATTCAAATCCAAATTATGTTGTTGTGTCATTATTTAGGGAATTTCGGTGGTATGGACTAGAGCAGGGGTGTCCAAACTTTTTTCAAAGAGGGCCAGATTTGATGAAGTGAACATGCGTGAGGGCCGACCATTTTGCCTGACATTCTTTGAACCACTAAAATTCAGTCTAATGCCACGTACACACGATCAGACTATCTGGCGGACTTGGTCTTTTTTTCCCCAAAAGTCCGGCGGACTTAGAAAGTAGTTTTGACTCAAAAATTGTCAATCCGGCCATCTTCTGAAATGAACGGACTTTCCCGCACACAGAGGAAAGTCCGTTCATTTTGAACGCGGCTCCAGGTAGCCGGGACTAGCGAAGGAGGTCAATTGGCACGTCGCTGGCCCCGTCACCTGGTATGGAAGACCTATGCCAAAAATATAAGTCGCCGCGCAACACGTCCCTGTCATTGCGGCCAGAGAGAGTGTCGAGTCAACATCTCAAGGAAGAAGAAGAGAAGGCAGCGGCGACAGAAGATCGGGCCACCGCTAGTAAAAGAGCTGGAAGAAGGAGCGAAGGCCCGGCAAGAAGAACCGAAGAGGGGGACAAGACCCCCAAAGTCGGAAGAAGAGGTGGCGGCGACAGAAGACCGGGCCACCGCTAGTAAAAGAAGAACCGAAGAGGGGGACAAGACCTCCGAAGAGGGGGACAAGACCCCCGAAGTCGGAAGAAGACCCCCGGGCGGCGACGAAGAAGAAAGCTGGGCTCCTCCGCTAGTAAAAGAGCTAACAGAAAATAGCGGAGGAGTCCGGCGAGAAGACCCCCCAAGACGGAAGAAGACGGAGCTGTGCAATAAATTATTTTAAACCCTTGTGTGATGTTTTTTGTTTACATTTCTTTCACCAGGTGAATGAGTAGGGGTACATTCTACCCCATACTCATTCACATAGGGTGGGGGGCCGGTATCTGGGGGGCCCCGTATTAAAGGGGGCTCCCGAATTCCGATAAGCCCCCGCCCGCAGACCCGGACAACCAACGGCCAGGGTTGTTGGGAAGAGGCCCTTGTCCTCATCAACATAGGGACAAGGTGCTTTGGGGTGGGGGGCCGCGGCCCTCCCTGGTACGGCTCAGGAGGGGGGGCGCTCACTCGTCCCCACCCCCCTTCCTGACCGGCCGGGTTGCGTGCTCGGATAAGGGTCTTATATGGACCTTGGTGGGACCCCCGCGCCGTTTTTTCGTCCGGTTGTGTGTGGGCAGGTCCGCTCGTTCAGAGTCCGCCGGACAGTCTGATCTTGTGTACGTGGCATTAGTGTGTTCATTCGAGCACCAATACACTGCCCAGCAAGAATTCTCTTGCCTTTGTGGCTGTGTGTGGTGAAGAGATAAACTCAGGTATATTATTTGGATATACCGTATTTATTGGCGTATAGCATGCACCTTCAATTTAAGAGGGACGTTTCAGGGATACTTAAAATTTTAAATAAAGAACTGTGAAGCAAAATAAGGGTCAGTGCCCATCTGCAGACCCACAATTGCCAGGAATGCAGCTCCCACCATTGCCAGGAATGCAGCGCCCACCATTGCCAGGAATGCAGCGCCCACCATTGCCAGGAATGCACTCACCATTGCCAGGAATTCAGCCTCACCATTGCCAGGAATTCACTCACCATGGCCAGGAATGCAGCCAACATTGCCAGGAATGCACTCACCATTGCCAGGTATGCAGTCCCACCATTGCCAGGAATGCACTCACCATTGCCAGGAATGCACCCACCATTGCCAGGAATGTACCCACCATTGCCAGGAATGCACTCACCATTGCCAGGAATGCACTCACCATTGCTAGGAATTCACTCACCATTGCCAGGAATTCACTCACCATTGCCAGGAATACACCCACCATTGCCAGGAATGCAGCCACCATTGCCAGGAATGCACTCACCATTGCCAGAAATGCACTCACCATTGCCAGGAATGCACCCACCTTTGCCAGAAATGCACCCACCATTGCCAGGAAAGCACTCACCATTGCCAGGAATACATCCACCATTGCTAGGAATTCACTCACCATTGCCAGGAATGCACCCACCATTGCCAGGAATACACCCACCATTACCAGGAATGCAGCCCCCATTGCTAGGAATTCACTCACCATTGCCAAAAATGCACCCACCATTGCCAGGAATACACCCACCATTGCCAGCAATGCACCCACCATTGCCAGGAATGCGCCCACCATTGCTAGGAATTCACTCACCATTGCCAGGAATTCACTCACCATTGCCAGGAATGCACCCACCATTGCCAGGAATGCACCCACCACTGCTAGGAATTCATTCCCAATTACCAGGAATGCACTCACCATTACCAGGAATACACCCACTATTGCCAGGAATGCACCCACCATTGCCAGGAATACACCCACCATTGTCAGGAATTCACCCACCATTGCTAGGAATGCAGCCACCATTGCCAGGAATGCACTCTCCATTGCCAGGAATGCAGCCACCATTGCCAGTAATTCACTCACCATTGACAGGAATGCAGCCACCATTGCTAGGAATTAGCTCACCATTGCCAGGAATGCAGCCCCACAATTGCCAGGAATGCATTACCATCAGTGCAACCTTGGAGGGGGCAGAACGAGTGCCAAAGACATCCTACAGGAGAATCTCCTGTTTACACAGCGGCCTCTTTAAGAGAAAGTCCCGCCTCCTTCGATGGACAGAACAGTCGTCCAATGGCAGTGCCGGCGGCGGGACTTCCTATTACAGAGGCTGCCATGTAAACATGACATACTCCTCCTGTGTGCACGGCACTGGTTCCGCCTCCTCCCTCCGAGGCAGCCAGACTATATATCTTTTGGGAGAATGTCGGGGGCCACAAAAGATATACATGTTTTAATAACCAGGCGGACCGCGATTGGCCCGCGGACTGGACTTTAGACATGCCTGGACTAGAGGTAAGGTCATGGCAGCCGCGATATCAGCAATATCTCAATCAAGTTAAAAATGCCTTTTCTTTGTGATTATTCTAATCTTCAAGAAAGTAATGAAGCCAACGCATCAGTTTGATAGCCAGACAATTAGCATTTGCAGAAGACAAGATCAGCTACAGAAGCTCCATGTTTTTTTCATAACAGGTTTCCTTTAACCTAGAATGCTTACTGGCTGTGTGCACATAATTTGGCATGCGTGCATTGTGGCATTGCTTGTTTTAGTCAGATGCGTTCCTTCTAATATCTTCCATAGTTAAAGTAAGATATTTTTACAGCAATTCACTGGGGCCTTTTGGCCATTTATAGCTAGCTACATTCTCTGGTTAGCCTTTAAGACAAAAATATAAAGTTAATAAACAAAAGTAATGACTCAACCATTAAATGTGAAAGAGAGTTGGATGTATGGCTTTGTGGCTTGTGAACAGCAGTATATGTCAGAGCCTTGAACTGCATTGTGAACTCCTCTGTAATAAATAGATGTAAAAAACTTGCGCTCTGACCACCAATAGCAGCAGCACCTTATCAAGTCTGAAAACCGGACTCTATAGATATACTTTCCTAGGTGGATGCAGCATCGGCCCAATGCTGCATCTGTCTCCCCCGCCGACCATGCGTGGTACTTTGTGCGTCGGAATTGTCTACACACGATCGGAATTTAAACAATCGGGTTTTGTTGTTGGAAAATTTTAGATCCAGATCTCAAACTTTGTGTGTCGGAAATTCCGACTGAAAAAATCTGATGGAGCTCACACACGGTCGAACTTTCCAACGAAAAATGTGTGATCGGACTGTGTTGTTGGAAATTCCAATCGTGTATGGGCTTCATCAGATTTTTTCCATCGGAATTTCACACCGCTAGTAAAAGTTTGAGATCTGGATCTAAAATTTTCAGACAACAAAATTCAATCATTTAAATTCCGATCGTGTGTAGACAGTTCCGACGCACAAAGTGCCAAGCATGCTCAGAATAAATTACAAGACAAAAGCTATTGGCTACTGCCCTCATTATAGTCCCGTCGTACGTGTTTTAGGCCCCCTTGTTCTGAACGATCGGATTTTCCGACAACCTTGTGCGACCATGTGTATGCAAGACAAGTTTGGGCCATAATCGGTCGGAAAAAATCCAACAGATTTTGTTGTTGGAATGTCCGACCATGTATACAGAGCATAACACTGAGAACCGAGCAATCTAACACCGCAGATCTCTCGGTTCCTAGGGCTCCATGAGCAGAGAGCTGGTGACTGTCAGTCACTGCCCTCTGCTCTGCCCCCTTCTTGCTCTCTGGAGCGCTTGGCTGTGGAAGGGATGGGAGCAGCCAGCTAAGGCTCTCAGCCTCTCACTGAGAGGCTGAGCCAGGTGCCAGGTGCTGGTCCAGGCATTTGGGTGGATCCCAACTCCATGGACCGGCTCCGTGACATCAGCGGACTTCAGCCCCCTGTCTGCTTAAAACTGCACTCCTGTGATCCATAAGAGGATTACAGCCAAACAAGCTTTGGCTATACTCCTTTAAAAAACAGTCCCAATATTAAAGTGATTTTAAATGATCACATTGTAACAGAGAACAGAGGGAATGTAATCAATTATAAAAAAGGGAAAAGGGTATTTATAATGTTTTTTTAATATTTATACAAATAAGTTTTGCCTTTCATTACTACTTTAAATTGAATGGGTTATTTTACAAGGAAGATCATTTTAAGCCACGATCACAACCTGGACAGATGACTAATTGAACAAACTCTTGTAAACTCTCCTGATGAATTAAGCATCACCATGGTCACTTGTGCATTTAGGAGGGACATGCAGAGCCAATGCCCTCTCTACCTGTTCAGCATATTAACGCTACATCACTCTCAGTAATGGACTGAGACTTAATCTGTTCACATGATTTAACTTAACATTCTCTCATTTGTACCTGTGTACAGGATGAGGGCCTCAGTGGTGTAGATTTGCTCCTGTTGCTATTGGAGATGGATTATGGCCAAAAGGAGTGCCAACAACATCTCCCTTGCTGAAAGAGGATATCCCACCTGCCACATGTACACACTTCATGACAGGCTGCATGTAAAGCCTTGTTACTCATGGTAACCACTGTATCTTCACACTGCATTAATTCTGGTACTGATGTCTTCATACACCAATGTGTTTAGTGACCCAAGTTGTAGAATATATGTTCTGGTTACTTACATTGCACCCCTTAAGTAACTTCAGATCAGGCAAGAGCAAAGTTTCAAAGAGCTTTTTTGAAGAACATATTAACATGATGACAATCACAGGTAACAGTTTGGAATGAAATACAGATATGCCCTTAGCATCCCTAGTCTCTAACTATGGGCTTGGGGCTGCCCCAGCATACCTGCTTAGTTTAAGTCTATAATCAGATGAGTCCATAGTGGGTTAAACCTTGATTCTGGCAATTCTCTGGTCTTCCAGACTCTGTTGACAGCTTGGCAGCATTGCATTCCCAGCATCTCTGGGCCCCATCCAACTCCAGCTGCCTTTTATTCTCTTCTCCTATTTTAGACTCAGGCTTTCTCTCCCCAGGTGAAGACCCTCCATTCCTTTTATATCACACACAACCAGTGGGCCAGAACTAGCAAACCCCACCAAACAGAAAACCTGGGAACACACTTAACTCTAAACTTTCTAACTGGGAAGTGTAAATAGGCAACCAGAAATTTAACCTGCTTACATATTTGTTATGTGTGCGATTTCAATACTCTGTACAAGTTAGTTCCAATTCTCTTTCCTGTTATGATATACTCAGAAGGTTGCACATGTTTTAAGGATACCTGGAACTTGTTATTAAACCATTGTGTAGGGGCCATAACCCTTTGCAGGGCGGCCTTAACTTTTTGGGCTTAACGGTTACCACCGCTTGGCTTGTTGTTCCACGTCTAGGGGTTCCCAGGGTTGATACCCAACAACTTTGGACGCTGACACCAATAAAGTCCTTTTGAAAGTTTTTATTTTGCAGGGGTAACATCCAACAACACAGTCTCGTATGGGAACAGAGGGCAAGGGTGAAGAAACTCAGGCACCTTGAACTGCAGACATAACAAAGTCTCTAGTACCACCCAGAGAGTAGCCACTCGCAGCTGGGCGCTCCAAGGCTGAACAAATCTCTAGCCAGAGATTATGGCAGTCAGCACTTTGATTCAGAACTTGTAAAATCTCTGACCTTGAACAAGTTGTAACTGAAAGTGAACAGGAACCTTTTCCTCAGTACCTGGAATGTTCTCTGTCTCCTTAATAGTACTGGAAAAAGCATAGATTCGTCAATGTCCTTCCCAACTCAGTAACCAGGCACTTCTCAGGATGCCAGCTTGTTGGCCCTCCTCCGAAGAGTCCTCCCCTGGTCACCTTCATGAGCTGTAGTGCCTCTCCAAGCCGAGAGCACACCCAGACACCTTGAATCCTCCCTCAGTTACTGCGCCTCGGACCAGCCGGTTCCGAGACTCGGGAACAGACGGATCCCTACCCCAGACCAGGCGGGTCTATTGGGGGTAACCAACAGAAGCATGTTGCGGAGTGCTGAACGCTCTGTGACCGGGACCCCTCGCGGGGCTACCCTGGTCCAGGAAAACAGGAACAGACCGCTAGGGCCTCACGAACGAACCACCCGAAACACGTGACCTCAATATCTTAAGTACGCCTCCCCAGACTTCTTAGCAGGGCCTGGCACACCCACTGATTGGCTCTGAGGAAGCTCATACCCAAAAACCTCTAGCCAGGCCTGGTTCTGGCCTGTCATGTGCACCTCACCGTACACGTGACCAAGCAGAACTCTAACACAACCCAGCCAAACTGATGTCAAAGTTAACCTACATAATTAACCCTCAGAACCCCATTACCGTTCTGATCCACTTGATTGTTTTTCAGATCATAAGGTTGTTAAAAATAGTACTCCAACTTTCAATCATCAATTATGATGAGCACCTTTTTCTGTAGTCTTGTTAAGATTGAATTTTTAACAAGTCTCCTAGTAAGTAGGGCTGTTTCTTCATGTAACAGGCGCGGTGTCACTGAACTATGCGAGAAATACATAGACTATAATATGAAAGTGTGTCAGGTCACCTTGAGGCCAGGTGACAGATGCACACCGTAGGGATCAGGATCAACCGCAAGGTTGTGGACCCTACGGCTGACTGCTGCGGACAGGGGTCAAGGTGATAAGGGAGGCAGGGCCACCAGAACACCAAGATGGATCCCACCGAGGTTAGAGCGTAAGATACCCTGGGGCGCAGAGTCTAATGCCGTGTACACACGTAGCCGACTTAGTCCGGCAGACTTCCCACCGGACTGTCCGCTGGACTTTCCAAACGGGCTACTTGCCCACACACGGCCGTACTTTTGAAATGACCGGACTCGCCCACACACGCGGAGGAAAGTCCGATCATTTTGAGCGTGTCTCTAGGTAGGCGGGGCCCTCGAGGGAGACGTCGCTGGCCCTGCCACCTGGTATGGACTTAAAGGGGAACCCCAACGCCGAAAAAAAATCAGCGTGGGGGTCCCCCCCAGGTCCACATCAGACCCTTGTCCGAGCACGCTACCCGGCCGGCCAGGAAAGGGGGGGACGAGCGATGGGGCCCCTCCTCCTGAGCCATACCAGGCCCCCACCCCAAAGCACCTTGTCCCATTGTTGATGAGGACAAGGGCCTCTTCCCGACAACCCTGGCCGTTGGTTGTCGGGGTCTGCAGGTGGGGGGCTTATCGGAATCCGGGAGCCCCCTTTAATAAGGGGGCCCCCGGATACCGGCCCCCCACCCTATGTGAATGAGTATGGGGTACAATGTACCCCTACCCATTCACCTGTAAAATAAAGTAAAAAAAAACACAACACACAAGATAAAATAGTTTATTGCACAGCTCCAGGGGTCTTCCGTCTTCGGGGGTCTTCTCGCCGGACTCCTACGCTATCTTCGTCTAGCTCTTTTACTAGTGAAGGAGCCCCGGGTTTCTTCCTTGCCGCCGCCCTCTTTTTCCGACTTCGGGGGTCTTGTCCCCCTCTTCGGTTCTTCTGCCGGGCCACCGCGCCTCCTTATAGCTCTTTTACAGGCGGTGTCTTTTACCCGGTCTTCTGTCGCCGCTGTCGTCGCTGTCGTCGCCGCCTTCTGTTCTTCTGTTCTTCTCTTCAGATGTTGCCTCATCGCATCCTCCGCTCACAATGGATCCGACGCAATGCGCGGCGACTTATATAGGGACATCACCGGATGATGTCCCCGCCCATTATAGTGTCACATTCCCAGAGGATGCTGGGACTGTGACATCATAATAGGCGGAGACATCATCCGGTGATGTCCCTATATAAGTCGCCGCGTGCCCGGTCCCCATCATTGTGAGCGGAGGGAGCGACGAGGCAACATCTGAAGAAGAGAAGAACAGAAGAACAGAAGGCGGCGACGACAGCGGCGACAGAAGACCGTGCCACCGCCTGTAAAAGAGCTATAAGAAGGCGCGGTGGCCCGGCAGAAGAACCGAAGAGGGGGACAAGACCCCCGAAGTCGGAAGAAGAGGGCGGCGAGGAAGAAAGCCGGGGCTCCTCCGCTAGTAAAAGAGCTAGAAGAAGATAGCGGAGGAGTCCGGTGAGAAGACCCCCGAAGCTGTGCAATAAACTATTTTATCTTGTGTGTTGGTTTTTTTTTACTTTATTTTTCAGGTGAATGGGTAGGGGTACATTGTAGCCCATACTCATTCACATAGGGTGGGGGGCCGGTATTCTGATAAGCCCCCCGCCCGCAGACCCCGACAACCAACGGCCAGGGTTGTCGGGAAGAGGCCCTTGTCCTCATCAACATGGGGACAAGGTGCTTTGGGGTGGGGGGCCGCGCGGCCCCCCCTTCCCCAAGGTCCCCCCCATGTTGAGGGCACGCGGCCTGGTACGGCTCAGGGGGGGGCGCTCGCTCGTCCCCCCCTTTCCTGGTCGGCCAGTTAGCGTGATCGGACAAGGGTCTGATGTGGACCTGGGGGGACCCCCATGCCAATTTTTTCGGCGTTGGGTTTCCCCTTTAAGACCATACCAGGTGGCGGGGCTAGCAACGCATCCTTCGCGGGCCCCGCCTACCTGGAGACGTGCTCAAAATGAGCGGTCTTTTCTCCGGGTGGGAAAAGTCAGTTAATTTCGAAAGTACGGCGGACTGGCATACGCACGGCCGGATTGTCCGCCGAAATGCAAGTCCGGCGGGAAGATTGGAGTGCAAAACTACTTTCTAAGTCCGCCGTACTTTCGGGTAAAAAAAGTATGCCGGAGGCTACACACGGGGGGATTGTCCGGCGGACTTGAGTTTGCCGGACTTTTCCACCCGATTGTTTGATCGTGTGTACGCGGCATAAGAGCCAGCAGGTGTTCACCAGAGCCTCTAGTGGTGAGGATGGACTGGGCTGCAACTAGCTCCAGGTCGTGACCCCCAGGGTCCCCCAGCTCACACCCACAGTAGGCAACAGGAGGATAGGGATAGTGAGGGATAAAGCCAAGGTCGGGGACACAAGCAGACTGGAATAGTCAGGGACACGTCAAAAGGTCAGGATCACAGGCAAACAGGGATAGTCAAGGATATGCAAAAGTCGGTAACGGAACAACAGAAGAGCACACGGCAGGTAACAGGAAGCTAACACACAAAGGTTGATCAGCAGGGTTGGCCTGCAGTGCACAGGTTAATATAGAGTTCTCTGATAGGAGCTAGGATGGAGCCATGCCAGAGGATGGATTACAAAAGCAGTCAGGTGAGGGTCGGCTGGTCTCTAGAGATGAACACATGGAGACAGGTAAGCAGACAAACTCTATTGCATAACCATGACAGTACCCCCCCTCTTACGAGGCCTCCCCCTTCCCCGCCTGAGAGCAGGTTTAGAGGGGAACTTCAAATGAAACGTCCTCAACAGACGAGGTGCAAAGACCTCGGAAGCCGAAATCCACGACCTCTCCTCAGGACCAAAACCTTTCCAGTGCATGAGGTACTGGAGAATGCCTCTACAGAGTCGGGAATCCAAAATTTGGCTAACCTCATACTCCTGATCATCCTCAGAGACCGGTGCTATGGTAGAGAGAGGACAAAAGAACTTATTGAGGACTAAAGGCTTCAGAAGGGCAACATGGAAAGAGTTCGAGATTTTGAGGCTTTTGGGAATCTGGAGCTTGAAACAAACTGGATTCAGTTTAGAAATTATGGTGTACAGACCAATGAATCTTGGGGCAAATTTGAGAGAAGGAACCCAGAGTTTGATGTTCCTGGTGGAGAGCCAGACTTTGTCTCCTGGCTGAAGAGAAGGTGGCTTATGCCTGCGACGGTCAGCAAAACTCTTGAATTTGTTGGCAGCTTTCTGGAGGGAATCATGAACGTCAGCCCACATGGAATTGAATGATTCCTGAACAGTAGCCAAAGCTGGAATGTCAGAAGAACAAGTCATAGGAAGAGGGAGTTGAGGATGTCTTCCATAAACAGTGACAAAGGGTGTTTTCTGAGAACTGACGTTGACATGATTATTGTGGGAGAACTCAGCCCACGGTAATAGTGATGCCCAATCATCATGATGGGCTGAGACCAAGGTACGGAGAAAGACCTCCAACTCCTGATTAACTCTTTCAGTCTGACCATTGGATTGGGGGTGATAAGAAGAGGTAAAATCCAAGGTAATGTCAAAGGGATTTGAAAAAGGCTCTCCAAAAACTAGAAGTAAACTGCACACCCCTGTCCGAAACGTCATGAGAAGGAACACCATGAAGGCGGAAAATATCTCCTACAAAAATGGGAACCAAGGCAGGGGCAGAAGGGAGACCAGGAAGAGGAACAAACAGCCATCTTGGAGAACCGATCAATTACTACCCAAATGGCTGTATTATTCTCCGACAGTGGAAGATCAGTGATAAAATCCATGGTGATATGGACCAGGGCTCCTTAGGAATGGGCAAGGGCATGAGAAGACCAGCAGGGGCTTGAGTGGAAGATTTAGACTGAGCACAGACGTGACAAGCCTTAACGTAGTCTTTAACATCCGAGCGGAGATTAGGCCACCAGTAGTGACGACTGATGAGCAGGAAGGATCGGAGGAACCCAGCATGACCTGCCACCTTGGAATCATGTCCCCAACGAAGGATCTTAGCTCTTAGCTCCGTGGGAACAAAGGTCTTGCCAGGAGGAATCTTTGATTCTAGGGTGGTAGAATGGGCAACAATGCATGAGGTAGGAATGATCAGCTCAGGATCAGGGTTGGACTCCTCGTCCAAAGTGTCAAATGACCTAGAGAGCGCATCAGCTCGACCGTTGCAGGAACCAGGTTTGTACGTAATCGTGAATTTAAAACGGGAAAAGAAGAGACTCCACCTGGCCTGTCTGGGGTTCAGACGTTTAGCATTCTGTAGGTACTGTAGATTCTTATGATCAGTAAAGATCGTTATGGAGTGAGGGGAACTTGGTGTTGAGTTGTTCTCTGTACGGTCAACCCAGAGGACACGGGGGCACTCTTTACGTCTAGAGGAAAAGAGATTTCATCTTCAAGTACGGAAAGGTTTCTTCACAGTTAGAGCTGTGAAAATGTGGAATAGACTCCCGCCAGAGGTGGTTCTGGCCAGTTCAGTAGACTGCTTTAAGAAAGGCTTGGATACTTTCCTGATGGTACATAATATAACTAGGTACTAACATAGGTAAAGTTGATCCAGGGAAAATCCGATCGCCTATTGGGGGATCAGGAAGGAATTTTTTTCCCCTGCTGTAGCAAATTGGAGCATGCTCTGCTGGGTTTTTTTTTCCGCCTTCCTCTGGATCAATTGTGGGCATAAAATTGGGTATCTGGATTGTATGATTATTTTTTATTTTATTTATTTGTTTTTAAGGTTGAACTGGATGGACTTGTGTCTTTTTTCAACCTGACTAACTATGTAACTATGTAACTATGTAACCTTCCAAGAGATGACGCCACTCCTCCAACGCCAATTTAATTGCGAGAAGTTCCCGATCACCAATGGCATAATTTCTCTCTGCCTGAGAATTTTTTTTGGAGAAGAACGCACATGGTTGACGTTTCTTCTCAAAGAACTGAAGAAGCACAGCTCCCACCCCCATCAAAGAAGCGTCTACTTCAATAAAAAATGGGTCCCCAGGATTTGGTCTCCTCAAGAGAGGTCCAGAGACAAAGGCCTGTTTCAGATCGTGAAATGCAGAGACAGAAAGCGCTGTGTGGCCTTGAGGCTAGCGGGAAGGGGTCAGATGGTAATGGCTGAGACCTTTCCGGGATCCAATGTGAAGACCCGTACTAGAAGCAAAACATCCCAGAAACAGGACCTCAGAACATTCAAAGGAACATTTCTCCATCTTGGCATAGAGATTGTTCTCTCTAAGGTGCTAAAGTACGGTACGTACATGGTTTCTGTGAGCAGGAAGATTTTCGGAAAAGATGAGAATATCATCCAGATATATGACAACAAACTGGTACAGTAGATCCCTGAATATTTCATTGACAAAGTTTTGGAACACAGCTGGAGCATTACACAAACCAAAAGGCATAACCAGGTATTCGTAATTCCCGTCCCTAGTGTTAAACGCGGTCTTCCATTCCTCACCTTCCCGTATTCGAATGAGATTGTATGCACCTCTGAGATCCAACTTAGTGAAAATGGAAGCCCCCTTCAACCTGTCGAATAGCTCAGATATTATAGGTAAGGGGTATCGGTTTTTGATAGTCACTGCCTTTAAACCTCTATAGTCGATGCAGGGCCTGAGGGTACCATGCTTTTTGGCAACGAAAAACAACCCTGCTCCTGCAGGCGATGAGGATTTCCGGATGAAACCTCTCTCCAGATTCTCGGCGACATACTCAGACATGGCTTGGGTCACTGGAATGGACAGAAGGTAGGTACGACCCCTGGGCAGGGTTGCTCCAGGGACAAGGTCAATAGCACAGTCAAAAGATTTGTGGGGAGGAAGCACCTCAGCAGACTTCTTACAGAACACATCCCGGAAATCGCTGTATGCCGCGGGAAGATCAGACGATACGGATGTGGTAGCAATTGGAAGTTTCCCCTTGGGGGTCACCTTGAGGAGACAGGACAAGAAACACGAAGGACCCCAAGCCAGGATCTGCCCAGAGACCCAGTCCACATGTTGCGAGTGGAGCTGTAGCCAAGGAAGGCCCAATACAATGGGGGTAAAGGCCTTGGGTAGGATGAGGAAGGAGATCCACTCCTGGTGGAGTATCCCTACCGACATCCTAATAGGTAGCGTCTGGGAATGGATAGGGCCCCCTGGGAGCACAGTGTCATCCATTGCCGAGACTACCAGTGGAGTAGCGAGGGGAGAAAGGGTAAGCTTCATAGAAAAAGCAGTTCTCCAGTCCATAATATTGCCGGCAGCCCCGGAGTCCAGATATGCTAGGACCGATTGGGGAGAAGTGCCTACATGGAGGAACACCGGAAGAAGAAGATGAGAAGGTGATGTTTCTGGGTCCAATACTCCACCTTCCAAATGTATTAGACCCGAGCGTTTCCCGGACGAAGCGACCAGGAGTCACGAAAATGACCCTTGCCCCCACAATAAAGACACAAGCCCAGAGTTCTGCGTCTAGCACGTTCTTCGGGGGTTTGTCTGGTCCGGCCCAGCTGCATGGGTTCCTCAGCAGACAGAGGATGCTCCACAGGGCGACGGGAAAAAAGTTCAGGCTGACTAGGACCTAGGGGGTGCTGGCGTCTTTTTTCTAAGTACCTCTCCTGGAAACGAATGTCAATCTGATTGCATAAGGAAATTACATCGTCCAGACCGGCGGGGATAGCTCTTCCTGCTAATTCGTCCTTCACTCGGTCAGAGAGGTCATGTAAAAAGGTTGCGACCAGGGCCTCATTGTTCCAGCTCAATTCAGCTTCGAGGATACGGAACTGAAGTGCATATTGTCCCACTGAACAAGATTCTTGGCGAAGGTGTAAAAGGGCACTAGCCGCAGAAGAAACCCGAGCTGGCTCCTCAAAGATATTACGAAAGAGCTTCAAGAAGTTGGACAGGTTGGAAACCACCGGATCATTTTTCTCCCACAGGGGAGCAGCCCAGGCTAAAGCTTCACCGGAGAGGAGGGAAATGATATAGGCTACCTTTGCCCGATCAGACAGAAAGTTTTGAGGCTGGAGCTCAAAATGAATGGTGCATTGGCTGAGGAAGCCCCTGCAGGCCTTGGAGTCCCCAGAGAACCGGGACGGAGCTGGCAGTAATAATGAATGCGTGGATGCGACTGGTGCGATAGGTGCAGTTGCTGACTGTACTTGAGGCTGCAGGTTCGGGGTTCCCAAGGAAGCCTGTAGCTGCTCGAAGCGGGAAGCTAGATCTTGAAGGAATCGCATCACCTGAGTCTGATTAGATTCCTGGGTCTCGAGTCTCCGAACTATGCCCTGCAAAGGATTGACTGCAGAAAACGACACATCAGCCGGGTCCATGGCTGATCAAATTGTCAGTTCACCTTGAGGCCAGGTGACAGATGCACACCGTAGGGATCAGGAGTGCACCGCAAGGTTGTGGACCCTACGGCTGACTGCTGCGGACGGGGGTTAAGGTGATAAGGGAGGCAGGGCCGCCAGAACACCAAGACGGGTCTCACCGAGGTTAGAGCGTAAGATTCCCTGGGGCGTGGAGTCTAAGAGCCAGCAGGTGTTCACCAGAGCCTCTAGTTGTGAGGATGGACTGGGCTGCAACTGGCTCCAGGTCGCGACCCCCAGGGTCTCTCAGCTCACACCCACAGTAGGCAAGAGGAGGATAGGGATAGTAAGGGATAAAGCCAAGGTCGGAGCCACAAGCAGACAGGAATAGTCAGGGACACGCCAAAAGGTCAGGATCACAGGCAAACAGGGATAGTCAAGGACACGCCAAAGTCAGTAACGGAACAACAGAAAAGCACACGGCAGGTAACAGGAAGCTAACACACGGGGCGGGGTTGGAGCTGAGAGACTTTGCTGAAGCAAGGAGCCTGTGTGAGAGAGTTGTGTCAAGCCATGTGGGCCTGGATTGGCTTGGGTTAGTCCAGGAGGCCACAGACATACCTGTCAAGCTGACCATTGTGTGTAAGGAGCCAAACTGTGGAGACCTGATGCATAGTTACCAACATTGTAAAAAAAAAATCGGGACACTTTTTTGGTAGTAGGCGGAGTTGTGTTATAATTAGGGGGCGGGGCATGCCGTTATAGGTGTGGCATTGGAAAAGGATAAAATGCGGCACGCTACGCGCGCCGTGGCAAAACATGGGTGTGGTTTACGTAAAAATAGTGGGCGTGGCTTACATGGGCCGTGGCTCGAAGGGGTGTGGTTAGTGTCTAAGATGAATGCGGGATGGAGAGGGAAAGGGAAAGGGGGGGGAGGGGTGGAGGGACAGCAGCTCCCCGATCCTACACCACAATAGCAATGTGTTTTCCAGAGTTTGACAATCAGCAGATAAAGATACTCCAAATACCTGGTGTTAGCGCTTCAATCATCCTGGCGCCATGATTGTTATGGTGTCAGGATGATTGAAGCGCATTTTTTCTATTATTACATTGTAATATAAAATGAAATCATTCAACTCACCATGATGCAAAATCAGTGGGAGCCCTGAGCGCGTCACTAGCCACGTTGCCTGCCACCAGATGCCATCAGGTGCCCCATCAGAGCAGCCTTCCTCACATCTGTGTCCATCAGAACAGCCTTCCTCACATCTGGTGTCCATCAGAACAGCCTTCCTCACATCTGGTGTCCATCAGAGCAGCCTTCCTCACATCTGGTGTCCATCAGAGCAGCCTTCCTCACATCTGGTGTCCATCAGAGCAGCCTTCCTCACATCTGGTGTCCATCAGCGGAGCCCCTCCTAACATCTGGTGCCCCTCTGACATCCAGACTCTGACTGCGCCCCTCTGACATCCAGACTCACTGGCGCCCCCTCTGACATCCACAGACTGGCCCCCTCTGACATCCACAGACTGGCCCCCTCTGACATCCCATCCACAGACTGGCCCCCTCTGACATGACATCCCATCCACAGACTGGCCCCCTCTAACATCCCATCCACAGACTGGCCCCCTCTGACATCCCATCCACAGACTGGCCCCCTCTGACATCCCATCCACAGACTGGCCCCCTCTGACATCCCATCCACAGACTGGCCCCCTCTGACATCCCATCCACAGACTGCCCCCCCTCTGACATGACATCCCATCCACAGACTGCCCCCCCCTGACATGACATCCCATCCGCAGACTGCCCCCCCTCTGACATGACATCCACAGACTGCCCCCTCTGCCATCCCATCCACAGACTGCCCCCACTGACATGACATCCCATCCACAGACTGCCCCCTCTGACATGACATCCCATCCACAGACTGGCCCCCTCTGACATGACATCCCATCCACAGACTGCCCCCTCTGACATGACATCCCATCCACAGACTGCCCCCCCTCTGACATGACATCACATCCACAGACTGCCCCCTCTGCCATCCCATCCACAGATGGCCCCCTCTGCCATCCCATCCACAGACTGCCTCCTCTGCCATCCCATCCACAGACTGCCCCCTCTGCCATCCCATCCACAGACTGGCCCCCTCTGCCATCCCATCCACAGACTGGCCCCCGACATACCGTCCTTCACGTTGCCGCACCGCGCGGAGACTACCTTTGAACTGTGGCGCCGCCCACTGCACATTACACACACACTGGCAGCAGGGGTGGGCGGCGCCACAGGTTCTCTATTGAAGACCAGCTTCTGGTCTTCTTAAAAATGGCGGCTGGCGGAGATATTGTCTCAGCCGGCCACTGACCTCTAGCGGCCGGCAGCAAAAAAATGGGAAATTCAATTTCCCGGGACAAACCAAATTTCCCGGGACATTTCCTGGGACAAAATTAATTCGAGACAAATGTCCTAATCCCGGGAATGTCCCGGGAAATTCGGGACAGTTGGCAACTATGCTGATGGCTGCAAAAGGGTGTGAGTCATCACTAGGGATGAGCCGAACACTCCCCCGGTTCGGTTCGCACCAGAACTTTCGAACGGACCGAAAATTCGTACGTTTCGTGTTTTTAAAAATGGCAGTTTTGGCAGGAGCACTGATTTTAATGATGATTAAAGTGAAAAAAAAGTGAAATATTCCTTTAAATATCGTGCCTGGGGGGTGTCTATAGTATGCCTGTGAAGTGCCACGTATTTCCCGTGTTTAGAACAGTCCCTGCACAAAATGACATTTAACGGAAAAAAAGTCATTTAAAACTGCTTGCGTTTTTAATGTAATATCTGGTTCCGGCAATATGGATGAAAATCATTGAGAAAAATGACATGGGTAGCCCCCCCTGCCCATTACCAGCCCCTTTGGGTCTTGTACGGATATTAAGGGGAACCCCGTACCCATATTAAAAAAAGGAAAGACGTGGGGCCGCCAGACCCTATATACTCAGAACAGCAGTATACAGGCAGTGAAAACAAGACAGGGACTGTGTAGATTTGTTGTGTTAAGTAGAATCTGTTTGTAATTTTGAACTGGTACATTTTTAAAGTGTAGCTCTAGTCAAAAAATCTATTTTTAAGCTTTTTGGAAAACATAAGGAAGGGTTATCACCCCTGTATAATTTGTTTTGCCGTCCGTCTTTTTTCATCTCACTTCCTGTTGTCTCCTTCCGTTTGCAAGTAGGAGACGTTTGTAAGTTGGATGTTTGAAAGTAGGGGCCTGCCCTATATGCTCTGCAGAAATGGCGGAACAAGGTGTTGATGTTGCCACAACATTGTAAGCCCTCAAAGTGACTCTTGGTGGGCGCAGGAGTGCCCTGCTGTGAACGATTATATCAAGAATTGTAATTACATGCCATTGTTGAACAGTGGTAGAAAAATTGACCTTTGGTGGTTGTGGTGCTGGTGCCACAACACTATAAGTCCTCACAGTTACTCTGGGTGGGCACAGGAACGGGCCCTGCTGTGAAATATTATATCAAGAATTGTAATTACATGCCCCTGTTAAACAGGGGCAGAAAAATTGGGCCTTAGGCACTGGTGCTGGTGCCACGACACTGCAACCTCTCCCATATACTCTAGTTGTAGTGCAGAAATGAGCCCTGCTGTAAAGCATTGCATCAAAAATTGTAATTAAATGCCCCTGTTAAACAGGGGCTGAAAAATTGGGCCTTAGGCACTGGTTCTGGTGCCACGACACTGCAACCTCTCCCATATACTCTAGTTGTGGTGCAGGAATGAGCCCTGCTGCAAAGCATTACACCAAAAATTTTAATTAAACGCCCCTGTTAAACAGGGGCTGAAAAATTGGGCTGGTGGCATACCCAGAACCAAAAATGTTCTTCCAACATATCAGCGGAGAAGGAAGAGGATAGACAATCAACATAACAGGACAGTCACTCAGCATCAGCATAGGCAGTCTTGAAGGGATGTGATATTTTAAAAAAAATTATTCGGTTACATCAGCTTCAGGTGCTTGGTAGCTGTGGGTGATCCAAGACTGATTCATCTTGAGGAAGGTCAGTCGATCAACTGAATCGGTGGACAGGCGCACCCTGTGATCGGTAACAAAGCCACCAGCAGCACTGAAGGTGCGTTCCGAAAGAACGCTGGATACAGGACAGGCCAGTAGCTCAATTGCATACTGTGCAAGCTCTGGCCAGTGATCCATCCTCAAGACCCAGTAAGCCAGAGGATTTTTGGTGGGAAAGGTTCCAAGTCTGACCTTGCCCCTAGGTATTCCTGCACCATGTAAATCAGACGCTGGCGATAGTTGCTGGAACCGATCATACCTTGGGGCTGCGGACTAAAAAATTGTCTGGATGCATCGGTCAGACGGCCACCTTCTCCACCACTCCTTCTGACCGATGCCTCAGCAACACGTTGTCCAGGACCAGGAGTTTGTAACCTTCCAGTCTTTGGGAACGCGTTGCACAGACCTTTCTGCAAGGCCTCCCAGAGATGTCTCATCCTCTGCTCCCTCTGCGACGGCAAGATAAGGTCGGCAACCTTACCCTTGTACCGTGGATCAAGGAGAGTGGCCAGCCAGTAATAGTCCCTCTCCTTGATCCGAAGAATACGAGGATCCTTCCGCAGGCTTTGCAGGACCAGGGAGGCCATGCAGCGTAGGTTAGCTGAGGCATTCGGTCCGGAGTCCTCTGGGTCACTAAGGACAACATGATCCGCAGCTACCTCCTCCCAGCCATGTACAAGTCCACGGGTTTCTTGGGACTGCAAATCATCCCTACAAGACTTCTGCTGCTGATGCTGAGTGCCAGCCTCCACCTCCATGCTGAGACAATCATCCTCCTCCTCCTCCTCCTCCTCTTCCTGTGTGATGGGTGGGACAGCAGGAACACTGTCTGGATAAAGGGGGCCTTGAGAGGCAAGGAAGTCCTTCTCTTCCTGCCTCTGTTCTTCCTCAAGTGCCCTGTCCATTATTCCACGCAGCGTATGCTCCAACAGGTGGACAAGAGGTACAGTGTCACTGATGCATGCACTGTCACTGCTCACCATCCTTGTGGCCTCCTCAAACGGTGACAGGACAGTGCATGCATCCCTGATCATGCCCCACTAGCGTGGTGAGAAAAAACCGAGCTCCCCTGACCCTGTCCTGGTGCCGTAGTCGCACAGGTACTCATTGATGGCCCTCTGATGCGTGTGCAGCCACTGCAGCATGGCCAACGTTGAGTTCCACCTGGTGGGCATGTCACATATAAGGAAGTTCTTGGGCAGGTTCAACTCCTTTTGGAGCTCAGCCAGCTGAGCACCGGCATTAAATGATCGGCGGAAATGCACACAGACTTTCCTGGCCTGCTTCAGGACATCCTGTAAGCCCGGGTACCTGCCCAAGAACCGCTGCACCACCAGTTTAAGGATGTGAGCCACACAGGGCACATGGGTCAGTTGTCCCTGTCAGAGGGCAGAGAGGAGGTTGGTGCCATTGTCACAAACCCCCATTCCTGGCTTAAGCTGGCGTGACGTCAACCACCTCTCGGCCTGCCCCTGCAGTGCTGACAAAATATCTGCCCCAGTGTGGCTCCTGTCCCCCAAACAAACCAGCGCAAGCACGGCATGGCATTGTTGGAACGCCTACGGAGGACCGCTGGTTCTGAGGAAAGAGCACTGGAAGAGGCCATGGAGGAAGAAGAAGAGGAGGGGTGGAGGAGAGAGGTGTGTCACAACCAGTAGTAGCATTTTGGAGGCATGGTGGCGGAACAACCTCCAACACTACTGCACCTTGTCCTGCATCCTTCCCAGCTGCCAGAAGAGTGACCCAATGGGCCGTGAAAGACAGGTAACGTCCCTGTCCATGCCTGCTGGACTATGAGTCAGCGGTAATATGCAGCTTACCGCTGACCGCCCTGTCCAGCGAGGCAAGGACATTGCCTTCCACATGCCGGTAGAGAGCCGGAATCGCCTTCCATGAGAAAAAGTGGCATTTGGGGACCTGCCACTGAGGAACCGCACATTGTACAAACTCACGGAAGGGGGCCGAGTCTACCAACTGAAAAGGCAGCAGTTGAAGTGCTAGCAATTTAGCCCAGCTAGCATTCAACCTCTGGGCATGTGGATGGCTGGGAGTGAACTTCTTAAGACGGTCCAGCAGCTGGGGCATGTTAATTTGCCTGCTATAATCGGATGTGGGTGTACTGCTAGCAGAGTGTCCGCAAGCACTTGGCTGTGACACACCTAATTCTACACCTTCATTACTCTCAGAGCAGGTTTCAGAGAGGACTGAAGGTCTAGTGGGGTTGGAGATCCCAGCTGATGAGGAGCAAGGAGAGGTCCGCTTTGTTATTTGGTGTGGGTCTTTGAGGTATGCTTGCCAATGAGCTGCATGGCAGGTCAACATATGTCTGGTCAAGCATGTGGTGCCCAAGCGGCTGATGTTTTGGCCACACGAGATACGCTTGAGACATATGTTGCAAATAGCAACGGTGCGTTCTGATGCACTCGTCTCAAAAAAGGCCCACACCAAAGAACTTTTAGAATAACGTGCAGAGGCAGCACCCTGCACAGGTTGGAGCTCTGCGGTGTGATTCAGTCGGTGTGCTGCCCCTAAGCTGGCCCCCGGAGTGCATCCTGCCTCGTTGGACATGTGCCTCCTCCTCTCTCCTACCAGGCACCCACGTGGAGTCAGTGCCCTCATCATCCCCTCCCTCTTCATCGCTGGAGCAAACCTGGCAGTATGCTGCAGCTTGTGGAACATGACTGCCAGATTGCTGTCCTTCTTGAGCATACCCTCTCTCTGCACTCACGCTACTGCCTTCCTCTAGCTGAGTATCATCATCAGAGCCTACAAAACACTGGGCATCCTCCTGGAGCATGTACCCAACACTGTGCTCAAAGAGTTCAGGAGACTCCTCAGGAGGACGTGGTGGGTCTAGGGAAGGAGTCACTGATGATGACATTGAGACGAGGGAAGACAATGCGTTGGCAGCTGCTTTTCTAGTACCCTGAGCCTGGGTGAGAGAGGATGAGGAGGATGAAGAGGGCTTGGTCATCCACTCTACCAAGTCTTCGGCATGATGCGGCTCAACACGTCCAGCTGCCGAAAAGAAGGACAAGCGTGTCCCATGGCCATATGCTGATGATGACGATGCACCGCGTCCACGACCAGCACTGTTGTCTCTAGACACAGAGCCTGCTTGCCCTCTTTTATCGGTTCGCGCCTGTCTGCCTCTCCTTGTTGGCCTTCCAGACATGGTAATGGCCTGAAGGGAGATGGGAAAACCAGCAATTGGGTATTGTATATTGTGCTGGAGGCACACAACACCCACTAACTCCTGCAGATGGCTCAATTAGAGAAGCGCTATATAGGTGGATATAACGGTGTATAGTAAGGTCAGGGCACGCAGACCACACGCACAATCTTCTACAACTGACTGCAAGCTCTATTACAGAAGAGCAATATAGCTAGCTATATAGGTGGATATAACGGTGTATAGTGCGGTCAGGGCACGCAGACAACGCGCACAGTCTCCTACAACTGACTGCAAGCTCTATTACAAAAGAGCAATATAGCTAGCTATATAGGTGGATATAACAGTGTATAGTGCGGTCAGGGCACGCAGACAACACGCACAATCTCCTACAACTGACTGCAAGCTCTATTACAGAAGAGCAATATAGCTAGCTATATAGGTGGATATAACGGTGTATACTGCGGTCAGGGCACGCAGACAACAGGCACAATCTCCTACAACTGACTGCAAGCTCTATTACAAAAGAGCAATATAGCTAGCTATATAGGTGGATATAATGGTGTATACTGCGGTCAGGACACGCAGACAACACGCACAATCTCCTACAACTGACTGCAAGCTCTATTACAAAAGAGCAATATAGCTAGCTATATAGATGGATATAACGGTGTATACTGCGGTCAGGGCACGCAGACAACACGCACAATCTCCTACAACTGACTGCAAGCTCTATTACAAAAGAGCAATATAGCTAGCTATATAGGTGGATATAATGGTGTATACTGCGGTCAGGACACGCAGACAACAGGCACAATCTCCTACAACTGACTGCAAGCTCTATTACAAAAGAGCAATATAGCTAGCTATATAGGTGGATATAATGGTGTATACTGTGGTCAGGGCACGCAGACAACAGGCACAATCTCCTATAACTGACTGCAAGCTCTACTACAAAAGAGCAATATAGCTAGCTATATAGGTGGATATAACGGTGTATACTGCGGTCAGGGCACGCAGACAACAGGCACAATCTCCTACAACTGACTGCAAGCTCTATTACAAAAGAGCAATATAGCTAGCTATATAGGTGGATATAACGGTGTATACTGCGGTCAGGGTACGCAGACAACAGGCACAATCTCCTACAACTGACTGCAAGCTCTATTACAAAAGCGCAATATAGCTAGCTATATAGGTGGATATAACGGTGTATACTGCGGTCAGGGCACGCAGACAACAGGCACAATCTCCTACAACTGACTGCAAGCTCTATTACAAAAGAGCAATATAGCTAGCTATATAGGGGGATATAATGGTGTATACTGCGGTCAGGACACGCAGACAACACGCACAATCTCCTACAACTGACTGCAAGCTCTATTACAAAAGAGCAATATAGCTAGCTATATAGATGGATATAACGGTGTATACTGCGGTCAGGGCACGCAGACAACACGCACAATCTCCTACAACTGACTGCAAGCTCTATTACAAAAGAGCAATATAGCTAGCTATATAGGTGGATATAATTGTGTATACTGCGGTCAGGACACGCAGACAACAGGCACAAACGCCTGCAGATTGCTAACAGCTCAATTACAGAAGAGCAAGAACGCAAAATCGTCCGATAATGAGCGGTGTATACTGTGTTGAAGGTACACAGAGAACACCCACTAACTCCTACAGACGCCCACCAACTACACAAGGCCGCCGCGCTGGCGGCCTTATATAGTGTGGGGCATGTACTACACAGCCTGAGCTATGATTGGCCACAGGCATCATGCCTGTGGCCAATCATGGCTCTCCTCTCTGCCGGCGCTGTGATTGGCCAAGCATGCAATGTCACAGTGCATGCTTGGCCAATCATGAGCCAGCAATGCACTGCGATGGCGCAGTGCATTGTGGGCCGTGAGCGCCACACGAATTTGGCGTGGACGGCCCATAACGTTCGGTATTCGCCGAACGGGCGAACAGCCGATGTTCGAGTCGAACATATGTTCGACTCGAACACGAAGCTCATCCCTAGTCATCACCATTGCCACTGGATCTTCCAAAGTAAAGGGAGTCCCATTGCTAAGGATTCGTTGCTTTTTTCAACATTACCCAAGGACTGGATGAGAGAGTTCCTGACCCATTTTTCCTTACCTTTTTTTGCAAGCGATTGCTGCCGTTCAGGTTCCTTAAGTCCTAACACATTCTTCAGCGTAGGCCTCTTCGAGTGATACATGTGTCAGTATCCCTTACTGCTGTAAACTAACATTCTTCATCCACTATCAGGGTCCCTGCCTGCAGGATACTGAACCAAGTTAGCACTTTGACTCTCTGCTAGGTAGAACCCTGCAGCTGCATTCATCTACTGTATGTTCAAGCCATCTAGCTAAAGAGGGATTTTGTTCAAGTTCAACCCCATCCTTTAACCACTTGGGATCCGCGCTATTGCCAAATGACGGCATTAGCGCGGACCTAGATTGCCGGGACTACGTCTATTGACGTCGTCCCGGTTACGAGCGGCCTGCGTGCCCCCTGAGGGGCGCGCGCGGCGCGCTCTGTGATCGGCGAGTCCGTGAGACTCGCCTGATCACCGATCCGTGTAAGGGGTCGATCCCGACCCCTTATCACGTGATCAGCTGTCAGCCAATGACAGCTGATCATGTGATAAAACGGAGCCGGTAATCGGCTAGTATTCCTCCTCGCGCTAACAGCGCGAGGAGAAAAAAAAAAAGCCGATCGCCGGCGGCCGTGTTCGGGACATCAGTCCCGATCACGGCCAGCAATTCAAGCGGACACCTGCCCCCTGCCAGTGCCCACCTGCCACCCGCAGTGCCATCCTGAAATAAAGTAAGTGCCCCCCTGTCAGTGCCACCCAGCAGTGCCCATAGTGCCCACAGTGCCACCCAGCAGTGCCCACAGTGCCACCCACAGTGCCACCCAGCAGTGCCACCCACAGTGCCACCCAAAATCTGCCTCAAAGGTGCTGCACCCCAGTGCCGCCCATCAGTGCCCAGCAGTGCCGCCCATCAGTGCCCAGCAGTGCCACCTATCAGAGCCACCTATCAGTGCCACCTATCAGTGCCCATCAGTCCCATCTATCTGTGGTACCTATCAGTGCCCATCCGTGCCACCCATCCGTGCCACTTATCCGTGCCACCCATCCGTGCCATCTTATCTGTGCCCATCTTTGCCCATCAGTGCCGCCTTATCTGTGCCCATCGGTGCCGCCTTATCTGTGCCTATTAGTGCCGCCTTAACTATGCCTATCAGTGCCCACCAGTGCAGCCTATCAGTGCCCACCAATGCAGCCCATCAGTGCCCACCAATGCAGCCCATCAGTGCCCACCAATGCAGCCTATCAGTGCCGCCTAATCAGCGCACTTCAATGAAGGAGAAAAATGACCCGTTTGCAAAATTTTATAACAAACTATTAAAACATGATTTTTTTTTGCATCTTTTTTTGTTTGTTTAGCAAAAAATAAAACTCCGAGCTGTAACTAAATACCACCAAAAGAAAGCTCTATTTGTGGGAAAAAAATGATAAAAATTTCATTTGGGTACAGTGTTGTATGACCGCGTAATTGTCACTCAAAGTGCATCAGCGCTGAAAGCTGAAAATTGGTCTGGGACTGAGGGGGGTTTAAGTGCCCAGTAAGCAAGTGGTTAAAGAGAAACACTCCTTCAAATTCCTTCCCCCTCTCTTAAAGTGACCACCACCCCATAATTCAACTGCTAAAGGAACTCTTCTCTGTAATTCAATCTCTTAAAGTGCCCCCCCCCCCCCCCACTTCACCTATATTAACCCTTCCTGCCCAGGTCAATTTTCAGCTTTCAGAGTTGTCACACTTTGAATGACAATTGCTCCGCCATGCAACACTGTACCCAAACAATATTTTTATCCTTTATTTAGACAGATAGTGCTTTCTTTTGGTGGTGTTTAATCACCACTGTGTTTTTTTTATTTTTTGCTAAAAAGTCTTTTATACAATCTTGTAAATAAGTAATTTATTTCCTTCACTGATGTTTGCTGATGAGGCTGCACTAACGGGCACTGATAGGCTGCACTGATGGACACTGATGAGGTGGCACTAATGTGGAGGCACCAATATGTAGCACTAATGGGCACTGATAAGAGGCACTAATATGCACTGATGAGCACTGATAGGTAGAGGTGGCCTTGCGGTTTGCCCGGCGGTCGGTTTGCAGTGAATTTTGCGTGTTCGAGATTCGCCAAACCAGCGGACTTCTGGCGCTGTTCGTGCGGCTGACATATGTATTTACATTGTAAAAGAACTTTGACCCATGATGACACATCCATCATGGGGTACAGGACAGACATTTCAGCACATGGACAATAGGACATTCCCCCTACCTTATAAATAGACCTGATCTGGCGGCCATTTTACATTCTGTCTTTTGTCAGTGTAGGGAAAGGTTGCTGTGTGAAGCAGGGACAGACTGTAGTGACACAAATTGCTAGCTATTAGGTCCACAAAAGTCATTTTAAGGACTGGTATAGGTGTAGTACTGTATATAGGGTTCGGTGCACTGCTGCTGACTGCTGTGCTGGTGATTTCTGAGTGCACTGCTGACTGATTCTGCAGCTGTCTTTTGTCAGTGTAGGGACAGAACGCTGTGTGGAGCAGGGACAGTCAGTTTAATCACTAGCTATTTCTATTAGGTCCACAAAGGTCCTTTTAAAGAACTGGTATAGGTGTACAGTATATAGGGTTGTACACGTATAATATACTTTCTTTCAAATATACAAAGTATATTATACTTGACTGCTGACCGATTCTGCAGCTCTTTTATCAGTGTAGGGACTGAGGGACAGTTTGGTGTTCTGAGCAGGGACAGTCTGCAAATCACTAGCTACTAGGTCCACAAAGGTCCTTTTAAGGACTGGTATAGGTGTACAGTATATAGGGTTCTGGTGCACTGCTGCTGACTGCTGTGCTGCTGATTGCTACCCAATTCTGCAGCTGTCTTTTATCAGTGTAGGGACTGAGGGACAGTCTGCAAATCACTAGCTATCAGGTCCACAAAGGTCCTTTTAAGGACTGGTATAGGTGTTGTACACTTATAATATACTTTCTTTAAAAGATAAAAAGTATATTCTGTATACTCTCTATCACGGTGCTGGTGTCAGTGCTCTCTATCTCAGGGTTGCTGTCAGTGCTCTTTATCATGGCGCTGGTGTCAGTGCTCTCTATCTCGGTGCTGGTGTTAGTGCTCTCTATCACGGTGCTGGTGTGGTGTCAGTGCTCTCTATCTCGGTGCTGGTGTCAGTGCTCTCTATCACGGTGCTGGTGTCAGTGCTCTCTATCACGGTGCTGGTGTCAGTGCTCTCTATCACGGTGCTGGTGTCAGTGCTCAGTCTCTATCGCGGTGTTGGTGTCAGTGTTCTATCTCAGTGCTGGTGTCAGTGAGGGAGATAGCAGTGGAGAAGCCAATCAGCAGGCAGTGCCAGCACCATGGCTGAGGGTCAGCACTGGACTGGCACCTCCGGACCACCGCAGTGGAGCCCTGCATAGGTGGGGGTAAGGGCCGGGCAGAGGGAGGGGCTCAAGCACAGGTTGGCACTCTGGGACACTGGCACAGGACTGCGCTGCCCTGACTGTGGCACTGATCATCTCCTGCACCCCCTTCATAGCCTGCCCTGACCTTGCCTCTCCTCCATGGCCTTCATGCGCTCCTGAATTGTCAAAATTTCACAGATAAAAAAGAATGCTTGTCGTTGTCGATCCCAGATTCACTTAATACTTTTGTTATGTCAGTGTCCATGTGGTGGGACTATGTGTGCACAGCTAGTAAGTATTTTGTGGCTGAAAATATGACCTGTAGGTTTTTAAGATTCGCCTGCCATTAAAGTCAATGGGGTCCGCCGTGAACTTTGCGGTTCGCAAACTTTTGGCCGCATTCGCGGTTCGCATTCGCAAAACGTCTCGTCGGAAGTTCGTCCATCACTACTGATAGGCGGCACTGATATACAGCACTGTTGGGCACTGATAGGCAGCACTGATGGGGAGCCTTTATGGGCACTCATGTACACTGATAGGAGGCACTGATGGGAACTGATGGGTGACACTGATATGTGGCACTTATAGGCATCACTGATGGGCACTGAAAGGCAGCACTGATTGGCATCACTGGTGGGCATCATGGGGGAGCACTGGCAGGCATAACAGGTGGGCACTTTCAGGCATCTCTGTTGGGGCTGCACTGATAATCATTGCACTGATTATCAGTGCAGATCCCCAATGTGGAAAGCGGCTTGTTCTGAGGGACATCATATGATGTCCAGTCAGAACTATTAAATCACCACCTGGCTGTGATTTTACTATCAGCCAGGCAGGAAGTAGTTAAAAAGAACTGTGCCAACCACTTTACCTCTTAAAGGGAACTTAAGATACTTATTCTCCACATCAAAGAGGGATCACGCCAACATAAGAGCTGCAAAGTTTTAGCCAGCTGAAGAGTCAAGACTAAAGACTGTGGCCAATCTCTTATGCCGCGTACACACATCGGAATTTACGTCGGAAAAAGCTCTGATGGTTTTCCCAATGGAATTCCGACGGAATTTGGCTCAAGCTGTCTACCCTACACACGGTCACACCAAATTCCAATTGTTTATAATGTGGTGACATACATCACGTACGACTGGACTAGAAAAAGGAAGTTCAATAGCCAGTAGCCAATAGCTTCTGTCTCGTAGTTCAATCTGAGTATGCGTGATTTTTGGCGTGTCGGAATTGCATACACACGATCGGAATTTCTGATAGAAAGTTTTTCCGTCTGGAAAATTAAGAAGATAGCTATAAATTTCTGGCTGGCGGAAATTCGAACAGCTAAATTCCGAGGGAGCATACACATGGTCGCATTTTCCGATGAAAAGCTCTCGTCTGTCTTTTTCTGGCCGGAATTACGATCGTGTGTACGTAGCATTAGGCTTTTCCACGTGTTTTTATGCACAGTTTGGCACCTTTTATTTATTTATTTATTTATTATTACATATTATTAATTTATTTTATTAATGTATTATTTATTTATGATGATCTTAAGTTATTTGTGTATTTATTTATTGATATATTACTATTTTTTGTTAGATTTTTTTTAATTTGAGCCGAAAATCACACAAAAAAGCAAGACAAAATTCAGGAAAAGCACACATTATTTCTGTGGGAATAAAAATGCACCAAAAACACACAAATCTGCCCAATTTGAGCTACAAAAAAGCTCCAGAACTTTTTTGGGCTTCAGGCGACTTGGAGTGGAGTTGTAAACCCAGGGCCGCTGTTAGAAATCATGGGGCCTCATACAGCCTACCTGACGGGGCCCCATTGACCCCGCCCACAACCCATCCTGGCTCCGCCCATAACCCCACCCCTGCCTCCACGCTGTCAGGGCAGGAGGCAGGAGCTGGAACATTTAACATTTACAGCGCCCCACCAATCATAACTGCATCTGAATGGGAGAGATGTCAGTGTTTTGACATCTGTGCCCATTCAGTTTGTGTCTTCATACGGAGCTTTCAATCAGGTCTGCATGAAAAAGGACCTAATTGCAAAGCTTGGGTGAAAGGTTATGAAAGGAGAGTGGTTTGGGGGTGGTAAAAATGCAGCTTGGCTATGTATTTTTACTGTCCCTTCCCCCATCACATGTGTAAAAGTAGCATCTCACTATGTGCACATGGTCATTATCATTATGATGATCAGTGCACAGCAGGTGCTGTGTGGCTCTGTCAGTGTAACATGACTGTGTGATGCTGACTTTGTTATGGCTGTGCTGAGTTATAGTCTGTAACACACAGTACAGTCATATATCAGGAAAGTCAGCACCACACAGTCATGTTACACTGACAGAGCCATACAGCACCTACTGTGCCCTGATCATCATAATGATAATAACCATGAGCACACAGAGTCTAGGGACTGCACATGCTACAATAGTGTGACCTGTCAGTGTGTGTGTGTGTGTGTGCAGGGGACTGCTTGCCTGTGCACCACTGCCATTGTCCAGATTACTCCTGCTGCTCTGTCTGTCTCAGCCGTCCCAGTGATAAGTCCCTCAAGCTGCAGCACTTACTGGATGAAGGGAGCCGTATAACAGTAATATCCATCCGCCGGAGAGGCATACAGTGAGCAGGAAGAACTTTAGTTTGTGCAGGTATACTGAGAACAGCATGCGGCACAGCATTGTATCCCTGCACCCGAAAATAGAAAAAAAGTCCCTCTTCTGCTTTCACCTCCTGGGCCCCTCTGGTAACCTGATGGGGCCCAGGAAATGAATATATATTCCTTATATATGTTAGTAATCAAGTGGGTGCAGGTTAATATAGTTATTTCGTTTTTTTTTTTTTTTTAGCTAGAAGTTAAAATCTTCTCGGGCCCCCCCTGCTGGCCGGGCCCGGTACAACAGGGCTGGTTGTACTGCCCTATCAGCGGCCCTGTGTAAACCAACTCCATAGAGAACTGATTTTTTTTCATCCAGCATTTTGGAGCTTCGAGCTTCGAGCTTCAAGCTACAAAAAACTGAAGGGTGAATGGGCCCTCAGAGTGCACTCTAAACCAGTGTAATGTTATTTTCATTTATACTGTACCCAAAGTTTATTTAGAGTTTATTACTGGCCTGCTAATATCAGTATTGACTCCAGTTAGTGATATAGAAAGTGGACTTTAGTAATTTTAGCTTAGTTACTACTCTATTTAACAGATTACATTCAACTTTATCTACAATGTGCAAATTTACAGTATGTTCTACTGCTGTTTATACTAAGCTTTTGTCAATATAATAAGTCAATTTTAAACCAGGATCTATTTACTGGTGATAATCCACAGCTAGAAAAAAATATATTTACCACTTGTGTCCTTATACTTGTTTTCAGTGATTTGCATTCAACCAGGTGTCAGAAGAGCAGAGGCTGTTCTTGGAGTTGAGCAGAGAACCCAAATTCACCAAGCAACTCCTTTGGGTGATGCTACATGTGGGGGCTCATCCGGGATATTCTGTTCTAGATGAAAGTCACCAAGACATTGCGCCAAAGAATGCGAAAATTTACTTTTCTACTGTAGCCCAGTTGTGTGAAGACAAAAAATCCACGTAAGTTACAGGAGGAGTTGGGATGAACCGAGAAAGCTGCAGACTTGTTTACTAATTTGAGCACTCTCTCCAATGCCATGGTGAACACCTGTGCAAGTATATCAGACGATTGAACAAAATGCTGAACCAAATTGTGTTAAAGAAAGGAATGGAACCTTCTGCTAAAGTTCAAGGTTGAATGCAGCTGATTCTAAAGCCTCATACACACGATAAGACTTTGTACAAACTTTCCCTTGGATTTTTGTACAAAGGGCGTCGGCCCTGAACTTGTATTGCATGACTTTTTCAGCCAACTTTCACCAAATCACATGGTTTTTCTGCTCTTTACCGCCACCTTTGGTCAACTTCTGTATTGTTGTCTGATCTTTTGCATTGGTTCTGAGCATGCCTGTTTGTACTTTGTACAAAAGTCCTATGGTTTTCTGTACACACGATCAGACTTTGCTCCATCGGACTTTTGTTGCCAGAAAGTTTGTCCGTTCGCACAGCCAACAAAAGTCCGATGAAAACCAAAAAAGTTTGTCCGATGGAGCGTACACACGGTCGGATGTTGCTCCAAAACAGCTAATTTGCATGTTTGTTGTCAAAAAGTCTGATCGTGTGTATGGGCCTTAAGAAGTGCTCTGGATCCAGCTGAAGACTTTAGCCCATGTCATTTTCTTGAAGTTTTCCAAGCTCATTAAGGTAGTAAGGGAGTAAGAAGCCTTCATCAGCATTTCTGGGCAGCACATTGGTGTAATGGTTAGCACTCTCACCTAGCAGCAACAGGGTCACTGGTTCAAATCCCAACCACAACTCCATCTGTGTAGGTTTCCTCTGGGTACTCCAGTTTCCTCCCACAGTCCAAAGACATGCTGGTCGGTTAATCATATTCTGTCTAAAAATTGTCCCGTGTATGTGTTTGTAAGCATGCCCTTTACCCTGCAGGGTAAAGGACCATGCTATATCAAGATGCAACTCAACTCTGCCCGATGCCAGGTCAGTGGGGGCAACAGAGCCCAGTTCAGTGATAGCCACCTTGAAGTCACAAATGATAGTAATGAGGAATCTATTAGCAGCTAAAACCACCACATTGTCTGGCAAAAGTACACTGGGATCTATAAAATCTTTGACTCCTACCATCATTACTACTGAGAAACTGTGGAGGAGTTGGACACAACTGCACAAGTCCACCAAAGCATAAAAGTCAGCGCTCAAAGCCAGCAAGAAACCTCAGAGGGTCCCAGTGAAGAAGCAAATTGGGTGCCCAGCTGCAACAGCCAGCTCCAAAGTTAAAGAAGCAAAGGGGCCGCCATGGAAACCCAAATCTTTGCAGGCCCTCATTGTTGCTTTTGAGCAAACATACAACTCACTCTCCTCAACTTCCTCTGAAAGCTGGTGTACACCAGTCCTCTGGGGCCCAACCGAGACACATTACCAGAAGCACATACAGACAACAAGACAGGCCAACCCTACTACTCCTTGCAAATTCCCTGCTAAGCTAGTAGGACTTTATCCCATCGTGCCAATCCAAGTGGAAGATATCTATGCAAAGGCACAGGGGTGCAAGTGACCCTGCTATGCCTAGACTTTTATGACAGGCATCCCAAACATCTGCCCTACAGAAATTGGAGGAATTAGAAATATGGGGCCTTGGAATCCAGAATTTCCCCTATGGTGGCTACTTACCAGTCAAGTTAACCTTTGACCCTCTGTGACTGAGAAATCAGAGACATTTGATACATTAGAAGTGGTATGCCCTCCCCCACAAGAGCCAACAAGAGGTCCCTGATCTTAAAGTGGTTGTAAACCCTTACAAACCACTTTGACCTACAGGTAAGCCTAGATTGAGGCTTACCTGTAGGTCCAAGCAATATCTCCTAAACCTATATGGTTTAGGAGATATTTGCCCGAAAACGGGCACCGCTGTCTACGGCGCATGCGCCGTAGACAGTGGCGCGCAGGCGCACTGAGCGCGTCATTTCCAAGAATGGAGCTGCCGCGCGTGTCAACTCCTGTGCGCATGCGCGGGAGTGACGTCATCGCGGCTTCGCCAAATGACAGCGGCGGAGCTGCGCGTCCCCACCAACAAGATGGATGCGGCGGACTACAGGGGACAGCGGCGACTTCGCTGGCTCCTGTGTCAGGTAAGTGACACATAATGGGCTACTATGCAATGCATAGTAGTCCATTATGCTTTGCCTTTGCAGGGAATGAAAGAGGAAGTAAACTCATCAGGGTTTACTTCCTCTTTAAGGACCAACACTGATCTTGTCAGGAGTTGACTAGTCACTCCTCTTGTCTCAAAGCCTGACACCCCATCTGAGGGTGTACACCCCATGCTGAGACAAGTATACCAGCTGAAGGAGTGGAGAAGATATGATGACTAGACAGAAATGAGAAGATGCTACAACCTGGAGAGGTGGCATGTCTACAAGATTTAGTCAAGCTCAATTGGGAGCAGCTCCTTTGTTGTTCTTGAAGCTAACTGTTGGGGAGAGGACACGAGGGTGGAGGTAATCTCAGAAGTGATATCAACTAGGGTTTTGCAACAATGCCACTGGAAGATTCTAGTCAGGGGGCGTAAAGGATGGTATTCCCATAGAGAGGTTCTACCTGCACAATACTCCACTATCACCCAAGTGGAAGGAAAGAGTCAAAGCCCCACTTCTGGGATGGCAGAATATGTTTTCAAAGAGTGACTTCGATGTGGGGTGTGCAAAGCACCAGATTCGCCTTCAGGAAGACAAGCCATTCAGGGAAAGAGTCTGACGGATCCCATTGGGGGACCTGAAAGGATCTACATAAACAGCTTACAGAGTTGAAGAGAGCAGGCATCATCTGAGAGTCTAGGATCTGTTATGCCTCCCCCATAGTGGTGATGCAGAAGAAGAATGGTTCCCTGAGCATGAACTACCAGACGCTCAACTGTAAAACTATCCCTGACCAGTACACCACTCAGAGGATAGAAGATGCTCTGCAGGGCTTGCTGGGGGCTAAGTGGTTCAGTGTGCTCTAAATATAGAGAGAAGACAGCTTTTATCACCCCATTAGGGTTCTTCCAGTTCGGCAGGATGCCCACAGGTCGGTCTGATGCTCCAGCAACATTCCAGAGACTGATGAAGAAGACAGTAGGGGACATGAACCTAATCGAAGTATTGGTGTACCTAGACATTATCATTGTCTTTGGAAAAACCCTTGAAGAACATGATAAGCATCTGGAGAAGGTCTTGAAGAGATTCCATGATGAGGGGTTGAAGTTGTCTCAAGAAAAGTGTCCATTTTATCAGCCTTCAGTTAATTACCTTGGGCATGTTGCCTTCCTCAAAGGAGTGTTTACCGACCCCTAGAAGTTAGAAGCTGTCACTCCCTGGCCAAGACCTACCATTGTGACTGAGCTTAGGTCATTCCTGGGGTTTTGTTCATACTATAGAAGGTTAGTTGAGAAATTTGCTAATATAGCTTGGTGCCTCAATGATTTGTTGAAGAATGAGGATGACAACAACTCAGATTCGACTAAGCCAGTCAAAGAAATTGGAGGGCCCAAGAAGCCATGGGAATTGATTCAGGAGCAGTGGACTGATTCATGTTTAAAGCGGACCTTTAGTAATTTTTTCAACTTTCCATCTATTAAATCTTCAGCCCTTGTTGTTTTAACTTTGGATAGTAAATTTTTTTTCTGGCAGTAAATACCTTATACAGCCCACCTCCTGTTTTCTTGTCTGGTTATTAGCCTAGGCTTATGACATCATGCACAGCTCTCTCTCAATCTAATGAGAGTTTGCCAGTAAGGGATGGGGGAGGGCCAATGAAAGCTGCAGGGCTGAAGAGCTGAAGGTGTGCCTGTGTAAATCCAGGAAGTGAACAGGCAGCAGCTTCAGCTGCCCACAGTTAAAATGGCTGCAGCCAGACTTAGTGGAGGGAGATTTCTGCAGCATATTTGGTGAGTACAGAAACACAGTATATATAAAATAATATGCAAAGTGGTTGGAGGGAAGCTTCATAATGGCAAAGATGTTTTTATTACAAATTATGTGAGCAGACTGCAGTTCCTCTTTACTGATTGCTCCTGTCCTAGTCTATGCTGATCCAGCAAAACCGTATGACCTGCGTGTTGATGCCAGCCAAGATTGGTTAGGTGGAGTGCTGTATCAAGAACATGATGGACACCTGTAAGCAGAAGTCTTACACTGGCTGAGAAGAACTACCCTAAGCACAAATTTGAGTTCCTGGCTTTGAAGTGGGCAGTGGTGGATAAACTGAAAGACTACATGTATAGTGCAGACTTCGTGGTCAAGCCTGACAATAATCCACTCATGTATATACTCACCCAAGCCAAGCTGGATGCCAGGGGGCACAGATGGTTGGCCGCCCTATCGGGATTCTGCTTTAGCTTGTACTGTCCGGGAGTCAGGAACAGAGATGCTTATTACCTGTTAAGGAGACCCTATAACTCAGGGGCTTCCTTTGAAGAGTGGACTCAACTGACACCTTAAGGGATACAAGCCCTATGCCAAAGCCAGAGGTGTAACAGGAGCTGAAGCCATCTGAGTCTTAGTGGCAGGTGTTCCTAAACACTACAAAGATTTAAGAAAGCATCAGATAGAGGATCCCTTCTGCAGTTCAATATTGAAGGCCTTGGAAGGTCAATGTCCAGATCTACAGCTGACTCCCCAAAAGAAGCACGCCTAGTACACAAAGGATGGAATCAGTTGCAGTTACGCAATGGGGTGGTCTACCGAAGGGGCCCCTCAACGATCCTGGAGATAAAAGGCAGCTTTTCTTGCCAAAAAAGCATAGAGAGACTGTGCTGACTGCTTTGCATTACAACCGTGGTCACGTAGAGCCTGAAAGAACATTCAAATTAGTGAAAGACCACTTTTATTGGCCCTCTATGCAGGCTGAAGTCGAAGGGAAACTATCATTCATGCATACAATGTATACAGAGAACGACTTTACCCAGCAGAGCCACCCCAATGGGCCATCTTTAAAGTCAAGCATCAATGGAATTGGTGTGCATTGATTTTCTGTGTCTGGAGCCTGACTTGAGTGGACAGGGAAATGTCCTTGTGGTAACTGATCGCTTCACCTGGTATGCCCAGGTGTTCCCAACCAAAGACCAGCAAGCATCTATGATGGCTAAGGTTCTGGTAGAGAGTTTTTTGTCCACTATGGCCTGCCTCAGCTTATTCACTCTGACCAGGGGAGAGACTTTCAGAGTAGACTCATTAGAAGACAGCTGAAAAGAAGTAACATTGGAGAAGGCACATTGCACCTATCATACATGCCTACAATAGCACTAGAAATTATGCCACATGCTATTCATGGTATAGGCTGATGTTTGTAAGGGAAGCTTGAGTACCAGTTGACTTAGCATTCGGCACTGTCAGGAAAGGCTGGCTGGGGACAGTGGTCTGTCACCTGTCTGTGCGCGCCTGCGGGTGCCTGGTCGTGTCTGTGTGGGTGCGTGCGTTCGGGTCGCACTGGTCACGCAGGTGCGCGCGTTCGCACGGTTAGCGGCGCCAGGCGGGCTATTTAAACCCAGTTCTCCCTTCAGATCTTGCTGCTTGAGCTACAGAGTTCCTGAGACTATTGCCTGAATCTGATCTGTTCGTGTATTGACCCAGCCTGACCTGTGACCTTCCCTGCCTTCTGCCTGCCTCTGACCTCCGGCTTGTCTACGACTCTGCACCTGTCTCTTCCTCTGGTCCATCCGTGCTCATCCGTTACTGACCCGGCCTGTTCCACGTTCCTGCCTCTGCCTGCTGCATCTGTTCCTGTACTGACTGTCTGGTTTGACCCGGCTTGCCCCACTCTTCTGTGTGCCTGCCCCTGAGCGATATACCTGTTCCTGTTGGTCTCCTGCTGTCTACTGGTTCCTGTCTGCTGCCCCTGGGGCCTGCTTGTCCAGCTACAGTTCCTGAAGTCAGCCTGATCCATCCTCCGGCTGTTGATCCTGCCAGGCACTTGTGCTACCTTTGACTCCCGTGCCTCCTGTCACCACCATCAGGTGCTGTGAGTCGGGGATGCAAGAGAGGTCTCCTTCTGCATTCTGGGTTCACCACTAGGTACGTGACAGGCACATCCTTGGATCATGCCTAGATGATATCCCACAGAGGGTACATTGATTGTTTGAGGAAGAATCTAAAAACAGCTTATGAGAAAGCTTAGGCTACTTCAGACACCTGAAGGCAGTGGAACAAAAAAAATTTGGCCTGGAGGTGAAAGTACATGAATTACAGCCTAATGCTAAGGAATCTGGGCTTCTCTGGCAAACACAAGCTAGCTGATCGCTGGAAGTTGCAGCCCTATATCATCTGTAAGCAGTTGCCAGGATAACCAATATATCAGATCTGCCCAGAAAGACGCACAGGCCCACTAAAGACTTGGCACTGTAATCACCTACTACCCCTATCAGAAGCAGTTTGTGTGCCTCAACAACCACATCCAAAGCCTATTCAAACCACCTCTCAAAGATCACACCCAGTAACCAGATCTCAATCTTTGCCAACAAGTACAGATGGAGAGGACAGTGAGGAAGAATGAATGGGCATGGACTGGCTGTGGTCGTGTACGCTGTCAGAGGCTGCCACTCCTCCTCCTTCTAGAGAAATTGAAATATGGAACCCTCCGGCCTGAGGCTCTAGAGTAAATACCACAAAGCTCACCCTTGGCAAGTCCAGAATACTTCTGTCATAAACCGGATGTGACCAGAACTATGTGACCGCGACAGAGTAAACCAAACATAAGTAGGTGGAAGTAAGTGATTTTATTAAGATAAATGCATATAATGTGAATACATCACCAATACCAGAGTGAGAAAACCAAATAACAGTGACAACCAACCATTATATATAACAAAGGGGATACCAGAATCGTAGTTAAGCCAGGCCAGGGTCATAAACAGGAGGTCAGCAGATTGGCGGACAAGGTTCAAGGCATCAGTTTGCAGGACAAGGTTCAAGGGATGCAGGAATAGACAGGACCGGGTACAACAGGTTTAGGATGCAGGATGCAGGAATCAAGGATCATGATAACAGGATGCAGGTCAGGGCTCAAGAACAAAACCAAAGGCAAACATCTGAGTGCTTGCCAGGTATTTATAGGCCTGTGATTGGCCTCAAGTGACACCTGATTGCAGGAGGCGCTGTCTGCTCCACACTGCCAGGATCCATCCGCTGGTGGACGCCAGTACTGCAGCCCAAAGATGCCATAACATCAGCAGGGAAAAGCTCAGTTCCAAACTGCCAGGAGACGCCTGCTGGTGAACCTCAGTACTGCATGCCAAAAGACAGATATTATCAGCGGATGGAACATTTCCTGGCTAGCTAGCAGAAGATAGCGGCGAGAAGACTCCCGAAGACGGAAGAAGACCACCGGAGCTGTGCAATAAACTATTTTTAACCCTTGTGTGTTGTGTTTTTTTATATTTTTTTCACAGGTGAATGGCTAGGGGTACATTGTACCCCATACTCATTCACATAGGTTGGGGGGCCGGGATCCGGGGCCCCCTTATTAAAGGGGGCTCACGGATTCCGATTAGCCCCCTGCCCGCAAACTCCGACAACCAACGGCCAGGGTTGTCGGGAAGAGGCCCTTGTCCTCATCAACATGGGGACAAGGTGCTTTGGGGTGGGGGGCTGCGTGGCCCCCCCTTCCCCAAAGCACCCCCCCATGTTGAGGGCACGCTGCCTGGTACGGCTCAGGAGGGAAGGGCGCTCGCTCGTCCCCACCCCCTTTCCTGACCGGCCGGTTGCGTGCTCGGATAAGGGTCTGATATGGACCTAGGGGGGGACCCCCACACCGTTTTTTTGGCGTAGGGCTTCCCCTTTAAGTCCATACCAGGTGACGGGGCTAGCAACGCTTCCTTCGCTGGTCCCGGCTACCTGGAGCCGCGCTAAAAAAGAAAGGACTTTCCTCCGTGTGTGTGGGCAAGTCCGTTCATTTCAAACGTTTGGCGGATAGTCCGGTGGACTAGGTCCTCGTCAAGTGTGTGGGCAGTTCCGCTCGTTCGGACAGTCCGGCGGACTTTACGGCGGTCTGTCCGCCAGACTAAGTCTGCCGGATAGTCTGATCGTGTGTCCGCGGCATTAGTGTCAAAGTCAGATAAAATGTTAAAGAACATGCTTGCTTTGACTGCATCCAGAGAAAAGCCATTCGCAACTGGATGATCAGTCCTTCTCTCACAAGGCCTAGCAGCCAACTTGGTGCTTACTCAGGAACAAGTCTCTGCCACAGACGTTGTTGTAGAAACATACAAGATAATGTCTCTGCCACAGACGTTGTTGTAGAACCCGTAGGAAACCTAAGCTTGAGAACACTTGTGGGAAGGGATGAGCTTGGTGTTCGAGTCGACCTGTTCGCCCATTCGGAGAAGCCAGAACTCTGTGGGCCGCTCGCGCCAAATTCGTGTGGCGCTCATGGCCCACAATGCACTGCACCATCGCAGTGCATTGCTGGCTCATGATTGGCCAAGCATACACTGTGACCCCGCATGCTTAGCCAATCACAGTGCCGGCAGGGAGGAGAGCCATAATTGGCCACAGGCAGGATGCCTGTGGCCAATTATAGCTCAGGGTGTTTAGTACACACCCCATACTATATAAGGTGCCAGCGCGGCGGTCTTGTGTAGTGTTCTGACATCTGCAGGAGTTAGTGGGTGTTGTGTGCCTCCAGCGCAGTATACACTTGTATCTACCCGTTATTGCTGTTCTCTAATAGAGCCATCTGCAGGAGCTAATGGGTGTTGTGTGCCTCCAGCGCAGTATACACCTGTATTTACCCTTTATTGCTGTTCTCTAGCTATCTGCAGGAGTTAGTGGGTGTTGTGTGCCTCCAGCGCAGTATACACCTGTATCTACCCTTTATTGCTGTTCTCTAATAGAGCCATCTGCAGGAGTTAGTGGGTGTTGTGTGCCTCCAGCGCAGTATACACCTGTATCTACCCTTTATTGCTGGAGTTCTATAATACAGCCATCTGCAGGAATTAGTGGGTGTTGTGTGCCTCCAGCACAGCACAATATACACCTGTATCTACCCTTTATTGTTGTTCTCTAATAGAGCCATCTGCATGAGTTATTGGGTGTTGTGTGCCTCCAGCACAGCACATTATACACCTGTATCTACCCTTTATTGCTGGAGTTCTCTAATACAGCCATCTGCAGGAGTTAGTGGGTGTTGTAGGCCTCCAGCGCGGTATACACCTGTATCTACCCTTTATTGCTGTTGTTCTCTAATACAGCCATCTGCAGGAGTTAGTGGGTGTTGTGTGCCTCCAGCACAGCACAATATACACCTGTATCTACCCTTTTTGCTGTTCTCTAATAGAGCCATCTGCTGGAGTTAGTGGGTGTTGTGTGCCTCCAGAACAGCACAATATACACCTGTATCTACCCTTTATTGCTGGAGTTCTCTAATACAGCCATCTGGAGGAGTTAGTGGGTGTTGTGTGCCTCCAGCGCAGTATACACCTGTATCTACCCTTTATTGCTGTTCTCTAGCCATCTGCAGGAGTTAGTGGGTGTTGTGTGCCTCCAGCGCAGTATACACCTGTATCTACCCTTTATTGCTGCTCTCTAATAGAGCCATCTGCAGGAGTTAGTGGGTGTTGTGTGCCTCCAGCACAGCACAATATACAACTGTATCTACACTTTATTGCTGGTGTTCTCTAATACAGCCATCTGCAGGAGTTAGTGGGTGTTCTGTGCCTCCAGCACAGCACGATATACACTTGTATCTACCCTTTATTGCTGTTCTCTAATAGAACCATCTGCAGGAGTTAGTGGGTGTTGTGTGCCTCCAGCACAGCACAATATACACCTGCATCTACCCTTTATTGCTGGAGTTCTCTAATACAGCCATCTGCAGCAGTTAGTGGGTGTTGTGGGCCTCCAGCGTGGTATATACCTGTATCTACCCTTTATTGCTGTTGTTCTCTAATACAGCCATCTGCAGGAGTTAGTGGGTGTTGTGTGCCTTCAGCAAAGCACAATATACACCTGTATCTACCCTTTATTGCTGGTGTTCTATAATAAAGGCATCTGCAGGAGTTAGTGGGTGTTGTGTGCCTCCAGCACAGCAGAATATACACCTGTATCTACCCTTTATTGTTGTTCTCTAATAGAGCCATCTGCTGGAGTTAGTGGGTGTTGTGTGCCTCCAGAACAGCACAATATACACCTGTATCTACCCTTTATTGCTGGAGTTCTCTAATACAGCCATCTGCAGGAGTTAGTGGGTGTTGTAGGCCTCCAGCGCGGTATACACCTGTATCTACCCTTTATTGCTGTTGTTCTCTAATACAGCCATCTGCAGGAGTTAGTGGGTGTTGTGTGCCTCCAGCACAGCACAATATACACCTGTATCTACCCTTTTTGCTGTTCTCTAATAGAGCCATCTGCTGGAGTTAGTGGGTGTTGTGTGCCTCCAGCACAGCACAATATACACCTGTATCTACCCTTTATTGCTGGAGTTCTCTAATACAGCAATCTGGAGGAGTTAGTGGGTGTTGTGTGCCTCCAGCGCAGTATACACCTGTATCTACCCTTTATTGCTGTTCTCTAGCCATCTGCAGGAGTTAGTGGGTGTTGTGTGCCTCCAGCGCAGTATACACCTGTATCTACCCTTTATTGCTGCTCTCTAATAGAGCCATCTGCAGGAGTTAGTGGGTGTTGTGTGCCTCCAGCACAGCACAACATACAACTGTATCTACACTTTATTGCTGGTGTTCTCTAATACAGCCATCTGCAGGAGTTAGTGGGTGTTCTGTGCCTCCAGCACAGCACGATATACACTTGTATCTACCCTTTATTGCTGTTGTTCTCTAATACAGCCATCTGCAGGAGTTAGTGGGTGTTGTGTGCCTTCAGCAAAGCACAATATACACCTGTATCTACCCTTTATTGCTGGTGTTCTATAATAAAGGCATCTGCAGGAGTTAGTGGGTGTTGTGTGCCTCCAGCACAGCAGAATATACACCTGTATCTACCCTTTATTGTTGTTCTCTAATAGAGCCATCTGCTGGAGTTAGTGGGTGTTGTGTGCCTCCAGAACAGCACAATATACACCTGTATCTACCCTTTATTGCTGGAGTTCTCTAATACAGCCATCTGCAGGAGTTAGTGGGTGTTGTAGGCCTCCAGCGCGGTATACACCTGTATCTACCCTTTATTGCTGTTGTTCTCTAATACAGCCATCTGCAGGAGTTAGTGGGTGTTGTGTGCCTCCAGCACAGCACAATATACACCTGTATCTACCCTTTTTGCTGTTCTCTAATAGAGCCATCTGCTGGAGTTAGTGGGTGTTGTGTGCCTCCAGCACAGCACAATATACACCTGTATCTACCCTTTATTGCTGTTCTCTAATAGAGCCATCTGCAGGAGTTAGTGGGTGTTGTGTGCCTCCAGCACAGCACAATATACACCTGTATCTACTCTTTATTTCCGGAGTTCTCTTATACAGCCATCTGCAGGAGTTAGTGGGTGTTGTGTGCCTCCAGCACAGCACAGTATAAACCTGTATCTACCCTTTATTGCTGTTCTCTAATAGAGCCATCTGCAGGAGTTAGTGGGTGTTGTGTGCCTCCAGCACAGCACAATATACACCTGTATCTACCCTTTATTGCTGGAGTTCTCTAATACAGCCATCTGCAGGAGTTACTGGGTGTTGTGTGCCTCCAGCACAGCACAATATACACCTGTATCTACCCTTTATTGCTGTTCTCTAATAGAGCCATCTGCAGCAGTTAGTGGGTGTTGTGGGCCTCCAGCGCAGTACACACCTGTATCTACCCTTTTTTGCTGTTGTTCTCTAATACAGCCATCTTCAGGAGTTAGTGGGTGTTGTGTGCCTCCAGCACAGCACTCTATACACCTGTATCTACCCTTTATTTCTAGTGTTCTATAATAAAGTCATCTGCAGGAGTTAGTGGGTGTTGTGTGCCTCCAGCACAGCACAATTTACACCTGTATCTACCGTTTATTTCTGGTGTTCTATAATAAAGTCATCTGCAGGAGTTACTGGGTGTTGTGTGCCTCCAGCACAGCACAATATGCACCTGTATCTACCCTTTATAGCTGGAGTTCTCTAATACAGCCATGTGCCGCAGTTAGTGGGTGTTGTGGGCCTCCAGCAGCGCGGTATACACCTGTATCTACCCTTTATTGCTGTTGTTCTCTATTACAGCCATCTGCAGGAGTTAGTGGGTGTTGTGTGCCTCCAGCACAGCACTCTATACACCTGTATCTACCCTTTATTTCTAGTGTTCTATAATAAAGTCATCTGCAGGAGTTAGTGGGTGTTGTGTGCCTCCAGCACAGCACAATTTACACCTGTATCTACCGTTTATTTCTGGTGTTCTATAATAAAGTCATCTGCAGGAGTTACTGGGTGTTGTGTGCCTCCAGCACAGCACAATATGCACCTGTATCTACCCTTTATAGCTGGAGTTCTCTAATACAGCCATGTGCCGCAGTTAGTGGGTGTTGTGGGCCTCCAGCAGCGCGGTATACACCTGTATCTACCCTTTATTGCTGTTGTTCTCTATTACAGCCATCTGCAGGAGTTAGTGGGTGTTGTGTGCCTCCAGCACAGCACAGTATACACCTGTATCTACCCTTTATTGCTGGTGTTCTATAATAAAGGCATCTGCAGGAGTTAGTGGGTGTTGTGTGCCTCCAGCACAGCACAATATACACCTGTATCTACCCTTTATTGCTGTTCTCTAATAGAGCCATCTGCTGGAGTTAGTGGATGTTGTGTGCCTCCAGAACAGCACAATATACACCTGTATCTACCCTGTATTGCTGGAGTTCTCTAATACAGCCATCTGGAGGAGTTAGTGGGTGTTGTGTGCCTCCAGAGCAGTATCCACCTGTATCTACCCTTTATTGCTGTTCTCTAATAGAGCCATCTGCAGGAGTTAGTGGGTGTTGTGTGCCTCCAGCACAGCACAATATACAACTGTATCTACCCTTTATTGCTGGAGTTCTCTAATAGAGCCATCTGCAGGAGTTAGTGGGTGTTGTGTGCCTCCAGCTGTTGTTCTCTAATACAGCCATCTTCAGGAGTTAGTAGGTGTTGTGTGCCTCCAGCACAGCACTGTATACACCTGTATCTACTCTTTATTTCTGGTGTTCTATAATAAAGTCATCTGCAGGAGTTAGTGGGTGTTGTGTGCCTCCAGCACAGCACAATTTACACCTGTATCTACCGTTTATTTCTGGTGTTCTATAATAAAGTCATCTGCAGGAGTTACTGGGTGTTGTGTGCCTCCAGCACAGCACAATATACACTTGTATCTACCCTTTATTGCTGGAGTTCTCTAATACAGCCATGTGCAGCAGTTAGTGGGTGTTGTGGGCCTCCAGCAGCGCGGTATACACCTGTATCTACCCTTTATTGCTGTTGTTCTCTAATACAGCCATCTGCAGGAGTTAGTGGGTGTTGTGTGCCTCCAGCACAGCACAGTATACACCTGTATCTACCCTTTATTGCTGGTGTTCTATAATAAAGGCACCTGCAGGAGTTAGTGGGTGTTGTGTGCCTCCAGCACAGCACAATATACACCTGTATCTACCCTTTATTGCTGTTCTCTAATAGAGCCATCTGCTGGAGTTAGTGGGTGTTGTGTGCCTCCAGAACAGCACAATATACACCTGTATTTACCCTGTATTGCTGGAGTTCTCTAATACAGCCATCTGGAGGAGTTAGTGGGTGTTGTGTGCCTCCAGAGCAGTATCCACCTGTATCTACCCTTTATAGCTGTTCTCTAATAGAGCCATCTGCAGGAGTTAGTGTGTGTTGTGTGCCTCCAGCACAGCACAATATACAACTGTATCTATCCTTTATTGCTGGAGTTCTCTAATAGAGCCATCTGCAGGAGTTAGTGGGTGTTGTGTGCCTCCAGCTGTTGTTCTCTAATACAGCCATCTTCAGGAGTTAGTGGGTGTTGTGTGCCTCCAGCACAGCACTGTATACACCTGTATCTACTCTTTATTTCTGGTGTTCTATAATAAAGTCATCTGCAGGAGTTAGTGGGTGTTGTGTGCCTCCAGCACAGCACAATTTACACCTGTATCTACCGTTTATTTCTGGTGTTCTATAATAAAGTCATCTGCAGGAGTTAATGAGTGTTGTGTGCCTCCAGCACAGCACAATATACACCTGTATCTACCCTTTATTTCTGTTCTCGAATAAAGCCATCTGCAGGAGTTAGTGGGTGTTGTGTGCCTCCAGCGTGGTATACACCTGTATCTACCCTTTATTGCTGTTCTCTAGCCATCTGCAGGAGTTAGTGGGTGTTGTGTGCCTCCAGCGCAGTATACACCTGTATCTACCCTTTATTGCTATTCTCTAATACAGCCATCTGCAGGAGTTAGTGGGTGTTGTGTGCCTCCAGCACAGCACAGTATACACCTGTATCTACCCTTTATTGCGGGTGTTCTATAATAAAGGTGTCTGTAGGAGTTAGTGGGTGTTGTGTGCCTCCAGCACAGCACAGTATACACCTGTATCTACCCTTTCTTGCTGGTGTTCTCTAATACAGCCATCTGCAGGAGTTAAAGTGGGTGTTGTGTGCCTCCAGCACAGTATACACCTGTAGTTACCCTTTATTGCTGGTGTTCTCTAATGCAGGCATCTGCAGGAGATAAAGTGGGTGTTGTTTGCCTCCAGCATAGTATACACCTGTATCTACCCTTTATTGCTGGTGTTCTCTAATACAGGCATCTACAGGAGTTAAAGTGTGTGTTGTGTGCCTCAAGCACAGTATACACCTGTAGTTACCCTTTATTGCTGGTGTTCTCTAATACAGGCATCTGCAGGAGTTAAAGTGGGCGCTGTGTGCCTCCAGCACAGTATACACCTGTAGCTACCCTTTATTGCTGGTGTTCCCTAATGCAGGCATCTGCAGGAGTTAAAGTGGGTGTTGTGTGCCTCCAGCACAGTACACACCTGTGGCTACCCTTTATTGCTGGTGTTCTCTAATACAGGCATCTGCAGGAGTTAAAGTGCTACCCAATTGCTGGTTTGCCCATCTCCATGCAGGCCATTACTATGTCTGGAAGGCCAACAAGGAGAGGCAGACAGTCACGAGCCAATAAAAGAGGGAAAGGAGGATCTGTGTCTAGAGACAACAGTGCTAGTCCTGGACGCGGTGCATTGTCATCAGCATCTGGCCATGGGACACGCTTGTCCTTATTTTCGCCAGCTGGACGCGTTGAGCCGCATAATGCCGAAGACTTGGTAGAGTGGATGACCAAGCCCTCCTCATCCTCTTTCACCTGGGCTCAGGGTACTAGCAAAGCAGCTGCCAACGTGTCCTTTTTCCTCATCTCAATGTCATCAGTCACTCCTTCCCTAGACTCACCATGTCCTCCTGAGGAGTCCCCCGAACTGTTTGAGCACAGTGTTGGGTACATGCTCCAGGAGGATGCCCAGTGTTTTGAAGGCTCTGATGATTATACCCAGCTAGAGGAAGGCAGTAGCGTGAGCGCAGAGAGAGGGGATGCTCAAGAAGGACAGCAATCTGGCAGTCATGTTCCACCAGCTGCAGCATACTGCCAGGTTTGCTCCAGTGATGAAGAGGGAGGGGATGATGAGATCACTGACTCCACGTGGGTGCCTGGTAGGAGAGAGGAGGAGGAGGAGGCACATCTGCAATGAGGCAGGATGCCCTCCGGGGGCCAGCTTAGGGATAGCACACCGACTGAATCACACCGCAGAGCTCCGCCTTTGCAGGGCGCTGCGTCTGCGCATTATTCCAAAAGTTCTTTGGTGTGGGCCTTTTTTGAGACACGTGCATCAGATCGCACTGCTGCTATTTGCAACCTTTGTCTCAAGCGTATCTCGCGTGGCCAAAATATCAGCCGCTTGGGCACCACATGCTTGACCAGACATATATTGACCTGCCATGCAGCTCGTTGGAAAGCATACCTTAAAGACCCACACCAAAGAACAAAGTGGACCTCTCCTTCCTCCTCATCAGCTGGTATCTCCAACCCCACTAGACCTTCCGTCCTCTCTGAAACCTGCACTGAGAGGAATGGAGGTGTAGAATTAGGTGTGTCACAGCCAAGTACTTGCGGGTACTCTGCTAGCAGTACACCGACGTCCGATTGTAGCAGGCAAATTTCCCTGCCCCAGCTGCTGGACCGTCGAAAGAAGTTCACTCCCAGCCATCCACATGCCCAGCGGTTGAATGCTAGCTTGGCTAAATTGCTAGCACTTCAACTGCTGCCTTTTCAGTTGGTAGACTCGGCCCCCTTCCGTGAGTTTGTGCAATGTGCAGGTCCCCAAACGTCAGGTGATTCCGGCTCTCTACCGGCATGTCCATGCCTCGCCAGACAGGGCGGTCAGCGGTAAGGTGCATATTACCACTGACTCATGGTCCAGCAGGCATGGACTGGGACGTTACCTATCTTTCACGGCCCATTGGGTCACTCTTCTGTCAGCTGGGAAGGATGCAGGACAAGGTGCAGTAGTGTTGGATGTTGTTCTGCCACCACGTCTCCAAAATGCTACTACTGGTTGTGACACACCTCTCTCTTCCACCCCCTCTTCTTCTTCCTCCCTGGCCTCTTCCAGTGCTTTGTCCTCAGAACCAGTAGTGCTCTGTAGGCATTCAAGGGGCTACGCAAGTACGCAGGCAAAAAGATGCCATGCCGTGCTTGCACTGGTTTGTTTGGGGGACAGGAGCCACACTGGGGCAGATATTATGTCAGCTCTGCAGTTGCAGGCCGAGAGGTGGTTGACGCCATGCCAGCTTAAGCCAGGAATGGTGGTTTGCAACAATGGCACCAAGCTCCTCTCCGCCCTCCGACAGGGACAACTGACCCATGTGCCCTGTGTGGCTCACGTCCTTAACCTGGTGGTGCAGCGAGTTGAACCTGCCCAAGACCCGCCTTATAAGTGACATACCCACCAGGTGGAACTCAACGTTAGCCATGCTGCAGCAGCTGCACATGCAGCAGAGGGCCATCAATGAGTTCCTGTGCAACTATGGCACCAGGACAGGATCAGGGAAGCTCGTTTTTTTTCACCACGCCAGTGGGGCATGATCAGGGATGTATGCACTGTCCTGTCACCATTTGAGGAGGCCACGAGGATGGTGAGCAGTGACAGTGCATGCATCAGTGACACTGTACCTCTTGTCTACCCATTGGAGCATACGCTGCGTGGAATAATGGACAGGGCACTTGAGACAGAACAGAGGCAGGAAGAGGAGGACTTCCTTGCCTCTCAAGGCCCCCTTTATCCAGACAGTGTTCCTGCTGTCCCACCCATCACACAGGAAGAGGAGGAGGAGGAGGATTGTATAAGCATGGAGGTGGAGGCTGGCACTCAGCATCAGCAGCAGCAGCAGCAGTCTTTTAGGGATGATTTACAGTCCCAAGAAACCCGTGGACTTGTACGTGGCTGGGAGGAGGTGGCTGCGGATCATGTTGTGCTTAGTGACCCAGAGGACTCCGGACCGAATGCCTCAGCTAACCTACGCTGCATGGCCTCCTTGATCCTGCAAAGCCTACGGAAGGATCCTCGTATTCTTCGGATCAAGGAGAGGGATCATTACTGGATGGCCACTCTCCTTGATCCACGGTACAAGGGTAAGGTTTGCAGACCTTATCTTGCCGTTGCAGAGGGAGCAGAGGATGAGACATCTCCGGGAGGTCTTACAGAAAGGTCTGTGCAATGTGTTCCCAGAGACTGGGAGGTTACAAACTCCTGGCCCTGGACAATGTGTTGCTGACGCTTCGGTCAGTCACAGAAGGAGAAGGTGGCCGTCTGACCGATGCATTCAGACAATTTTGCAGCGCCAAGGTATGATCGGTTTCAGCAACCATCGCCAGCGTCTTATTTACATGGTGCACGCATATCTAGGGGCAAGGTCAGACTTGGACACCTTTCCCACTGAAAATCCTCTGGCTTACTGGATCTTGAGGATGGATCACTGGCCAGAGCTTGCACAGTATGCAATTGAGCTACTGGCCTGTCCTGCCGCCAGCGTTCTTTCGGAACCTATCTTCAGTGCTGCTGATGGCTTTGTAACCGATCACAGGGTGCGCCTGTCCACCGACTCAGTTGATCATAAAGATGAATCAGTCTTGGATCACCACCAGCTACCAAGCACCTGAAGCATGTAACTGAATATTTTTTTTTTTTAAATGTCACATCCCTTCAAGACTATGCTGATGCTGAGTGACTGTCCTGTTATGTTGACTGACTATCCTCTTCCTCCTCAATGATCCTGCTGATAGCTTGGAAGAACATTTTTGGTTCTGGGTGACGCAGCCAGCCCAATTTTTCAGCCCTTGTTTAACAGGGGAGTGCAATTACAATTTTTGATGCAATGCTTTGCAGCGGGGCTTATTTATGCACTCCAACTAGAGTATATGGGAGAGTTTGCAGTGTCGTGGCACCAGCACCAGTGCCTAAGGCCCAATTTTTCTGCCCCTGTTTAACAGGGGCATGTAATTACAATTTTTGATGCAATGCTTTGCAGCAGGGCTCATTCCTGCACTAGAAGAAGAGTATATTGGAGAGGTTGCAGTGTCGTGGCACCAGCACCAGTGCCTAAGGCCCAATTTTTCAGCCCCTGTTTAACAGGGGCATGTATTTACAATTCTTGATATAATATTTCACAGCAGGGCCCGTTCCTGCGCCCACCGAGAGTAACTGTGAGGACTTATAGTGTTGTGGCACCAGCACCACCATCACAACCACCAGAGGCCCAATTTTTCTACCACTGTTCAACAATGGCATGTAATTACAATTCTTGATATAATCGTTCACAGCAGGGCGCTCCAGCGCCCACCAAGAGTCACTTTGAGGGCTTACAGTGTTACGGCAACACCTTAGGCCCCCATTTCTGCAGAGCATATAGGGCAGGCCCCTACTTTCAAACATCCAACTTACAAATGTCTCCTACTTGCAAACGGAAGGAGACAACAGGAAGTGAGATGAAAAAAGACGTACGGCCAAAAAAATTATACAGGGGTGATAACCCTTCCCGTGTTTTCCAAAAAGCTTAAAAATAGATTTTTTGACTGGAGCTACACTTAAAAAATGTACCAGTTCAAAATTACAAACAGATTCTACTTAACACAACAAACCTACACAGTCCCTGTCTTGTTTGCACTGCCTGTATACTGCTGTTCTGAGTATATAGGGCCTGGGGGCCCCACGCTTTTCTGTTTTTTACTTTGGGTATGGGGTTCCCCTTAATATCCGTACAAGACCCAAAGGCGCTGGTAATGGGCGGGGGGGCTACCCATGCCGTTTTTCTCAATGATTTTCATCCGTTTTGCCGGAACCAGATATTACATTAAAACCGCAAGCAGTTTTAAATGACTTTTTTTCAGTTAAATGGCATTTTATGCAGGGGCTGTTCTAAACAGGGGAAACACGTGCCACTTCACAGGCATACTATAGACACCCCCCAGGCACAATATTTAAGGGAATATTTCACTTTTTTTCACTTTAATCATCATTAAAATCAGTGCTCCCAAAAAAACGGCTGTTTTTAAAAAAAAAAATTGCCATTGACCCATGTCCCCTGGGGCAGGAGCCGGGTTCCCAAACCCTTTTTAGGACAATATCTTGCATATTAGTCATTAAAAGTAGCACTTTTTATTTCGAACGTTCGAGTCCCATAGACTTCAATGGGGTTCTACAGTTCGCACAAATTTTCGGTCCATTCGAAAGTTCTGGTGCGAACCAAACTGGGGGGGGGTGTTTGGCTCATCCCTATCCCAAGACAACAAATATAGTTAAAACATTAAGCTTGTCCTCTAAATATACTTTTCTGCACACAGAAATAGAGCTAATTTTTGTCATTCTATTCTAACACCCAGACATAACCTAGATCCATCAATCCTTGGGATTGTATGAAAATCCCAGGACAGTCCCACGGGATATGGTGGTCAGTATCACTTCCTTGCAATTTTTATACTTTGATAACATGGTGAGAGCTAATTAGACATTTTAAATACTATTTTATCTACCTTGTAATTTGTTTAGTCCATCTTGTGATTTACACTCCTTTGCCAGACAGCACAGCCAGGAGTCAGGCCTGCCTCGCCTGCCTCTACACCTAAGAGAGTCAGAGAAAGGAGGCACTTATGGGAGCCAGCCACATTTGGCACCAATGGGAGTCAGGTTTAGGCACAACTGGCAAAATTAGACATGAATATTATCTATTGGAGTAAGGAAAAGGCAGATTTGGAAACTATAGGAGTCAGGTTCAGCTGAGACAGAGTTGGGACCTATGGAACTTAATCTTATGCAAAACTGAAACCTATGGAAGTAGGTCCCAGGCACAAGTGGAACCTATAGTAGCCAGGCTCTGGTACAATTGACACCTATGGGAATCAGGCTCAGCTTATACATACACTATATTGTCAAAATTATTGGGACACCTGCCTTTACACGCACATGAACTTTAATGGCATCCCAGTCTTAGTCGGTAGGGTTCAATATTGAGTTGGCCCACCCTCTGTAGCTATAACAGCTTCAACTCTCCTGGGAAGGCTGTCCACAAGGTTTAGGAGTTTGTCTATGGGAATTTTTTACCATTCTTCCAAAAGCGCATTTGTGAGGTCAGGTACTGATGTTGGATGAGAAGGTCTGGCTTGCAGTCTCCACTCGAATCCCAAAGGTGTTCTATCGGTTGGAGGTCAAGACTCTGTGCAGGCCAGACAAGTTCCTCCACCCCAAACTTGATCTTAAAACATATATATTTTCAGAAGCTCCACTTTAAATTAATTTCTGTGCTATGGCTTCTGTGTGGTAAGAATGCCTGTACAGGAAATTTTGGCATACCATGGTCCTCTCAATCTAGCTTTACAGTTTATTCATTTATGTCATGATTAATCAATATGTTCTCTAACCCAGTACCAAATGTAAATTTAGAGAAGCACATTGAGATGATAAGGTTGCACACCTGTCAGAAACCATGAAATCAGACCCAGACAGAAGTACAGTTAAATCACACTTGTTTAATAATAAAAGTAAAAAGAACAAATGTAGTCAAAACATAGCCAAAGTTCAGTAACCAGAATGGATAGTCAGCCAAGGTTTGTCAGGAGCAAGGTAACAGGTCAAACAGCAATCAGGAACTCAGGAACAAGCTGAAGACGATCCAGCACTGGTATCAGGCAGAGCTCTCTGTTTATATAGGGCGCCATGAGCCAGGATTGGTGGACATGAATGTGCGTGCGCGAGTGTGCACACACGTTTGCAGTGGTGTGCGAATGCGCACACATGTTCACATTGGTGCATGGCCATTGGCATTAGCGGAGTGGGAATTAGCCACTGCTGCACGGAGATGGGCATTAGCACTGTGAGTTCTCTGACAATGTCCATTGGTATTAACGGAATGGGAATTAGCCACTGCTGCACGGTGATGGGCATTGGCACTGTAAGTTCTCTGACAATAGCTATCAAACATTTAGCTATCAAACATAGCGACAATAAAAACGTAGGGCTGATGCACTCAAACAATGCAATATACCAGTCACAGATTTGTACCCAATGCGTTTCGACTCAATGTAGACGTGGTCTTCTTCAGGGAGTTTGTTAGTGTCTAAAAGATATGTCACAGTATATGACTGTCCATTTGGACACAATAGGTATATTTACCACTAATGGATGGAAAGCAGTCTTGTGACCACAGGCTTATAGTTGAGTTTTTTTTTCTCACTGCCTCACTTGCACCCTGCCTGTTACTTCATTACAACTAATACATATTTCTCAATATAACTTTTTATTTAACTTATGTATTTTAGGAATTGCACCGCAGGTTGCTTCTTACCCACTTTTGGTGTAAGCCAAGAGTGTGGTTTCTTGTAAGCCAGTTCCACGATTGGATCCCGTTTTGTAGGGGACAGGGACAACTCATGGAATGTTTTTGGATCACCTTCCTATAAGCCACTGGTCACAAGACTGCTTTCCATTCATTAGCGGTAAATATACATATTGTGTCCAAATGGACAGTCATATTCTGTGACATTGTTACTGTTACAATTCTAAGTCTTTGATGTATCTTTTAGACACAAACAATCACCCTGAAGAAGACCATGACTACATTGGTTCGAAACTCGTCAGAAACAGATCTGTGGCTGATATATTGTATTGTTTCAGTGCATCAGCCCCACTTTTTTTATTGTCGCTATGTTTGATGGATCATGTCTAATTAGTTTGCAACCAGAGCTCATATTTTAAAATCCTGTGAATTTTAACCTTTTGTACAATAAAAAGATTTATATAAATTTATAAAATCATTTTGCTGCTAAAAAAACCCATCTTGTCCCATTACCTAGTAACAAATTACCTTTAATCACTCAGAATTGCTTACAATGATCCAAGTCTCAATCTCTGATTTACTAAGAAATGCCAACTACTGTATTTGCAATAATATTATATATACATTTAAATAGATTATGACTTACTATGAACCACCTATTGAACGATCTTCTGAAGCTTAAAGTTACACACCAGGCAGATTTAAAAAAAATAAGTCAATGATTGGAGTATTGTATGTTTTTAATTATTAAGTGTATTTTATCTACTTTATCTACAGAACACGCAAAAGCAGCTGTTCTGGGTGGCATCATATGGCATCAACCCAGAACGAGAGCCGCCCCGCCATCATTTGACAGTGGGTGGGCGGCAAGTGGTAAAATACAACTAGTGTACATAACTGAATCTACCTGCCTGAAGTTTGCATGTTCTCCCTGTGCCTGTGTGGGTTTCCTCTGGGTACTCTGGTTTCCTCCCACACTCCATAGACATGCTGGTAGGTTAATTGGCTCCTGTCTAAATTGGCCCTAGTATGTTTATGTATGATTGGGACTAGAGATGGCCTTGCGGTTTGCCCGGCGGTCGGTTCGCGGGGGAACTTTGCTCATTCACGATTCGCCAAACCGGCAGACTTCTGCCGCTGTTCGCGGCGGACATATTTGTTTACATTGTGAAGAACTTTGACCCATGACACATCCATCATGGGGTACAGGGCAGACAATTGAGACATTTCAGCACATGGACATACCCCCTACCTTATAAATAGACCTGATCTGGCGGCCATTTTACATTCTGTCTTTTGTCAGTGTAGGAAAAGGACGCTGAATGGAGCAGAAACAGTCAGTGTAATCACTAGCTATTACTATTAGGTCCACAAAAGTTCTTTTAAGGACTGGTATAGGTGTACAGTATATAGGGTTGTAATACACTTATAATATACTTTCTTTCAAATATAAAAAGCATATTATAGTGCACTGCTGTGCTGCTGAGTGCTGACCGATTCTGCAGCTGTCTTTTCTCAGTGTAGGGAGGGACAGTTTGGTGTTTGGAGCAGGGACAGTCTGTAATTCACTAGCTACTAGGTCCACAAAGGTCCTTTTAAGGACTGGTATAGGTGTACAGTATATAGGGTTGTAATACACTTATAATATACTTTCTTTCAAATATAGAAAGCATATTATAGTGCACTGATGTGCTGCTGAGTGCTGACCGATTCTGCAGCTGTCTTTTCTCAGTGTAGGGAGGGACAGTTTGGTGTTTGGAGCAGGAACAGTCTGCAATTCAGTAGCTACTAGGTCCACAAAGGTCCTTTTAAGGACTGGTATAGGTGTACAGTATATAGGGTTGTAATACAGGTATAATATACTTTCTTTCAAATATAGAAAGCATATTATAGTGCACTGCATGTAGTGCTGCTGACCGATTCTGCAGCTGTCGTTTCTCAGTATAGGGACAGTTTGGTGTTTGGAGCAGGGACCGTCTGCAATTCCTAGCTACTAGCTAGCTACTATTAGGTCCACAAAGGTCCTTTTAAGGACTGGTATAGGTGTATTATTTGGTGTGCAGTATATCGGGTTGTAATACACATATAAAATACTTTCAAATATAGAAAGCATAGTATAGTGCATTTCCACTGTGCAGCATTGTGACTGCTGAGCGGTTCTGCAGAGATACTACAAAGAGTGACAAACGCAATTAGAAAAAAGTATTATAACTGGTGTGATAGACCAGTGGCCCCCCAAAATGACAGATTGAAGCGGGGTGTTATATACCTTCTTCCACATACATACTGCATTTCTCTGCATACATACTGCATTTCTCTAGAGACTTTTGTTACAGGGTCATTTAAAAAATGACAGGCAGAGGAAGAGGCAGGCCCTTCTGCAGGGGTGGTAGGGGTAGGGCAGGAGCAACAGACTTGAGCCAAAGTAGCAAATTGCAGAAGGTGCGTTCGATTATGTCAAAGAACGCACCAGGCTTACTCTCCTGCACCCTCCTCATCCTCTCGATCTGCACCCTCTTCACTCTCTGCTGTGTGCACCCCCAAAGACACTACCACCAACACCACCATATACCCTCCGCTTGAGTCAAAGGAATTATTTTACGATCCATGACAGGACATTGCCGATGCGCAGCCATTATTGGCATTGGATCAGGAAGAGGAGGTAGCAACAACCGCCACTCAGCAGTCTGACGACAGTACCCAGATCAGCCCAAGGAGGTTGGTCCCCGGTGTTACTGCCTACTCCTAGATCTCTAATTATAGCGATGATGACGTGTCTAGTGATGTCAAGTGGGTGCCAACAAGAGAGGAAGAGGAGGGGAGTTCAGAGGGAGATATGGACAAGCAGATAGGGAGGAGAAGCAGGCGAAACTTACATTGCACAGGAGGGACAAAGCAGACTGCGGTCACATCTGGCGCTCCCAGGATGCCGGCACATGGCTCCGCAGTGTGGGCTTTTTTTAATGTGTCCACTGCTGACAATAGTGTTGCCATCTGCAGCTTTTGCAGTGAGCGCATACGTCGCGGTAAGCCCAACACTCACCTAGGGACGACCGCCTTAAGAAGGCACAAAGCCATCAACGAGCCCAGTGGGAGCAACGGAACCCACAAAGCCACACTCCAGGCTCTCACTATCCAGCCTCGTCTTCTTCTTCTCCTCTCTCCTCAGAATTGTCCTCCACTCCACCTTCCATCATGGCGTCCTCACGTTTTTCTGGAAAGAGGCAGGCTTCCATGGGCCAAATGTTCGAGCGTAAAAAAATTATGACGCTGGATAACCCTCTTGCCCAAGGGTTGACGGCTGGCTTGTCAGAACTGATAGCCCGCCAACTACTGCCATATAAACCGGTGGACTCTGAGGCCTTTTCAAAAATTTGTGGCCATTGGAACACCACAATGGAAGGTCGCAGGAAGGAAGTATTTCTCACAGAAGGGCATCCCAGAGCTATATGGCCATGTTCAGTGGCAAGTGAATGTATCTCTGGCACACAGTGTCGGTGCCAAGATACATCTGACCACAGACACGTGGTCTAGCAAACACGGGCAGGGAAGGTATATAACTTTTACTGCCCACTGGGTGAACCTTCTGACGGCCGTCAAGCATGTAACCCGTGGCACCCGTGTAGATTTGGTTTTACCGCCACGGATTGCACGCAGGCCTGGCTCTTCTTCTCCTCCTACTCCATACTCCCTCTCCTCCTCGGCTGACTCCTCCTTTTCCGCTGCTAGCGTCTCTTCCGCTGCGCCGCCCAAGATCCCCAGAACCTATTTGACATGCCAGGTGAGACGTTGCCATGCTGTGCTGCGTCTGTTGTGCCTGGAAGCCAAGAGCCACACTGGCCCTGCACTCCTTTCAGATTTGCGTTCACAGGCAGATCAGCGGCTAACACCGCTCAATTTGACAGTTGGTAAAGTGGTGTGTGACAATGGTGCCAATCTACTTAGCGCATTGAAACAGGGCAAAATTACACACGTGCCATGCATGGCACACGTCTTAAACTTGGTCATGCAGTGATTCATTGTCAAATACCCTGGGGTCCAGGACATCTTGCGGCAGGCAAGGAAAATCTCGGCCCATTTCAGAAGATCTTACATGGCCATGGCTCGCCTTGCTGACATTCAGCGGTGACACAATCTGCCGGTCAGACGCCTAATTTGCAATTGCCCGACGCGATGGAACTCAACCTTCTATATGCTTGATAGGCTGCTCCAGCAGAAATGTGCAGTTAACGTCTACCTGTACGAACTCTGCGGCAGAACAGGTTCTGCGAAGCTTGTTTTTTTTTCACCGCGCCAGTGGCTGCTCATGCGCGACGCATGCAGACTTCTGCCGCCATTTGATGAGATCACCAAACTGGTCAGTCGCAGCCATGGCGCCATCAGTGACATTGTACCTTATGCCTTCTTTATGAAGCGTGGATTGCGTCGTGTCATTGATCAAGCCATTGAGGAGCAGGAGTAGGAAGATGAGGAATGAATGCTGAATGAATTGCCAGGGGGGCTACTCTATCTGAGACAAGTCAACAACAGGAGTCTGAAGAGGAGTCAAAGGAGGATGGTGCCAGGGAGGATGAGGAGGAGCAAGAAGAGCATGCTTTAAACCTTTCTGGGATCCCTGTTGTTGTCCGTGGTTGGGGAGAGGAGAACGAGGAGAACGACATTATCCTGGATGATAAGCAGGAGCCAAGCCACCACACCGCTTCCAGTTTAGTGCAAATGGGGGCCTTCATGCTCCAGTGTTTTAACAGGGACCCCGTATAAAAAGCATAAAGGTCAAGGACCAGTACTGGGTGGAAACATACTTAGACCCCCGGTACAAACACAAAATGGCAGAAATGTTACCACCATCACAGAGGGCTGTCAAAATGGAGCACTTACAGGCCTTGCTTAGAGAAATGCTGCATTCTGCTTTTGCGTGCGCTGGCAGAGGAATTCCCACTCCCAGAGAAAGAGTTGCGGGTACCAATCCAACAGCGCCTGCAAGAAGAGGGTGGTTTGAAGATGTGTTGGTCACTTCTGATATGAGATCATTCTTTCAGCAGACCCATCGACAGGTGTCATCCGGATCCAGCATCAGGGAACGCCTAGACCGACAGGTGTCTGACTACATCGGGTTAATGGCCGATGTGGACGCTTTGAGAAGTGATGAACCCTTGGACTACTGGGTGGGCAGGCTTGACCTCTGGCCAGAGCTTGCACAATTTGCAATGGAACTGTTGGCTGTTGGCTGTTGTCCGAAAGGATGTTCAGCGCAGCAGGGGGGATCGTGACTGATAAGCGCACTCGCCTAGCTCACAACAGTGTTGACTACCTCACATTTATAAAAATGAATGAGGCATGGATCTCGGAGGTAGGGTTGCCACCTTTTCTTCAAGCCAAACCCGAACATTTTCACGGCGCACGGCAATTTTTTTGTAGTACACGCTATAGGATTGTAAAATACCTTGGGTTACCCAAAAAGAGTAGTAATGAAGTGTGCTACACAGAACAGTTGCTATAGCCAAATTGCATTAACAGTGGAGGGACTTAAATGGGCATGATTAAATAAAACAAAAGCATTTAGTGTACCCATAAAATATGATTCGATTAATAAAAGAAATGTCCGTGACAATAGCCTACCTTAAAATTGGACACTGTCAGCCAGCAGGGCAGTGGACAGTGTCAGTAGGGCAGTAAATGGTGTCAGTAGAGCAGTAAATGGTGTCAGTAGGACAGTGTACAGTGTCAGTAGGGCAGTGGACAGTGTCAGTAGGGCAGTGGACAGTGTCAGTAGGGCAGTACATGGTGTCATTAGGGCAGTAAATTGTGTCATTAGGGCAGTAAATGGTGTCAGTAGATCAGTGGACAGTGTCAGTAGAGCAGTAAATGGTGTCAGTAGGGTAGTAAATTGTGTCAGTAGATCAGTGGACAGTGTCAGTAGAGCAGTAAATGGTGTCAGTAGGGCAGTAAATGGTGTCAGTAGGGCAGTAAATGGTGTCAGTAGGGCAGTAAATGGTGTCAGTAGGGCAGTGGACAGTGTCAGTAGGGCAGTGTACAGTGTCAGTAGAGCAGTAAATTGTGTCAGTAGGGCAGTAAATGGTGTCAGTAGGGCAGTGGACAGTGTCAGTAGAGCAGTAAGTGGTGTCAGTAGAGCAGTGTACAGTGTCAGTAGAGCAGTAAATTGTGTCAGTAGGGCAGTAAATGGTGTCAGTAGGGCAGTGGACAGTGTCAGTAGAGCAGTAAATGGTATCAGTAGGGCAGTGGACAGTGTCAGTAGGGCAGTGTACAGTGTCAGTAGAGCAGTAAATTGTGTCAGTAGGGCAGTAAATGGTGTCAGTAGGGCAGTGGACAGTGTCAGTAGAGCAGTAAATGGTATCAGTAGGGCAGTGGACAGTGTCAGTAGGGCAGTACATGGTGTCAGTAGGGCAGTACATGGTGTCAGTAGGGCAGTAAATGGTGTCAGTAGGGCAGTGGACAGTGTCAGTAAAGCAGTAAATGGTGTCAGTAGGGCAGTGGACAGTGTCAGTAGGGCAGTGGACAGTGTCAGTAGGGCACTAAATTGTATCAGTAGGGTAGTAAATTGTGTCAGTAGAGCAGTTGACAGTGTCAGTAGAGCAGTAAATGGTGTCAGTAGGGCAGTGCGGTGCGGTGTGACAAGAGGGGGTGCGGTGTGACAGGAGGTGGTGCTGCGGTGTGACAGGAGGTGGTGCTGCGGTGTGACAGGAGGGGATGCGGTGTGACAGGAGGGGATGCGGTGTGACAGGAGGTGGTGCAGAGTGTGACAGGAGGTGGTGCAGAGTGTGACAGGAGGTGGTGCAGAGTGTGACAGGAGGGGTGCAGAGTGTGACAGGAGGGGGTGCAGAGCGTGACAGGAGGTGGTGCAGAGTGTGACAGGAGGTGGTGCAGAGTGTGACAGGAGGGGATGCGGTGTGACAGGAGGGGGTGCAGAGTGTGACAGGAGGTGGTGCAGAGTGTGACAGGAGGGGGTGCAGAGTGTGACAGGAGGGGGTGCAGAGTGTGACAGGAGGGGGTGCGATGTGACAGGAGGGGGTGCAGAGTGACAGGAGGGGGTGCAGAGTGTGACAGGAGGGGGTGCAGAGTGTGACAGGAGGGGGTGCAGAGTGACAGGAGGGGGTGCGATGTGACAGGATGGGGTGCGGTGTGAAATGATGGGGTGCAGAGTGACAGGAGGAGGTGCGGTGTGACAGGAGGGGGTGCAGAGTGACAGGAGGAGGTGCGGTGTGACAGGAGGGGGTGCAGAGTGACAGGAGGTGGTGCAGAGTGTGACAGGAGGGGGTGCAGAGTGACAGGAGGAGGTGCGGTGTGTCAGGAGGGGGTGCGGTGTGACAGGATGGGGTGCAGAGTGACAGGAGGAGGTGCGGTGTGACAGGAGGGGGTGCGGTGTGACAGGAGGGGCCCGTGCAAATACAGAGGAGGGGTGCAATTACAGAGAAATGAGGGACAATTACAGATGAAAGGGGTGCAAATACAGAGGAGAGGGGAAATTACAGAGGAGGGGGGGCAGTTACAGAGGGGGTGGCAAACACAGAAGGGTCAAAACATAAGGGAGAGAGAGGCGACAGGCAGCTGCTGGTGCAGAAGTTTTTAATAAAATAAATGCTTAAAAGCAATCCACTCACTCTGCATGTCAGAGCTGTATATGTCAGTCTGTGAAGTTGGCTGTCCCATCCTCCCCTCCGCTCCACGCTGCTCTTATCACTGAATCGGGAAACTCATGTGAACTCATGTGAACTGTCAGCCTCTGATGATGGAGGCGTGGTTAAGCCTCTGGAATGCTCCGATTGGTCACAGCATCCCAGGCTGGCAGCTCACTGCAGTCTCCCCGCAGCTCTGTATCCTCGGCTTCCTCCAGCGATTCAGTGATAAGAGCAGATCGGAGGGGGGGATGGGACGTCCAACTTCACAGACTGACATATACAGCTCTGACATGGAGAGTGAGTGGATTGTTTGCTTTTAAGCATTTATTTTATTAAAACCTTCCGCACCAGCAGCTGTCTGTCGCCTCTCTCTCCCATATGTTTTGATTGCTCTGTAATTGCTCCCCCCGCCCGCCGCTCCGATGCCCCTGCTGTCCAGGTCCCCCTGTGTGCTGGGGCTCGTAAAAGGAGGCCCCATGGTACCCCTGTCAGCTGTCCGGGTGTGAGGCAGAGGGAAACCCGGGCACAGCCTCCTAAACCCGTACTGTCCGGGTCAAAACCGGACAGGTGGCAACCCTACTCGGAGGAATTCAACACATGTGACCAGTAGACCATTTATATGCATAACTCTATAAACGATTTATATAATCTAGCACACGGATCTTTTTTCTACCTTTGGCTCACTTCCTTGTACAAAAAAAGCACACCGTACTATATGCCCGTACCCTCCTGTTTGAAGAGGTTGAGCGGTGTCAGCGAGTTGCTGGTATCAATACTGGTGTCTGTGCTCTCTAACTCGGTGCTGGTGTGGTATCAGTGCTCTCTAACACGGTGCTGGTGTCAGTGATCTCTATCACGGTGCTGGTCTGGTGTCAGTGCTCTCTATCACGGTGCTGGTGTCAGTTCTCTCTCTCTATCTCGGTGCTGGTGTCAGTTCTCTCTCTCTATCTCGGTGCTGGTGTGGTGTCAGTGCTCTCTACCTTGGTGCTTGTGTGGTCTCAGTGCTCTCTATCACGGTGCTGGTGTCAGTGCTCTCACGGTGCTGGTGTCAGTGCTTTCTATCACGGTGCTGGTGTCAGTGTTCTCTATCTCGGTGCTGGTGTCAGTGCTCTCTATCACAGTGCTGGTGTCAGTGCTCTCTCTCTATCTCAGTGCGTGTGTCAGTGCTCTCTCTCTATCTTGGTGCTGGTGTGGTGTCCGTGCTCTCTATCTCTGTGCTGGTGTGGTCTCAGTGCTCTCTATCACGGTGCTGGTGTCAGTGTTCTCTATCATGGTGCTGGTGTCAGTGCTCTCTATCTCAGTGCTGGTGTCAGTACTCTCTATTATGGTGCTGGTGTCAGTGCTCTGTCTCTATCTCGGTGCTGGTGTCAGTGCTCTCTATCTCGGTGCTGGTGTGGTGTCAGTGCTCTCTATCACGGTGCTGGTGTCAGTGCTCTCTATCACGGTGCTGGTGTCAGTGCTCTCTATCTCGGTGCTGGTGTCAGTGCTCTCTATCACGGTGCTGGTGTCAGTGCTCTCTATCACGGTGCTGGTGTCAGTGCTCAGTCTCTATCACACTGCTGGTTTCAGGCAGTGAGGGAGATAGCAGCGGAGAAGCCAATCAGCAGGCAGTGCCAGCACCATGGCCGAGGATCAGCACTGGACTGGCACCTCCGGACCACCGCAGTGGAGCCCTGCATAGGTGGGGGTAAGGGCCGGGCAGAGGGAGGGGCTCAAGCACAGGTTGAGACACTGGCACAGGACTGCGCTGCCCTGACTGTGGCACTGATTATCTCCTGCACCCCTTTCATAGCCTGCCCTGACCTTGCCTCTTCTCCATGGCCTTCATGCGCTCCTGAATTGTCAAAATGTCACAGATAGAAAAAGAATGCTTGTCGTTGTCGATCCCAGATTCACTTAATACTTTTGTTATATCAGTGTCCATGTTGTGGGACTATGTGTGCACAGCTAGTAAGTATTTTGTGGCTGAAAATATGACCTGGAGGTTTTTCAAGGTTTGCCTGCCATTAAAGTCAATGGGGTCCACCGCGAACCTTGCGGTTCGTGAACTTTTGGCCACGTTCGCGGTTCGCGTTTGCGAAACGTCCCATCGGAAGTTCGTCCATCACTAATTGGGACTATAGACTGTAAGCTCCTTGAGAGCAGGGACTGTGAATGTACAATTTATACTGAATGTAAAGCTCTGCGTAAATTGATGGCGTTATATAAGTACCTGTAATAAATAAATAAATATTTTTTTATATAACAGCATTATGTACAGGGTAAGAGGGAAAGCAATATTTCGGTCCAGCCAGGTGTGCTGTATTCACATGTACTGTCAAGAAACATGCTGACAGGAGAAGAGTGCAGAGAGATTACCTCATCAGTCTATTGCTGCTTATTTACTATCCATTTTAGGGAAAAGGGGGAAGGGGCTGGCTGGAAAGGGAGATAGATGTGTTTTTTCACAAAATTTAGGTTACAATACTAGCTAATGTGTGGCAGGACTGCATAGATCTCCATATATAACTCCAAGCAAATATAGAAAGATCACCATTTAATTTAGTCATGTATAGATTTTTTTTTTACAATGTACTTAAAGTGGGGTGCCCCTAAAAAAAAAAAATTTAAAGTCAGCAGCTACAAATACTGCAGCTGCTGACTTTTAATAATTGGACACTTACCTGTCCCAGGGTCCAGCGATGCGGGGGAACGAAGCCCCCCCTTGTTCCCCACTCCGCTTGCTGCACCGTCATTCGTACTGTGGGCACCTGGCTGTGGCTTCACAGCCGGGCACCCACTGCGCAAGCGCGTGCGGCGCAGGGCGCCGTGATATGCCGCACAGTCATCTGGGACACGTGACAGGTCCCAGATGACTGTGCGGCGCGAGGGGAAGTGATGTCTCCAGCCCGGGTAAGGAAGAAGGCACACTACGAAGGACCACCTAGCAACAGGCATTTAGAGGTGAGTAAAAAAAATTATTTTTTCCAATTATTTTTATTTATTTTTTTAAAGATTTTTAATCACTTTTTTATTTTTTGGTGGCAACACCACTTTAAATGTATATGCAGCAATTCCAAGTGCCAAAATGTCTCTAAATCTTTTCAGACTGGAAGCTGCAACCCTCTAAGCCAATCAGGCTCTAATACATACCTCCCAACATTTGGAGATGGGAATGAGGGACACCTACTAGCAAACGTATGTAGGCATAGGACATCCCCCTTAAAGGGGACATAACAAAAAAAAAAGGTTAATTGAATCCACAAGTGTTTTTTTTACCACTACTATTCCTTTATATTGGCTTTTGAAATTGACAAATGCAGCAATTTAGAATTTTAGATGAAAGGTTTAGCACTGGGAAACACTTTTTGAAAGATAAAAAGTGCATTTTATATACAACTATATAGATCAGGCCAAAATGAGGGACAAATGAGGAGGAAAGAGGGACAGAGGGACTTTGCTCCATATCAGGGACAGTTGGGAGCTATGCTCTAATACACTGCAGAAAGCTGTCAGACTATCACTGACTGGGCTTACTGACTGTAGGGCAGAGCAGACCAGACTGATTATATTCTCATTGTGGTGATGCTCCTTCACTGTCCAATCAGTCAGCTGGGGGACTATCAATGATCAAGCTATATTGCCTGACTGCAGTAAAGAAAACTGAGTCACTGATAAGGCTATGCTGGCTGACAGGAATGTCTGGATCACAAGTTTGGCTAAACAGACCTAAACGTTTTTTTACTAAGGCCCCTTGCAGACAAGACGGACTCCGCCAAGCAGATCTGCCTGCAGATCTACTGTATGTATTATAGCTGTGTATTTAATTCAGGGGCAGACTGACCATTCTAGCACTTGGGCACTGCCCGAGGGCCCCATGCCACTAAGGGGCCCCCTCAGGGTTGCCAGCCTCAATAAAACCAGGGACAGTATGTAAAAATCTGTGTTTTTTTTTAAATCCCAAGATTATATCTGCCCCGCCTCTCCAGTACCTTTTCAGTGTGTGTATGTGTATTCTGTGTGTGTATATTGTGTGTCTCTGTGTGTATAATGTATGTATGTGTGTGTATACTGTGTGACCCCATAATCTATTGCCTGTGGTCCCCATAATCTCCTATTGCCCAGGGACCCCATAATCTTCCCCTATTTCCCAGGGGCCCCATAATCTCCTATTGCCCGGGGGCCCCATGAGTTGTCAGTCCGCCCCTGATTTAATTGCTTTTATAAAACTCCATTCTGTTCTATAGACATAAATAATTGAGAAACATTCATATAGTTTTTTTTACCAGTGTTGTTTTTATTTATGTAAAGTTTGAAAGCAATCTATGTCAATCTAAGGCTCTTAGAGTGACAGGTGTAGCATACTGTGCAAAAAGTTAGTGAACTGCTAAAACACTGACAAAAATGTAAATAAACCTCTTACATGCTGAGCACAAATGGATAAATGTGTTCTACATCAACAAAAGTTTATAAGCGTACCATTGGAAGGCCATTTTGTATCCACCACTGATTAGCACAGAAGTGGCGTTCATAGCATGCAATCAGAATTTAAGGTCTTCATACACATCAACATGATCTATTTTTACAGAGACCCTCAGCTCATATTACCTTTTGACTGAATTTCTCTGTTTTTTGGAACATTAGTTGTTATAATTCAATAATCAGAGGCTAATATAGTCATTATTACCCAAAATGTTCTGAAAAACCTAAGATTACTGGCTCAGTTAATTTGAGATTGACCAATATGACTTCCATCTAGGAGCTTTCCCCTAACTCAATTTAGATGGCTTTAAAAAAAAAAAAACAAAGACTACTTTCTACAGGAAGGAAAAAATGGCTCCGTGCCAGTCCTGTGCAGATTGCAATGAAAACCTTTAATTATCACAGCTGGCCCTTGTGGGGTATTAAGGGAATATAACAGTTTAACATGATCTGGTCGAACCACAGGTTACAGTTGACTTTTTGGCCTTTCTGTCCTGGAACAGAGCACCATATTATGTACAAAAAAATATAATGAATTTATATCAAAATACAAAATAAAGTGTTTTCTTTCACATAAATAGTTGAGGGTAGGGCTGGTGAAAAGAGGGAGTTTGAGTCCTGATAGATCCATGTGGGTGTAAGGCTGTACCCTCATAGCTCCTGGGATTGAACAAAGTCCGGATTGTCATAGCAGTAAGTCTCAAGGGATGGAAAGTCATTCCGGGTAAGAGGTTCTTTTGATTTTTCTTCCTCTTCTCTGTGCTGAGAGCAATTTTTACAACAGCATCCACACATGGCAAAGAAAAAATTGTCATAGGGTGCCAAAGAGTGTAGCCAAAGAGGCAGGAAATCCCAGTTCCTCAGGAAAGATGGTAAATATTTTGGTAACCTCTTTTGAAGAATATTGATGATAATAACTGCAACAATGACAACCAGAATTGGACCTCCGACAGCAGCTAGCACAATCCATCCGGCCATAGACAGGCCAAAAACAGCCAGGGGTAGGATAAGGAAGCTCAAGAGAAGGTATAGAACTGCAAACCAGCGGTATTTTGCTGTAATATCTCCAAATTTTTTGGCTATGTGGATCGGTATACGAAGATATGGGATAACATACCAGAGAAGAATGCCACTGAGATTGAAGAAAAGATGAATGAATGCCACCTAGAATAAATAAGAAGAGGGTTAAATAATTATCGAGATATTAAGATAAAACTGCATAATTCCTTTCATCGATGTTATCTGTCTTATAGGCTAATATCTGTTCAGTGTTCAGTACTTGAAGGTTTATTGGGAACATTTGAGATATCCATGTCATTATCTCCTGTGCTAAAGTTCACACAGGTGTCTTTGGAACTACAAATTGTAACATACTTTGGTAGCCAGAAAGTTGTCAATAACATTGCAATTGAATAATTTATTTGAGAATGACTACCAAAGAATTTTGAATTGCTCATGGGATAATTAAAATGTGGAGAGTTAGGTGAATTACGATTTAGGCTGCATTCATACCCAAGCATTTTGAATCGCGGGCAGATTTGCCCATGATTCGGCCCGTGATTTCAAAGAGGCGAGTTGTGAATACTCAATACTAGGTTAAAAAGATTAATATTTTTTGTTTTTCCATAAGCTTTAGGTGGTAATAAAGGCAAAATCACTAATATACATAGTTACATAGTTGGTAAGGTTGAATAAAGACACCAGTCCATCCAGTTCAACCTGTGTGGGTGTGGATGTGTGCGTTTATGTCAATACCATTGTCCATACCCTTGTATAATGCGTTCTCCATGATGCCCATCTATGAGTTTTTTTTAACTATCAACACTCCTGGCTGACACCACTGATTGTAGAAGGGAGTTCCACACCCTTACCTCTCTGACAGACAGTAAAGAACCCCCTATTCAGTTTAAGGTTAAACCTCTTCTCCTCCAATTCCACTAAGTCCCATCGTTTTTTTTCTATGCTAAAATTACCTTGAGGTATTTGTAAATCGCTATCTAATCTCCTCTCAAGCATCTAAAGTTTAATGCTTGTAGTCGTTCCTTGTAACTGAGGTCCTCCAGTCCTCTTATTAGTTTTTTTACCCTTTTTTGGACTCTCTCCAGTTCCAGCACATCCTTCCTGAGAACTGATGACCAGAACTGGACAGCATACTCATGATGCGTCCCCACCAGAGTTTTGTAAAGTGGTAGAATTATAGTTTTATCTCTTGAGTAAATTCCCTTTTTAATGCATGCTAATATTCTGCTTACTGCAGCTTGGCATTGTATGCCAGATCTTTTTCTATTATGGAGTCCCCCAGAGGTTCTCCCCCTAGCGAGAAAGTTGCATTACTTTATATTTTTCAACGTTATTACCTGCAGTATATGATGCAGTCATATGGTTAAGACAAACAATTTAACACTCACAGTGGTGCTTACAACAGTCAGCTTTTAATAATTTATGTAAAACCTTTATCCCAAAAAAGAAAAAAAAAGGTTTCTGTAATTGTTTAAAAATTACCGTATTTTTCGGACCATAAGGCGCACTTAAAATACTTTAATTTTCTCAAAAAACGATAGTTCGCCTTTAAATGCACACCTAATGTATGAATTAATTCTGGTTGTGCTTTCTGACCTAGAACCGATTTTATGTGGAACACGGCGCTCAAAAATCTGTCAAAATGTTTTAGCACAGCCTTGGTGAACTACGAAGCTGCACTGCTTGATGGATTGAGCATTATGGCCATCGTAGTCAGGGCCTCCTGGAGTAATACGTACAGCTCTGTGCGCAACATTAGGGTGTGTGCATTCATTCATTCACTTTCCATACCCACTGCCCCAAAAATGGCTCCTGTTAAGAGATATGCTGAAATCACCCAACTGTTAAACTCAGACACTGAAGATGAAGAATTTGATGGATTTGTGGTAGAGGAATAAACTCAAAAAGTGAGTGTATCATTTTGTATTTTGTGAGTTACAACTAAACAATGTTAAGAGTCATTGTGAAAGAGTTGAATAAAGTTTGACTTATCAGAGTTTTGTTTCATTTAATGCGCCTTATAACCCGGTGCGCTTTATGTATGAAAATATACCTGTTAGCAGTCGATCTTTGATATTGTGCCTTATAACCCGGTGCGCTTTATAGCCCGAAAAATATGGTATTAGCTGAAGTTAGACTTTAATTTGTAGTCACTTATATAAAGTCCATCTAAAGCTATTAGTCCATCCAGCATTACCCTCTCCAGAATATGCCGCTGACTGGTGACTCTAGTGCTCCTTCGTAGATAGTGGAGCCTCTCTATGATAGAAAGTGTGTTACTGTCTGGATTACCAGGTATAAATAAAGAAAAAAAAGCCTAAAAAAAGCTAAAACAGCCACCACATTTAAGGATTGGTAAGCTGCAATTTATAACCTTTTTATTGGTGGTTGGTGGGGGGTTAATACCTCTCTAACGTTGAAAGTATTGTATAATCAACAAATGTCAGGCCATATTTTCTGAGATCCTTAACAGTAGTGTGTAATCAAAAGTAGTTCAGACTGCTTATCATGCGATGGATATATTATAAAGTAGTTCACTATATTATGCAAGGTGGATCAAAGACAATACAGCTCAGTCTTCAGCTCATCTGACCCAGAAGAACTAGTGGTTGGCTGTTTCAAATTCATGATCATTTTTGGCCAGCAAAGAATCGAGTTGTGCATTGATATATATCTAGTAGATAATTAATTTAAAGGCTTCATATCGTCTGGTATTGACCAGTTCAAAATAAACTGGCCAACATTTGGCTAATGTGTACAATAGCCTGTCCGGCTTCTGTTGAACAGATATGCTGGAAAACCAGTAGCCAACCGACATCCGATCAGCGCTTACAGCCGATGGTCCCCCTGTCAGAATACAATAGGTCGGCGGGTAGATCACTGTACTAAATAAAGTTAGTATAGCAAGTTCCTCCTTTTTTTTTTCAGTGCAACGTGGATTTGCCTTTAGTAGTTTGTCCCCCGCAGTCCTCACTAGTTCCTCCCTTTAAATTCCACCAATTACACTATACAGCCAGAAGAAGTCAAAAGAAGGAGAGCTGCGGGGGAACAAATATTCTGGCTGACTAATAGACAAGTGAGAAAGAGCAGTTATATAAAATGTTGGCAGCCTTTTAAACTCCTCAATGCAAGCAAGGAATTACAACATCTACAACATCAATTACGACATCATACCTGCACTGATTCGCTTAGGGAAGATGCGGGGCTGGCTAAGGCCGCTAACACAGCTGTAGTGGTGGTACCAATATTAGATCCAAGAAACAGAGGATAGGCTCTTTTCATGCTGATGACACCAACACCTGCAAAAATTACACAATTATCATAAAATAATTCCTAGACAATTGTACTTATCAAAAGTAAGTTTAGCAACATAAAATTAACTAATATTTGCATATGTGTCTTCATTGTTTTTGTTGTGGTCTCTTTAATGGAGACAATTAAAGAGAAGGTGTAGAGAGTCTGGGATTCTCACCTGTACGGGGTGAAATATTTCAAGGTAATCTGTTTAGAAAGGGGAAAGCTGATCTGCAATCTTCCTCGAGTTATTAAAGTGATTGTAAAACAACCCATTCAGTTTAAAATAGAAATGAAAGGCAAAACATTTGTGTATACATATAACAAAATTATAAATACCTTTTTTCCTTTCTTATAAGTGATCACATTCTCTCTGTTCTCAGCTGCATAAGAGCTGGGGGAGAAGTAGCAGCACACTGAGATTCCCAGTGAATGGCTGTGCAGTGGAGGGGGAGGGGGTGCTAGGACAAGTCTGATCATTGTAGAAGAGCACACTGAGTTCCCAGCACAGCTACAGAACTGACCCACTGTGTGTTTGCCTGCCTAGTATGGATGTTTTTTTAATAGGAAAGCAGAGGGACTGGCAGGAACTCCAGGAATTTCACACAAAGTGATACAAAGAGAACCAGATAGTTTTTCATACAAGTACACAGTATCATGGGCACATACTGTATCAAGAATATGAAATGTTGGGTTATCCATATTTTTTAAATTCTGGAATCCAAAGGCTGAAGAGATCTTAAAGGGGTTGTAAAGCTTTCTGTTTTTTCACCTTAAAGAGGAGCTGCACCTTTAAAAAAATATTAAAAGTCAGCAGCTACAAATACTGCAGCTGCTGACTTTTAATAAATGGACACTTACCTGTCCCAGGGTCCAGCGATGTCGGCAGCAGATAACGAGCGATCCTCTGTCAGGGAATCGGGAAGTGAAGCATTGCGGCTTCACTGCCCGGTTCCCTACTGTGCATGCGCGAGTCGTGCTGCGTGTCTCCACTGGTCCCCGCTGTGTCCTGGGAACTGTGTGTTTCCCAGAACACAACGGGGGGGGCGGGGCATCTGCGGCTAGCTGCGGCTAGCTTGTCCCGGAAGTGGGTGCAGATACCTGGATTATACAGGTATCTGCACCCTCCTCCCCCCTGAAAGGTGCCAATTGTGGCACCGGAGGGGGGGGGGGGGTTCCCATGAGCGGACCTTCCACTTTAGTTTGGAGGTCCACTTTAATGCATTCTATGCATTAAGGTGAAAAAACACCTTGCCCTCTCCACCCCCCCCCAAGCCACCGTTTTACTTACCTAAACCCCAAATCTCTGTGGGCGCCGACTGGCCGCCGATTATATCACACAGGAGCATGCCCGCAAGCTAACCCCCTTGGGAGAGCACTTCCCAGAGGGGGGTTAGCTCTTGCGGGGAGGAGACGAGACAGCTGCCGAGGGACCCCAGAAGACGAGGATCGGGGCCACTGCAAAACGAACTGCACAGTGGAGGTAAGTTTGGTTTGTTCGTTATTTTTTCATTTTTTATTATTTAAACCTTTATAACCCCTTTAAGTGGGAAAGAGCCTCCACCCCCAACTACAGGTACTTTGGGTCTGAAAGGGGTTAACCACCTGTGAGAAAGGGCTGAAAAGAAAGGAATCAGCCAGCAGGTGTCCATGAGGTGTTGTGTGAAACAGAACTCAGTTGTGGGACTGTAAACACCTTTTCACTGGACTCCTGAAACAAGTGGGAACTTTACACCCTGTTGTGGTACAGGTTTATTATGTTGGTGAACCAAATTTTTGTTTTTGTACCAAAAGATTATGAACTATTTTGTTTGTTTTATGCTTTAAAAAAAACTGTTTTTCATTTGCCCTTTGGAAAATAAAGACTGTTTGCCCTGTGCCCTGTGAGTGGCTGTATGGGGTTGTCTAATGACAGCCCCATACAACGCTGATCCAATGGCAGCGATGTACTGAGATCCCACATGCTTGTTACTCTGGCGTCCCTGGAAATCCTGATCCTTTACAAGGAGTTGGGACAAAGAGTGAGTGAGATCTCTCTGATTATGTGGCAGATGCCCATACACCTGCATGACTGCTGTGTTTCCATTGTGACAGTGCACCCAGTAAACACTGTCATAGTGGTGTAGATAGAAATTCAGGAACAGGTATAAGTGATCATTATTTATTTTATGTACATATTTTTCCTCCACTAGACCACCAGGTATGATTAGTGGAAATGTTTTATATTGGGGCACTGTTACAATGTCTCATATTCTGCTGTAGCATTGTACTGCATTGGGGTACTACTACATATTATATTTGGACACTGTATGATTTTATATTTTGGCCATGTTTTACATTGCAATATTTTATATTGTGGCAACCACATCATATTGCAAGATCATGGGTTCTATTATATGTGAGCTCTGGTGTACTTTGCAGTGGGAAATCTATGTTTTGTATTGTAGACTGTTGTATTGAGAGGGGCCTTTTTTTTCAAATAGAGTATGAGCGCATGTGTCAGTATACACTTTATGTAGTAAAATAATTGCATTCACACAGAGATAAAAAATAAAATCCAACATGACATGAAAATATAAACCCAAATTTTAGCTTTAGGGCCGGTTCACACAGCGAGGCGCGGCGAGGCGTCTCCGACTTGCCTCGCCGCGACCTGCGGGGACCTCAGCGGCGACTTGCAGAGGACTTCTGTATAGAAGTCAATGCAAGTCACCCCCGAAGTCGCCCCGAAGTAGTACAGGAACCTTTTTTCTGAGTCGGAGCGACTCGAGTCGCTCCTCTCAGAACGGTTCCATTGTACAGAACGGGGGCGACTTGCGGGAGCGAGGCGAGGCGAGCCGTGTCGCCTCGCATCGCCTCGCTGTGTGAACCGGCCCTTAGTAATACTTTAGACCAGGTCTGAAATAGCATTAACATTGATGGTGCCAACCCCTGGTGGCAGTACAGCATGATTGGCACTTTTGTTAGAAGTGACTAAGCTGATACAGCAGAAATCTGTAAATTGCACTCCAGCATTTTAAAGGAATACTTGAACAAGTACAAATTCATGGAAGGATAAGTATCTTTTAATGAAAACCACTCACCCATCAGAGGTACGATAGCGGCAGTGAACACGGAACTACTTTGGACCACGAATGTCATTACAGCACCAATGAGGATTGCCAAATATCCAGTGAGCCAGCTGAATGGGAATGGGAAGTCTGTGTGCACATAATTCATAATTATATTTATGCCTAAATAAACACATGAACAGTATACTGCATTATAAAGTTTATTGGTATTTTAATAAGTTAATGTGATAGATTTAAGTGAGAATTTGAAGTAAATTATAACATTAGGTTTAAAATGATTTAGAAAACTATTTGTGGTAATACTTGTACTAATTTCACCAGTTATGATGGCAGCTACCAAATACATGGGTATTGCACCATGAATATGTATAACATTTTGTATTGTGCAATGCTTTCTATTTGCCTGTGGATGTTTTTCTTTAGTTATGAAACAGATATTATCAGCACAATAAAATAGTAACATATTAAAGTGGAAGTAAAGTCCACTTTTCAACTTGTACCTACAGGTAGGTCTATAATAAGACTTACCTGTAGGTACAGTGAATACTGTGGGGGGGGGGGGGGGGATTTACTAAAACTGTAGCACTCACAATCTGGTGCAGCTGTGCATAGTAGCCAATCAGCTTCTAACCTCAGTTTGGTAAATAAACCCCTGTATCTCCTAAACTTGCACTGTTTGGATACATTCAAATGGAATGCAGCTGGTGGCCTCACCAGAGCATGTGCTCTGAAGGGAAGGCATACCGGTGCTGCCTACAAACCAGCAAGGAAGACCAGGTGAAGACAGAAGCACCGGGGAGCTGTGACATTGCTGTGCTGGAAAGCTCAGTGTGCAGGTAAGTCTGTCATAATGTGCTAGTATGTGGCGACTTAAACCTGATTTTTTTTTTCATTTTTGTGGCAGTTTACTATCGCAATACTATCGCTTTAATGACATCTAAGTGATACAAAGATATTGCACTTAGTCATCACAAATTTAGTATATTTTTGTAAACATATGCTAGCCATTCAGATTTCATTTGCCTTCTTTTAGTACAGGCTAGAGACTGAAAGGAAGGCTCTAATTGGTTGCAGTAGGAAGTGATGGTATAGTACCTTATCTACAATTTGTATCCACAAGCATATGTTTGTAGCAGAATATATGTAGATGTTCTGTGTTGAGTCATCTTCTACCATCATCTGCAGCCCCCCTGCTCAGTTCTTGCTGGATTCACACCTATGCATTTTTTGTGCTTTTTGCATTTTGCAGATTTGTACTATAGTCCATTCACCATGGTTTCCTATGGAACACGTTCTGTTGTTCAAATCTGCAAAATGCAAAAAGCACTAAAAATGCATAGGTGTGAATCCAGCCTTAGATAATAGTCTATTTAGTCCTGTTCACACCTATGCAGGTTGCAGTTTGCATATTGCAGTTGCATTTTGCATTTTTCAATACACGTTTTTGATCCGTTGAAGTCTGTGGAACCCAAAAAACTGAAAAAAGTCCCTGGCCCTTTCCATAAAATGCACAGATGTGAACATGACCCATAGGAAATCATGTTAAATGGACTGTAGTGTGTTTCTGCAAAACTGAAAATGCAATAAAAACTGCATAGGTGTTAACTAGGCCTTACACTTACATTTTGAAAATGCTCATGTTTTTTGTGATTTGTCATTTGTATTCACTTTTTTTTTTTTTGATCCATAAAAAAGGTTTATTAAGAGAGTGCAGGGTAAACATACACTGAGGTTACATAGCCACATGTACAATTTCAAAACCATCAATACCAATCTATCTACACAATAGCATATCAGGATATATAGTGAGACTTGGAATACCCTGTTTATGGTGTTCACCACCCCCATCCAGTAGTGGTGAAGTTTTGGGCACCGTCAAGTCTCCATGGTCTCTCTGAGGCCGCGTACACACGCGGGGACTGTTCGCCCAACTTTGTCCGCTGAACAGTGTTTCAGCGGACAGTCCGCTCGTGTGGGGGCTTTCAGCGGACAGTTTCAGCGAACAGTCCGCTGAACAAGGTTTTTCGGAAATTCCGAAAAACTGTCCGCTGAAACTTTGTTTCAGCGAACAGTCCCCTCGTGTGTAGGCTTGTTCGTCAAACTAAGTTCCGCGCATGCTCAGAAAGGCTTTACACGCCGAAAGTTATAATGCAGTGTATAGGACGTCGTATTTTTCGTCCCGTCGTACGTGCCGTTCACGTCATCGCGCACGGTTTCAGCAAACTGTTCGTACGTCGTGTGTGGCCATGTCCGTCCATGCTAATTTTGAGCGGACTGTTTGCCGAAACTGTTTGACGGACAAAGTTGGGCGAACAGTCCCCGCGTGTGTACGCGGCCTTATATCTAGTACACAGTGGGTTAGGACGCAATCCCATGACAAACAGTTTGTGGGGGGTGTAGTACACTCTTAGCAGTAGGTACAGTTGAGTCATCCTATGTGATGCGTTTAGGGAGCAAATGGGTACCGCCTGCAGGGCCTCCTCCCATTGATCTTTGTCCAGCGAGCCCACCTCCCCCTCCCACTTGGTCAGCATCCAGAGAGGGTGCTTAATCAAAAAGTTCTGTAGTAACATGTTGTAGCACGAAGATATAAAGCCCTTAGTGTTGGTGGCTCTTGCAATGAGATTGAACAGCGGGGTTGGGCTTGAGACCCACTCCACCGACCTACCTTGGACCATTATAGCATGTTTTTTCATTGATTGAGGCAAACCAAGCAGACCCTGCAAGGTTTCAAATGGGAGCAACTTCCCCGCCTGAAATATCTGGCTAAGGTAAACCACCTCATGTCTTTTCCATAGTGTACCATGTTGCAATTTAGTAAGTTCTGGGTAGGTGTTGTTAGCCCAGATAGGGCTGTATTCTGTGTATCCTGCCACGCCCTGTAGATATATAGTTTTGTTCCAAGTTTTTTTAATAAGATTATAAGTTGGGTAAAGTTTATTAAGTTTCCCGAATGCTAGTGCCTCCAGAGCTGCCGGGCTCTGAGTCCCTTTTTACTGTATGTAGCATCACTAGTTCGGAGGATTCACGGGTCCCTCCCTCCCCGTCCGCACTCATGTGAAATGTGCCTATCAAATGTTGCAGCTGTGCCGCTATATAATAGAGCCAGGGGTTTGGGAGGGCGAGCCCTCCCTCATCCTTGGGATTTTGGAGATGTTCCAACTTGATTCTTGGTGAGCGATTCTTCCAAATCAATGTACAAAACAGGGAATTAACAATTCTGAACACCTTTAGAGTCACCACAGTCGGAGCATTGTGGAGCACATAAAGCAGCTGGGGCATGAGGATCATTTTTATCAAATTCACCCTACCTGCAACCGACAGTCAGAGCGAATTCCACGTTTTAATTCAGTCTCTAAACGTTTGCAGTATTGGGGATATATTTAGTTTTCCATACTCACTAATCTTAGGGGACACCTGGATGCCTAGATACTTAAGTGTGGTCGTGGTGAGTACTGTATTGGATGTTGGGGGCATCCCCCCTTCATCTATTAGCATCAAAGAGGACTTAGACCAATTTATCCTGAGCCCGGAAAATCTACCAAATTAGCCCACCATGGCCATGGCTGTTGTCCAAGAATTCTCTACATCCCCAGCATAATCATGGTGTCATCTGCATATAGCATAATTTTCTCCTGTTTGTCACTATATTTAAAGCCTATTATGTCAGGATTTGCTCTTACCTTCATGGCTAGGGGCTCAATGGCTAATGCAAAGAGCAGGGGTGATAAAGGGCACCCCTGGCGCGTGCCTCTTCCCAAGGTGAATGTTTTGGATATTGCCCCCGAGGACCGGATGGCCACTTGAGGGTTATGATACAGCAGGCGCACCCAGGATATATAGTGGTCACTGAATCCAACGTGTCCAAGGGTTTCCCAAAGGTACTCCCACTCGACGCTATCAAAGGCCTTCATAGCGTCAAGTGACAGCAAGGCCCTTTGCCCTACATTCTCCATCACGGATTGCATATTGAGAAAGAGCCTTCTCAAGTTAACAGTCGTGGACTTATTAGGCATAAACCCAGCTTGGTCTGGATGTATAATACTCGTAATGGCCCCGTTTAACCAGCATTTTGGCCAAAAGTTTAATATCATTCTGTCACAGGGAAATGGGTCTGTACGAGCCTGGTTCTAAGGGATCCTTTCCTGGTTTCAATATTAGGACAATGTTAGCTGTGGCCATAGAGGGGGGTAAAACCTGCTGTTCCCTGGCTGCATTAAACACTACCAAGAGTCTAGGGAGGAGTATGTCAGCATAGTGCTTATACACTTCCATGGGTATCCCATCTGCCACAGGAGCCTTACAGTTAGGAAATGCCACCAGTGCCGACTGTAGCTCCTCCAGGGTAAAGGAGGCATCCAGGGCCTCTCACTGGTCAGACGTAAGTTGTGGGAAGTCGATACTACTTATATATTCCATAAGTTCAGGTCGTGTGTATTGTCCAGTCGGCAGGTATAAAGTCTCATAGAATTTGGTCAGTTCAGCAAGAATTAATTCGGGGGAGTTAACAATCCTACCCTCTGTCATTCTGATAGCCCCAATAGTGGGCGAGCGCTGCTGGCTAAAATGCACCCCATGCTTTCCCCCTTCTCAAAGAACGCCAGATTGGAAAAAAATAGCTTTTTCTTGGCCGTTGAGGATAACAGCCTCTCATAAGCTGATTGAGCCGACTGCCATGCCTCCCTGGCCGAGTCGGATGGGGAGCTAACATATGCCTCCTCCAGGGCATCCATCTGTTTGTCAAGGTCCTCTCTAAGCTCTGAGGAGTTCTTTTTAACTTTTTTAATTTTAGAGATGAGCCTTGAAGGCCTCCCACTGCGTGGCAGGCGAATCAACAAAATCCTGGCTCCCCAAGAACTCCTCCATGCTCCACTCCATTTCCTCATGAGCCAGCCAGAATGCATTAAATATCCAGGGGGGTTTTGGGAGTGTGTCGAAGGGGGGGATGTGATCAAGGTGATCACTAAGTGGGAGTGGTCTGAAGCACTACGAGGCTTATAGGTTACTTCTAAGACATATGAGAGCATGGAAGAGTTGCCCACGGCAAGGTCAAATCTGGACAGAGTCCCATGGGTTTTGGAGGAGCAGGAGAACTGTCTGACGCCTGGATGTTTTAACCTCCAAATACCACTCCACCCCACTTTGTTTAGTAGTCTCAACAAAGGCGAGTCCCTCGATGTAACGGAGACCCCTAGATTTGGGTGTCTATCCATGGAGGGGCTCAGCCAGCTATTGAAGTCTCCCATGATCAGCAGCGGGAGATCCAGGCTGCCCTCCATATAGGCCAGTAGCAAATGCAGCACTGCCGCCGTAAACGGCGGAGGTATATACACACACATGCTAAAATGCAGTACAACTTGCCCACCCTACAGTGGAGGAAAATAAACCTGCCCTCAGCATCTGTACAGACATCAATTTCCTGGAAGTCTATTGAGTTATGTATCATTAGACTCACACCCCGGGAGTAGGAGGTATGAGTGGTATGATACGCACCCCCCACCCATGCATATTTAAGGCAACATTGCGTTTCTTTGGTTAAGTGTGTTTCCTGCATGCATAGGATCATAGGGTGGTATTTCTTCAAGCAGGAGGACACCATCATATTCTTAAGTGGGGAGCCCAGGCCCCTCACTTTCCAGGACACCACTGATAGTTCAGCCATTAGATGAAGGCAGGTGCGGTCTCAGTATGGGACTCAGTAACCGGACAGTGCAAAAGAGAGAGCAGGATATGTCCGATGTCATGAGGACCGGCCCACTCCCAGGATTCTCCTCCCGGGGGATGTCGTAAAAATAGTGGTTTCTGGCTCATAGACCACAACTGTGGTGCAAGGTCAGGGCAGATAGCGATTGTATAGTTAGTGTCAACATTTGCAAGGCAGGAGATTGGCAATATGACATTATGCAAAGTCAAACCTCTGTGTAGGCCATGTAAAAAAAGATGAACAAGGGCCCAGGCTGTCAACAGGACAAGTTACTGGTCATAAACTAAGAACAAAAACAAAAAAATCTTGGGTCGCCCCTCAACAGGGGGGAAAGCATTTTTTCTTGCCTACTTCACAAGATAGCCCATGGAATGCAAAATAGTATAGTGTCTCAACAGCATAGTGCAAGGGTGGATCCTGTAACTGTGAGATATCAGCCATATTAGTAAGTTCCAGAGGAGGTAAGTAGAGGCAGCATAGAGAAAAACAAAAGGGAGTACATGAAGTGACAAAAGGCACATGCCACCTCAGGATCATACAGTATAATCAGTAGATTTTGGCATGTACTCCAATGATCCTATGGGATGCCCCAGCAACAATTAAGGGGATGAGGTGAGCAGCAAACAAAACAGTATGGCGGCACTCTAGAGGGTCTCCAGGGCCTCTCAACAAAGGTCAGTTCAAACAGGGCCATCACCCTTGTCCTCCCTTGCACGGTGACAGAGGGCCTGCTCATTTCGATCCAGCCACATGGCCGCATCCTGGGCTGATTCAAAGAAGTGTGCTTGTCTATTCTCTGTGACTCTGAGTTTGGCAGGGTAGAGCATGGCATAAGGTAGCTGCAAAGCTCTCAGGCGTCTCTTTACATCTGCAAATTTGGCTCTGGATCTCTGCACCTCTGCCGAGAAGTCAGGGTAGAACGACACTCTGACCCCATTAACCTGAACGTTGGCTCCTTCCCGGGCATTTCTCAGTATTGCTTCCCTGTCTCTATAGTGCAGTAGCCGGGCCAGAATGGGTCTGGGGGGACACCTTGGCTGTGGCTGGCAGCCCGGTGTGCGATGAGCCCTCTCCACCTTAAAAAAAGGGAAAAAGTTTCAAATAGTTCAATCAGCCAGTTCTCCACATAGGCGGTGGTATCCCTGCCTTCCATCTTCTCAGGCAGGCCTACTATACGGACATTATTGCGTCGTAAGCGGTTTTCCATATAAACTGCCCTATTGTTGGTGTCATTGGCAAGCTGATAAGCTGCATGAGCCTCTCGAGCAACTGGAGGGAGCCTGTCTTCAACTTCACTGACTCTGCTTTCCACTGCTGTTATGCGCTCTTGGATCTTTTGCATATCTTGTCTTAGCAGGGAGACATCTTCCCTCAAACTGTTCTTTGAGAGTATTCACAGAGGCTGTGCAGACATGGACTGCTCTAAGGATTTCAGCTAGGGTCGGTTGTTCTGGCTCCTCAGCTGCAGCATTAGCATTTAAGGAGGGGGGCCTGCGTATCATGGGTGTCTGGGTCTACATGCAATATTGCCAGTGAAATGTCCTGTAAACCAGACCCACTAGCATCTCCTTGCTCCAGCTCAGCCACCCCCCCCCCCCATTCTCTCTATCCAGGTGGCCCCCCAGCTTCTGGGTATAATAAAGCATGTCTCTCAGAGAGTCCTTACTCTGGAGCTTCTGTGATCCTCTGGCCTGTCCTCCCCTGAGCTTGTGATTGCCACGCGGCTGTACCATTGCCGCGGCAGCGCCATGTTGGATTTCGGAGGGCATGCTTTCCTCTAATTTCCGTGCCTTCCAGCGAGTGCAGAGAGCCGGTGGTTGGTCCGGGAGGGTAAGGAGGTCGGTATCTGTCTGGGAAGCCGTTTTGTGGCTGCGGATTGCTGCTGGGAGAGGATCAATCGGCGGATCTTAGAGCCAAGCTGTTAGACACACTTCCTCTCACATGCCGGTCCAGGCCCCACCCCCCATTTGTATTCACTTTAATGTGTTTTGCAATATGGTAATTTTGTTCTATATTCTGAAAATAAATCTTTACAGACAATAAAATTTAAAATCTACCCCTGCCTGGAGTCTCCTGGTATAAAGGGCTCGTTCACACCTTTTGCTTGTGATAATGCATAGTATATTGCATTATGCAATTCAGGTAGCCCATTCATTTTGCCAATGTACAAGAAAAAAAAGACAGTTGTCATTGTGTTACTTTAGTGTGTGGGGTGTTATTTGGAAATAAATGACACCAAATTGCATTAGTACTTGTAGGCAAAACATTTGTTTTTGTTTTGGATAGAGTGGATATGGATTAGGGCTCCTGTCAGGCTTACACTGCTCTCTGTGCCCCTGTCGTGGAGGTTTACCCTCCCTGTTTTTCATATTGACAATTATCACTGAAAGTGAGAGTGAAAGAAAATCCCAAATTTGGGGTTGTCATTAGGACAGGGATATAGGTAAATTCTTCCAAGGGGGACATCAGTTCTTGATTCTATCACTTTGGCTAGATTTCCTCTCACTTCCTGTTTTGGCTATGGGATAAGAAGTGAAGTGAAGTCTCCCTAATGGGACACAGATGGCAAAAAAAAAAGGACATGTGTTGTAATCCTTGAAAAGAAAAAAAATAGCTTTTCATTCCACTTGAAACTGAACTCTGAAGGAAGTAGTCACATTGTTTGGCTTAAATATGCTTTTGAAATGTTAGAGAGAATATCAGATCTGGGGTGCAGGCTGTATGTACCATAGTGGCACTCGAAGGTGCCTTATGACCTACCCCCACATTAATAAATTTCTCTTTGTTTCCCTCTTTTGACCACCTCTGGCTATTGCTGGCTAAATTCATTCATCATTTTCATAATTCATAAATTGATAACATCAATTAGGTGACAACATTATGTCTACATATGGTGTAGACATCAGGTAGGCCCCACAGGTGTCAATGAAAGCTTAGTCTGCAGCCAAGGAAAGTGTCCAGTGCTAATTATTTAAGCATAGTTATGATTACATTTTTTTCACCTGCATTAATTATCTTCTTGATGACTTGTGCAATCTGACCCTTCAGGACAGAGTTAAGAATTTTGACGATGAGGATGAGGCATGTGCAAAGCACCAACAATGATGCAGTCAGGAGGATGAAACCCACTGCTATGTCCGGGAGATTGATGTGTGAAAAAATATGAATGCCTGGTTGAGGAAAAAGAGATTAGTCATAGATATACACCAAAGTAGCACTAACATGCTATACTGTGTGCCCCGTGCAGGCCCCATACACTCTCTTGATGACCATGAAGTACAAAGCCTAAAATGTCTAGGTTATTTGTACAGAGCAGTCTGTAAACTTCAGGATATTCCTTCACACTAAAAAACATTTGCACTATTTGAAAGTAATATTTCCATTTTCAAAGAATGGTGCCTCTAATGGTTAAGAACATTTAGCTTTTTTATTAATATTATTTATGGTACTTATATAGTGCCGTCAATTTACGCAGCTCTTTACATATACAGTGGTGTGAAAAAGTGTTTGCCCCCTTCCTCATTTCCTGTTCCTTTGCATGTTTGTCACACTTAAGTGTTTCGGAACATCAAACCAATTTAAACAATAGTCAAGGACAACACAAGTAAACACAAAATGCAATTTGTAAATGAAGGTGTTTATTATTAAAGGTGAAAAAAAATCCAAACCATCATGGCCCTGTGTGAAAAAGTGATTGCCCCCCTTGTTAAAACATACTATAACTGTGGTTGTCCACACCTGAGTTCAATTTCTCTAGCCACACCCAGGCCTGATTATTGCCACACCTGTTCACAATCAAGGCATCACTTAAATAGGAGCTGCTTGACACAGTAAGGTCCACCAGAAGATCCTTAAAAGCTACACATCATGCCGAGACCCAAAGAAATTCAGGAACAATTGAGAAAGAAAGTAATTGAGATCTATCAGTCTGGAAAGGGTTATAAAGCCATTTCCAAAGCTTTGGGAATCCAGCGAACCACAGTGAGAGCCATTATCCACAAATGGCGAAGACATGGAACAGTGGTGAACCTTCCCAGGAGTGGCCGGCCGCCCAAAATTACCCCAAGAGCGCAGCGACGATTCATCCAAGAGGTCACAAAAGACCCCACAATAACGTCCAAGGAACTGCAGGCCTCACTTGCCTCAGTTAAGGTCAGCGTTCATGCCTCCACCATCAGGAAAAGACTGGGCAAAAATGGCCTGCATGGCAGAGTTCCAAGGAGAAAACCACTGCTGAGCAAAAAGAACATCAAAGCTCGTCTCAATTTCTCCACAACACATCTTGATGATCCCCAAGACTTTTGGGACAACATTCTGTGGACCGATGAGACAAAAGTGGAACTCTTTGGAAGGTGTGTGTCCAAGTATATCTGGCGTAGAAGGAACACTGCATTTCATAAAAAGAACATTATACCAACAGTAAAATATGGTGGTGGTAGTGTGATGGTCTGGGGCTGTTTTGCTGCTTCAGGACCTGGAAGACTTGCCGTGATAAAAGGAACTATGAATTCTGCTGTCTACCAAGAGATCCTGAAGGAGAATGTCCGACCATCTGTTCGTGTACTCAAGCTGAAACGAACTTGGGTTCTGCAGCAGGACAATGATCCTAAACACACCAGCAAGTCCACCACCGAATGGCTGAAGAAAAACAAAATTAAGACTTTGGAGTGGCCTAGCCAAAGTCCTGACCTGAATCCTATTGAGATGTTGTGGTATGACCTTAAAAAGGCCGTTCATGCTCAAAAACCCTCTAATGTAACTGAATTAGGACAATTCTGCAAAGATGAGTGGGCCAAAATTCCTCCAGGACGCTGTAAAAGCCTCATTGCACGTTATCGCAAACGCTTGGTTGCAGTTGTTGCTGCTGAGGGTGGCCCAACCAGTTATTAGGTTTAGGGGGCAATCACTTTTTCACACAGGGCCATGATGGTTTGGATTTTTTTTCACCTTTAATAATAAACACCTTCATTTACAAATTGCATTTTGTGTTTACTTGTGTTGTCCTTGACTATTGTTTAAATTGGTTTGATGTTCCGAAACACTTAAGTGTGACAAACATGCAAAGGAACAGGAAATGAGGAAGGGGGCAAACACTTTTTCACACCACTGTACATTGTACATTCTCATCAGTACTTACCCTCAAGGAGCTTACAATCTAGGTAGTGTCATGGTTGGGATTCAAACCAGTGACCCCTTAACTACTAGGTGAGAGTGGTACCCACTACACCACTGTGCCATTCTTTTGTGAAATAAGACCCATTTGAAGACCTCATTCCAGTTAACAACTAAGCTGTACTCTCATGTATATAGGGTTATCTTACAAAATGGCTTTCTTGCTGTTCATTGTTCACCTCAAGGGAAAACAATATTGAGGTAAGTTGTTAAAACATTGTCTGGAATTGCCTCATAAACTTTATTCCATCTGTCAATGATATCATGATAATGATACATGTAATTCATCACAGAAAGTCTTTAATGGTATGGTTAGGTTCCATGCACATACACGCTTAGCAGCTCCTGTATGCTCAGGTAAAACATCTCTGCCTCTTTTATGCACTAGTGGTGCCACACATGCTGAGTACAGTTGCCAAAACAAGTGAATGGCTGCACGCAGCCATGGTCGGATAAACACCAATGGCTTCTGCATCAGCCTGAGCTTACCTATGGATGCGTGTATGGCACTTCCCCACACAAAAGTGGTATGGTTTTGTACAGCCATTCACTTGTATTGGCGTCTGTTTGTGGCATGTGCAGTTCCTTGGGTGTGAGTAAACACTAGGAATTTTATGCTTTAGCACACAGGAGCTGCTAAGCGTTCATGTGCATAATGACTTACTCTTTACTGTCTATATAAGCTTTGGGGCATTTTCTAGCAACCAGAAGGCACTGATCTCACACTTACATCTCTCTATGTTTTCTTCTATTGTGGTGTTAATTTCTATGAAAGTTCCAGATACGTTGGTGATGCAGGAAACTGTGCTGCAGTCAGTCAGGTTATTAACTGGGAAGTGCTCGGTCACCTTGAAAAATTGAATCAAAGAAAAGAATTTCTTGAAGTGTTTTTTTTCCCCCAGGCTCCACACAAACATACTTTCCATCAACACCATTAAACTGGTTATAAACCTCAGACCTGAAATATGAACAAAGCATATCCCTCTATAGTGTCCCAATCTAGAGCACTAAGTGTCATTTCTGTCTGCTGCCTCATTCCTCTCTTATCTGCATGAGTCACTTCTGACAAGTTTTCCTGACACCAAATGGTGACAGAGGAAGGAGCTCCAGCTGATTGACAGCCTCAGCTCTGTTCCTGTGTGCTTTATGGAGGGCGGTGTTTCTATTCCCCCAATCAGCTCTCAGAGCTCTCCTCACTGAACTCTGAAGAGTGTGAACTCAACTCTCCTCCTCCTTTTTTTCTGACAACTCAGACTTTGAATGGATGTAGAGAAGAGAAGACTGGAAATAAACAGGTACAACTTATGTAAGGAGATTTGGTTTATCTCTGTGTACCACCTGAGGCCAGCCACTTGTGCAATCTAATAAACCTGCTTGGTCATCCTCTGCAATATTTGATACAATATCGCCATAATGTGGACAGTGAACAGTTGTGATTTAAAAAAGAGGGCAGCTTTGCCTTTCAATCAAAAACATTGCTGGAATTGGACACTTACATTTTTCTCTTCTATCTCACACCATCTCTTGATCAGACTTTTATTTGCACTTTGAGGATCACCAATAGCGTTTCCAGTGATTACAGAGCTGTCCAACTAGAGGGCATCAATAAGAATGTTGAATTCAGATAATGTGGTTCATATATGCTCACACAGCAGATATATATATATATATATATATATATATATATATATATATATATATAGATAGATAGATAGATAGATAGATAGTCTGTCTCTCACCTTGATAATGAGATCAGTGAAGGGCCGGGTGATGACTTTCAGGATATCCGGGGCTTGGCCTCCAGCGTGGATGTTGAAGCTTTTGATGATAGCTTCGGACAGGTATAAGAGGTAGCCTGTTCCCAGCTCAATAGGAAGTAGTATAATCACTGTCAACCAGTTAAACATTCCATGCACAGCTGAACCACCAAAGGCCCTACAACCAATCAATTCAAATTGTTACACAGATTCTACTTCAGTTATCCAATATTGTAACATTTTATACATCCAGCTTTGTACATAAAAAGAAGTATATGTCTATTAGCTCCCTATAACTTTGTGTATCACAGTGTAGTTGTAAAATCCCATCTTTAGCATCTTGTTAGGTTGTGCTCCATCAGGTGAAAATATTATCATGCCCTCTGTTGAAGTCGGAAGTGACGAAACGCATTAGGGAGTGGCATACACGACGTTCCCGGAAGTGACGATTGCGTTCCACCGCTAACCAGATCCAGGAAGTGACAGACAGTGTCAGCAAGGAGATACATGCGGATGCTCCTGGCATATGGATAATACGGTGATAGAAGACACATCTTTTAAATGCTGTATTACTTTGGATTAATGTACGCAGATTATTATAGGGGGTCTTTTTATTCTGTGTGACTAACGATAAAATAAAATAGAATTACGCTATGTGCAAATTCTTCTTTATTCTATGACGTGTTTGGAGCACTTTTGGCAGCTGGACCCTAGTGGATGGCAATGGAATTGTGGTAAATCTAGAGAGGGAATACCTCCTTAAAGGCACTTTTTTCAGATTTGTCTGGTGAGTTTAACCCCCTAGGGGGGGACGTGCTACACAGGGTGAATACCTGTGAAAATCTGGTGGATGGCATATTAACAGCACTTGAAATAAACACCGATATCACCTTGCAATGCTGATTAAACCACTATTGTCACCTTTCCTGCACATTAAGGACTTTTATTAACTCTATATGGTGCTATCTCGGACTTTGCTTACAGCGCTGTTTTAGTACTGAAATTTTCAGTAATTGGACTGATTGATTTTTGTACTACCTGTTACATGAAAATATTATCTACTGTGTTGATCTGCAAGTCTTGAACATAGTTGAACCAGCCACAAAGATTTATTTAGTGTATCCGGTAAATGAAATGAATTTTACCTTCGAAACTCATTGCGATCTCCTGACTGTGCCAAGGACACTAATGTGCTGGTCACTGAGGTTCCGACGTTCACTCCCATAACGATGGGTATAGATGCCTTCACATTTAGTACTACAGGGGAGAAAAAGACATGAATTTTGCACATAAAAGCAATATACCATGAAAATTGTGAAACCAAACAGTCCCACCTGTGATTAAAAAATATGGAAGCTGCCATCGCAAAATGTTACCTATCCTTACTTTATTACCTATGACCATCGATCTTGTACTATGGCTTATTGACCTAATAAAAATGACTACTGACTATAAAAGCAAACTAAAAATGGTAGCTTCAGTGTTTTATATCTATCAAGTTCCCTGTAAACTTTCTAAAGACAAAGGATGGCCTTCAGGTGTATTCATGATCTCACCATGCAGGATCTTTTTTGACTGGCTTTTCTTTGAGAGCAGTCATATGTGAATATCTTCTCATATCTAGGACATCCTTAGCTTTGTTTGAAGTTCCTCATCTAATGCTAAGGGTACCTTCCCTAAAAATAGTCTTTAGTATTTTATGGACTTGAATGACAAACTTTTATTTCTCTCCCTAACCTCTAGTCAAACTTCCTATTTTGGCTGCTGGAGGACTACCTTGTTTTATATTCCAATGAAGGATCCTCTAGAAGGCTGATAATACAGAAAACCTTTAATGCCCCATGCACACTGTCAGATTTTCTGCTGATTTTTTCCTTCAGATTTACCAAAACCATGTAGTCCAAGGGCCTGCCTGATTGCATACACATTGAGATTCCTAAGGTTTGACCTCATATTATATGGTTTTGGTAAATCTGAAGGAAAAAATCTGCAGAAAATCTGATAGTGTGTATGGGGCTTAAGAGTGCTTTTGTGTTACTTAGTCTCTAGTGGAGTCTTCAGATTCACATATGTACAATTTAGTAGTGCAGGAGGTCTGTGTCTTCACTGCATTTTCTGTTCCCAAAAACACCACTATAAGTGAAAAAAAAAAAAAAATGTCCCCAATCTGGGGAAATCACACCTTTAACAGTTATCATATAAACATTTATCAAAATTTGAATATTTGGGACTCCCTCTTACTTTTTCTCCCGGTAACAACATTCCCCAGTACAAACAATGTCTAAAACTGTGGAAAAAAAGTTTTGAGGCTTGAGCTATACTTTAAGTTGGAATAGTGGTAAAGATACTAACACTTATATTGTTTTGCAGATCTTACAGTAGGTAAATTCAAAACACTTATAAATGAGCTGCTTCTTGTTCTAGTCCTTTTTTGTCTCAGGTTTTGGGTATGTAATCTGTATAAATACTTACTTCCAGAGGATACCATGCTGACAATAATGGAAGAAGAAGTACTTGAGCTTTGCACCAGAACCGTAACCAGGACACCAATTACCAGACCAGCAATTGGATTCGCTAGAATGTCATTGTCACTGAAAATATCACCGGTGAGTTTACCTGCAAAAAAGCATAAAGTGGATGAACTCAATATTTAGAGGTTGAAGCACTCTGTTGATATAGATGACGATATTGCAAGACTGAACTGGCAGCTCATACCTAGATAGGATATAGTGTACATTAAATGATTCGCAGGACCATAGGATGCGAGTGTTAAAGTGAAACAAAGCGAATGGAGTTGCTTTTTGAATTCTTCAGTGATGTAATATCACTAGCACCTCGACATATTGTATACATTTCAACTTTTTAGAAAAATTGCACTAGTTCTCTCACTCTACTATTTTTTCATATGCTTTATAAAATGTATGAATACACAGTACAGTCCCCGTATTACAGTAAAAAAAACAAAAAAGCTGAATCAGATTTTTGTAACCCTTAAGACTAGACTTTTTGTTTTGCAGTTTACTTACTTCCAACTAGCTGGAAAGCTGAACTTAGAACATCCAAAGAGCAGATGAACAAATAGAGAAACCCTAGGAGTAGGAAACTTTTGACCAGCGCCATCATAACTCTTTTCACTCTCTCTTTATTGTTCATCTCTGCAGAGAAGATAAAACATATATTATATCACTCATTTAGTATTTTAAGTATTTCTAAAGTCCAATCTTTTTTGGCTTGAGTATGAAAGGGGTAGAACCCCTCAAAGGGCTTTAATGTTGTCCTTGCTGTGAAGATTAACTCTCTTTATTTGTCTTAATCATCATTGTCCCCGGGAGAAAAAGTCAAGGGAACTTTAGAATTTTACAGTTTTAGTGGAACAGAAGGTAAGATGAAATCATACCACATAAAAACCTGTTCCAGTGGCAATAGTCTAATAGAAGATCCTCAATTTGGAGAGATTTCCTCTCAATTTCTGTTGTGTTTCTGGGACAGGAGGTGATGGGATATCTTCCCAAATTAAATACACAAAAAAACACATGCACACAAACACTTGACGAGGGTTTTATTAATGTCCTTCTCTATCCAAAACTAAGAATAGGTTTGGGATTTAGATGTATACCCAATGTCAACTAGGCCAAACAAACTTTAAATAACCTCATTCAGAACCCACCTTTCCAGGAGGGACCAGATGGCTGAAGTTCAGGCAAGGCCCAGGGGTCAATATCTTCATTTGGCTCTTCATGGGGCAGATCCATAGATGTTGTGTATGAGGAATCTATATAAAAAAATAATGCTGCAAGATTACATTCTCCAACATTTAGAAGTATTGGGGCTTGATGTTCAAAATATGTGAATGAAAATGGTTGCATCCAGATTTTCTCTTTATTTAGAACACTCATTCTAGTATTTGGCACTGGATCTATGCTAGCACTTTTGGGCAAAGTGATCTACTGCCCAACAGTATCCATATAGTTTTGGCTATGACCTCACTAAGAGGTGGCTGGGTGATGCAGCAAAGTGGATCCTGGAACATATGTTAAGGTAATTAATCACAGATAATAGCACTTAGGCAGGATTGGTCCACCCTGACCACCATCTATAAGGGGTCAGGGGAGGAATAATTATTCACTGAAACCAGGGCATGCTTTCTTCCCCCATGCCAAAGCTTCTTTTCCTCCCACTAACTTTTTAGGTTTGGGGAGGAGCCCTGCTGGATCTCCTGGGGTTATATATTGGAGGGCTGACACAGAGGACACACACACCTGTTTCACCTGCCTAGACCTACCAGACCCATCTACTTCCACCAATCCCAGGTATACTTCATTACTTGCACATGGCTCACTCTGAGCATTCATCTTACTTTTAGATTTTTTTGTCACCAGTTCTATTTCAATTTTAATTTGGCTTTTTTTCACTCTCTTTTTCTTTTTTTCTTTCTCTCTTTTTCACTTCTCTGACTCTTATCACTTGCTGGCATTTCTTCACCATTTTCCTTTCCCATTTCAGTCTCCTATGCCCCTACTATTCTTGGCTCAGGCTTTCTATTCATACATATCATTAGTACTTAATACAGGAATATACTTTTTTATAGACACGTGCATTTGTTTTCATCTGAATGCATCTTTGTCCAAATTTCGGGTATTTTCGTTATCGTTTGTTAAAGCAGAACGTGCAAAATCCGAAAACCGAAAGATAATAGACAAATACAAATGCTTTATTTTCGTTTTCGTTGCAACAGTTCAATATAGATAGGAGATTCAACATGACACTGACAATAGCGATCTGTGTCCATTGAACCTGTGGTTAAATGTGCCTAACCTTAGCTCTATTATTTCTAAATTATTCTACATAGAGAGAAAAGATTCAACACTATAGAGAAAATAGCAGAAAAGGTCGAATGTGCCTAACCTAACTCTATTAGTCCAAGATTATTCGACATAGAGAGAAAAGATTTGACACGAAGATTCGACTAAGCAGTTGCCGCAAACGGACATTTATGGTCAAATGCTCTGCCCATAGGCTATAGAAGAATTCTAATGTTGGTTGACTAGTAATAGTATTTAACAAATATAATTGTTACTAGTGTCATACAACATTAGAATTATACTATAGCTTGTAGGCAGAACATTCGAACGGAAATGTATGATTGTGGTGTCGTACAGTTTAGCTGCTCCGTCAAATCTTCTTAGAACTTTCGACAGACACCATGAGCCTTCAATGACAGATTCAACCTCAATTATTTCGGATTTTTGGATGAATGCATTTTTTAACTAAACAAAATAAATAAAAAAGAATTTCGGGGGTAACTAAATAAATGTATTTTTCAGACAAAAACAAAATTTCAAAATGAAATATTTCAGTGTGCACATGTCTACTTTTTTATGCCTATAGTTTCCAATACACATGGATTCAGTGAGACTCCTGGGGACACACTCTCACATGCGCACCATGACTGTCCTCTAGTTTGCCCCTCCGGGGTCCCGTTCAGCTCCGCCTGCACGGCTCCCGGTTGAGACACCTGCTGCTACCTCCGGGAATTGCACACCTGCTGTCCTGGCCTCATTTAGTGGTGAGTATGGGACCCCATATTATGGCTCCCACGCTCTGCAACTACTCCATCAATTCTATACCACCTACCCATTTATATTCTTCTATCTTAGGTACATCTGTACATGCATCAACTCCTGAAGAGCGAGCTGGGTCTCGTGAAACACGTCGGGTACACTAAATGCTTGTGTATCACATATTTTCCACTCCTAGGGTACACCAATGCCGTGTGCTACATGCTTATCATCCATTTATTTACCATTGTCTAGTTTTCATGTATTTTGTTTTACAACTGGCCATTTCTGATGATACTAATGTATGCATGACTTTTACCTGAATAAACGCATATACTTTATACTTCAATTACTGGTATGATGCTTTTTGGCCAAATGGTGCCCACCTCATTTAAAGTCCCATTAGGGGGAATCTTTTGTTGCTGACTTCTTAGGCTGGAGCAGTCTTTCTCCCTCTAAGGCCGCGTACACACGCGGGGACTGTTCGCCCAACTTTGTCCGTCAAACAGTTTCGGCAAACAGTCCGCTCAAAATTAGCATGGACGGACATGGCCACACACGACGAACGAACAGTTTGCTGAAACCGTGCGCGATGACGTGAACGGCACGTACGACGGGATGAAGAATACGACGTCCTATACACTGCATTATAACTTTCGGCGTGTAAATCCTTTCTGAGCATGCGCGCAACTTAGTTTGACGAACAAGCCTACACACGGGCGGACTGTTCGCTCAAACAAGGTTTCAGCGGACAGTTTTACGGAATTTCCGAAAAACCTTGTTCGTCAAACTGTCCGCTGAAACTGTCCGCTGAAAGCCCACACACGAGCGGACTGTCCGCCCAAACACTGTTCAGCGGACAAAGTTGGGCGAACAGTCCGCGCGTGTGTACGCGGCCTTACTCTACTCACACCAACACTCAAGCATTTTATCTTTGCATTGACTATCAATTATTATTATTATTATATTATTATACATAATTTATATAGCACCAACAGTTTGTGTAGTGCTTTACAATGTAGAGGGGGGACAGTAAATTACAACACAGTTCAATACAGAAGGGACAGGAGGGCCCTGCTCATGGAGCTTACAATCTAAAGGAAGGGGAAGGTGGTACAAAAGTTAAAAGCTGCGGGGGATGATCTGATGGAGGTGACTCAGGTACAGATCCTATGTGGATGTGGGATAGGGTTTCCTGAATAAATGGGGGTAGGGGCTGAGTGGACATACTGGGGCATGGAGTTCCAGAGGATGGGAGAGGCTCTGGAGAAGTCCTGGAGGTGAACATAGGAGGAGGTAACAAGGGAGCTAGAGAGCAGGGGTCTTGGGAGGAGTGGAGAAGATTATTTGGATGATATCTGCAGATGAGGTTGATGATGTAGCTGGGGGGCAATGTTGTGGATGGCCTTGTATGTTGTGGTTAGTATTTTGAATCAATGCCATATAATTTTTCCCTCCTGTTAATCACCTTTTGCTTCTTCTATTGACCACCAGGGCATTCTTTCTCCACTTGACCACCAATGTTGGGGCATTTTTACGTGTCACTGACCAGCAATGTGAGGGGCACTATTTTATTTATTCATAACCCCTGCACTCCATACGCTATGCTGTATGTTGCATACTCCCAACTAATGCCCTAAATATTCTACGTTGTAATTTACAAAAAAGCTGTACTGTAGAAGTCAAGTTGTACATTCACATGACTCACGCATCCCATATGCTGTGCATTACATAGCCTCACAGTACATTCAATTATATACTTTGTGTTGTACATTATATAATCCTGACCATGGAACCCAATATGCTATGTTGTATGCTACATACTCCTGACCCAAGCACTATATGAGGTTTGCTGTATATTAAATAGGCCTGATCCCTCCACTATATCTGCCGCATTGTATGTTATATTGTATTGACCGCTGCATTGTACTGAATATGGCATTTTGCATATTACATTATATTATACTCTTGCCTGAAGCACTCCACAAGCTATATTGTACATTACATACTCCTAACAGCTACAGTCTATATGCCATGTTGTGCATTACACACGCTTGACCTCTGTACCGTGTATTCTATGTTATATACTGCATAGTCTTAGTTTTTATGTCTATATCTATCTCTATATCTATTCTTTGTGGGGTGAAAAACATATGAAATTGAATATGTTAATTAAAATAATAATATTAATCCTCTGTCTTGAGTTATTTTTGTGCCTGTGAGATGCTCATTTGTGGCATAGTAATTAAGGAATATTTTGCAGAAACAAGTACTGCTGCGTATGCAGTGTATACTGTGAGTAGTTTCTCTTCACAGCATGTTGCACACTCTGCACGAAGGCTTCCCTCTTTCTCAAGTTCCAAAATAAAAAGGTAGGAGAAAGCGTTAAAGTAAATTACACATACCATACTGTTCTTATGAGCCAGAAATTTGAATCTAAACTGTTTCAAAGCTTACATGCCCTGAACCCTGGTCTATGTAGGCTTGCTTGTTGGAAAAAGGGACATCTTGGGGGCCAATAACAAGTTTTGGACCTGTACAGGGCAGTGAGCAAAAATGCCTGCAAGGGCCTTGGGTTGACATTTTAAAGATGAAGATCCCTGGATCAGGAGCACAGAAGTAAGTGTCATATTCCAAAACATGATCTTGAGATTTAGATTTCGTGCCCTAATATTGAAACAGAACCTATGGCTGAGAGTATATAAATGTTAGTGATTTAGTATTGTTCAGCCTTACCTGTTGGAGTATCATCTAATGGAACCTTTACCGGCGTGTCATCGATGCCCAGTTTAATGTCAGAGAGGGGTACCTGTGGGTTGTTGCTGGTGAATGGCATGTTGAAGGCAATGTTCTCAGATGTTCTCTTGTTGTTTTGGTGTTATACTGGAGTGAAGATAAAAATGATCTATTAATATAGAAATATCTTATGTATTAAAACACATAGCTCCCAGTTATCCCTGATTTTGAGGGACTATCCCTCATTCGGGAACAGAGGCCCTCTGTCCCTCTTTCCTTTTTCCTCCTCATTGGTCCAGCTGAGCGCAACATAAGTACACATTACTTATAAAGCTGATGGACAGCTGGGGAAGCAGGGCCAAAAAAGTGACCCCGTCCCCATAGTCAATGTGCAATGGGGCAGCCGCACACTCAAATGTATCATATGTGTTAAAAAGGTGAGCTGCACTGAGCGGGAATCATACATATAAAGTATAGTATGACAAATCAGAAAAAAATCTGACTTATCACTTTGTCATACTGAACACTCTATATGGGAATGGACTACAATTGGAAAGAAACTACATCTTAAACGACCCTTTAATACTAATTTACTAAGTGAAACATGTCATACTGTATATACAGTATCTCATATTTTTATAAATATTTGATAATATCTTTTCATGCGACAACACTGAATTACACTTTGCTACAATGTAAAGTAGTGAGTGTACAGCTTGTATAACAGTGTAAATTTGCTGTCCCCTCAAAATAACACACAGCCGTTAATGTCTAAACTACTGGCAAAAAAATTGAGTACATCCCTAGGTGAAAATGTCCAAATTGGGACCAATTAGCCATTTTCCCTCCCTGGTGCCATGGGACTTGTTAGTGTTACAAGGTCTCAGGTGTGAATGGGGAGCAGGTGTGATAAATTTGGTGTTATTGCTCTCACTCTCTCATACTGGTCACTGGAAGTTCAACATGGCACCTCATGACAAAGAACTCTCTGAGGATCAGAAAAAAAAATTACACTCACTACTTTACATTGTAGCAAAGTGTAATTTCTTCAGTGTTGTCATATGAAAAGTAATAATAAAATATTTACAAAAATGTGAGGGGTGTACTCAGTTTTGTGAAATACTGTATCTATCTATCTATCTATCTATCTATCTATCTATCTATCTATCTATCTATCTATCTATCTATCTATCCATCTATCTATCTAGATCTATATATATATTAATTAATATTAAATATTTAATTATTTTTTAATACTCATCTTCAGATTTCATATTACAGTTTTTAAACTTTCAAGTATTGTCTGTATCACCTTTAGCTTTTTTTGTCCGTTATCTTGGTATTTCTTTAGTTATTACCACTATAAATGGTGTTTATTTAGTCACGGGTATAATAGATTGTAAAACGTATATGTTCAGCAGGTAAGAGAAGAGTGTTTCAGATGATTGCTTCACACTTGCATAAAGTACAGGAAGGAACAGTAAATTCCTAGAAGAGTGATTTACTTTATAGCTTTTCTTTCTGTGAACAGAGTTACTTATATAGGGTAAGTACGGTATATTGGGTGAGAAGGGCTGGATATTGTGGTTATTGTGATCACTATTGTTATACAATGTTTTAGCATTTTATATGGAAGCTGGCCCAAAGCTTAAAGAGTATCCAAGCCCAAAAATGTAATATATTACAGCTCACCTTAGATCAAGTGACTGTATTTGTTTTTGACTTTATTTTCACCTGGTCATGCTGTAAATAATACATTTCCTGCCCCAGGGTGACTATGCTCATCCACTACACTTTATCTATAGGAGAGCAATGTTGTCACCCTAGACCTGCTCTCTTGCTTTAGATTACAAGGACCACCCCATTACTTCATCTCCATTCCATAGGGAAGGGGGTATAGTTAACAGAAGATAACTAAAAGGTCAATGACTTTTTCAAAAACATTTCAAAAGTATTTTTTCTACTTGCAGAGAACTAATGCAGATACCACCTCTCAGGACTGATAAACAATAGGTTAAATTTTTGTTCTTAGGTTTAGATATCCTTTAAGTGCCAGTTCACACTAGCGCGATGCCAGACATCGCATGTAATTCGCAGCGCACTGCTGTTCATTACATGCAATGTCAGTGCGATGTCAGCCATACAGATAGTATGTCTTATATCGCACCGCATTCGGTCCAAACACGCACAGGACCCTTTTTTCTGTTCGGACCGGAATCGGATCACACATGTGTTCGAACTGTCAGTTCGCAGTACGATATGCGAGCTGAAATGGGGGTGTCATTAACATATAATGACACTCCCCAGCAGTTCGCATATGGCAGTGTGAACTGCTGTGCGTGTCGAGTGCGATGCGGGAACCCGCAGTTGATTCACAGGGTTCTCGCATCGCACTAGTGTGAACCGGCACTTAAAGAGGAAGTAAACCCTGATGGGTTTACTTCCTCTTTTTTTCCCTGCAAAGGTAAAGCATAATGGACTACTATGCATCGCATAGTAGCTCATTATGTGTCACTTACCTGACACAGGAGCCAGCGAAGTCGCCGCTGATCCCTGTAGTCCGCCGCATCCATCTTGCTGGTGGCGTCTCGCAGCTCCGACCAATGACAGCGGCGAAGCCGCGATGACGTCACTCCCGCGCATGCGCACGGGAGTCGCGTCTCGCAGCTCCGCCGTTGCCATTCGGCGAAGCCGCGATGACGTCACTCCCGCGCATGCGCACGGGAGTCGACAAATTAGGCAAATCCATTCTTGGACTTGCCGCATTTAGTGCGCCTGCGCGCCGCTGTCTACGGCGCATGCGCCGTAGACAGCGGTGCCCATTTTCGGGCAAATATCTCCTAAACCATATAGGTTTAGGAGATATTGCTTGGACCTACAGGTAAGCCTTAATCTAGGCTTACCTGTAGGTCAAAGTGGTTTGAAGGGGTTTACTTCCTCTTTAAGTTGACCATACAGGTTACAATGTAATTGTGCAAGCTCCCTTAGCTCTACAAACAGTTATATGGTGTGGGGCTTGCCTGATAGGGATGAGCTTCGTGTTCGAGATGAACATACGTTCGACTCGAACATCGGCTGTTCGCCCGTTCGGCGAATTCCGAACATTATGGGCCGTTCGCGCCAAATTCGTGTGGCGCTCACGGCCCACAATGCACTGCGTCATCGCAGTGCATTGCTGGCTCATGATTGGCCAAGCATGCACTGTGACCCCGCATGCTTGACCAATCAAAGCGCCAGCAGCGAGGAGAGCCATGATTGGCCACAGGCAGGATGCCTGTGGCCAATCATAGCTCAGGCTGTGTAGTACACGCCCCACACTATATAAGGCCGCCAGCGCGGCGGCCTTGTGTAGTGTGTTGGCGTCTGAAGCAGTTAGTGGGTGTTCTGTGTACCTTCAACACAGTACACACCGATCGTTATCGGCCGATTTTCGATCTTGCTCTTCTGTAGTGGTTGTTGTCTGCGTGCCCTGACCGCAGTATACACCGCTATATTCACCTCACCTATATAGCTAGTGATCTATCTTTTATAATAGAGCTTGCAGTCAGTAGTGTTAGGAGCTTGTGCGTGCTGTCTGCGTGCTCTGTACCCAGTACACACCGCTACATCCACCTACATAGCTCTTCTCTATTTGAGCCCACTTGCCATCTGCAGGAGTTATTGGAAGTTGTGTGTGCCTCCAGCACAGCACAGTATACAGCTGTATATACACCTTTATCTCTGGTGTTCTATAATATAGGCATCTGCAGGAGTTAGTGGGTGTTTTGTGCCTCCAGCACAATATACACCTGTATCTACCCTTTATTGCTGTTCTCTAATAGAGCCATCTGCAGGGCTTAGTGGGTGTTGTGTGACTCCATTACAGTATACCCCTTTATCTCTGGTGTTCTATAATAAAGGCATCTGCAGGAGTTAGTGGGTGTTGTGTGCCTCCAGCACAATATACACTACCCAACTGCTGTTTTACCCAACTCCCTTCAGGCCATTACCATGTCTGGAAGGCCAGCAAGGAGAGGCAGACAGGCGCGAGCCGATAAAAGAGGGCAAGCAGGCTCTGTGTCTAGAGACAACAGTGCTGGTCGTGGACGCGGTGCATTGTTCATTACCACGTGGCCATGGGACACGCTTGTCCTTCTTTTCGGCAGCTGGACATGTTGAACCGCAACATGCCAATGACTTGGTAGAGTGGATGACCAAGCCCTCTTCATCCTCCTCATCCTCTCTCACCCAGTCTCAGGGTACTAGCAAAGCAGCTGCCAACGCATCGTCTTCCCTCGTCTCAATGTCATCATCAGTGACTCCTTCCCTAGACCCACCACATCCTCCTGAGGAGTCTCCTGAACTCTTTGAGCACAGTGTTGGGTACATGCTCCAGGAGGATGCCCAGTGTTTTGTAGCCTCTGATGATGACACTCAGCTAGAGGAAGGCAGTAGCGTGAATGCAGAGAGAGGGGATGCTCAAGAAGGACAGCAATCTGGCAGTCATGTTCCACAAGCTGCAGCATATTGCCAGGTTTGCTACAGCGATGAAGAGGGAGGGGATGATGAGGGCACTGACTCCACGTGGGTGCCTGGTAGGAGAGAGAAGGAGGAGGAGGAGGAGGAGGCACATGTCCAACGAGGCAGGATGCCCTCCGGGGGCCAGCTTAGGGGCAGCACACCGACTGAATCCCACCGCAGAGCTCCGCCTGTGCAGGGCGCTGCCTCTGCGCGCTATTCTAAAAGTTCTTTGGTGTGGGCCTTTTTTGAGACGAGTGCATCAGATCGCACCGCTGCTATTTGCAACATATGTCTCAAGCGTATCTCGCGTGGCCAAAACATCAGCCGCTTGGGCACCACATGCTTGACCAGACATATGTTGACCTGCCATGCAGCTCGTTGGCAAGCGTACCTCAAAGACCCACACCAAAGAACAAAGCGGACCTCTCCTTGCTCCTCATCAGCTGGCATCTCCAACCCCACTAGACCTTCAGTCCTCTCTGAAACCTGCTCTGAGAGGAATGAAGGTGTACAATTAGGTGTGTCACAGCCAAGTGCTTCCGGGCACTCTGCTAGCAGTACACCCACGTCCGATTATAGCAGGCAAATGTCCCTGCCCCAGCTGCTTGACCGGCGAAAGAAGTTCACTCCCAGCCATCCACATGCCCAGCGGTTGAATGCTAGCTTGGCTAAATTGCTAGCACTTCAACTGCTGCCTTTTCAGTTGGTAGACTCGGCCCCCTTCCGTGAGTTTGTACAATGTGCGGTTCCTCAGTGGCAGGTCCCCAAACACCACTTTTTCTCATGGAAGGCGATTCTGGCTATCTACCGGCATGTGGAAGGCAATGTCCTTGCCTCGCTGGACAGGGCGGTCAGCGGTAAGGTGCATATTACCGCTGACTCATGGTCCAGCAGGCATGGACAGGGACGTTACCTGTCTTTCACGGCCCATTGGGTCACTATTCTGGCAGCTGGGAAGGATACAGGACAAGGTGCAGTAGTGTTGGAGGTTGTTCCGCCACCACGCCTCCAAAATGCTACTATTGGTTGTGACACACCTCTCTCCTCCACCCCCTCCTCTTCTTCTTCCTCCATTGCCTCTTCCAGTGCTCTGTCCTCAGAACCAGCGGTGCTCCGTAGGCGTTCCAGGGGCTACGCAAGTACGCAGGCAAAACGATGCCATGCCGTGCTTGCGCTGGTTTGTTTGGGGGACAGGAGCCACACTGGGGCGGATGTTTTGTCAGCTCTGCAGGGGCAGGCCGAGAGGGGGTTGACGCCATGCCAGCTTAAGCCAGGAATGGTGGTTTGCGACAATGGCACCAACCTCCTCTCCGCCCTCCGACAGGGACAACTGACCCATGTGCCCGGTGTAGCTCACGTCCTTAACCTGGTGGTGCAGCGGTTCTTGGGCAGGTACCCGGGCTTACAGGATGTCCTGAAGCAGGCCAGGAAAGTCTGTGTGCATTTCCGCCGATCATTTAATGCCTGTGCTCGGCTGACTGAGCTCCAAAAGGAGTTGAACCTGCCCAAGAACCACCTTATATGTGACATGCCCACCAGGTGGAACTCAACGTTGGCCATGCTGCAGCGGCTGCACATGCAGCAGAGGGCCATCAATGAGTACCTGTGCGACTACGGCACCAGGACAGGGTCAGGGGAGCTCGGTTTTTTCTCACCACGCCAGTGGGGCATGATCAGGGATGCATGCACTGTCCTGTCACCGTTTGAGGAGGCCACAAGGATGGTGAGCAGTGACAGTGCATGCATCAGTGACACTGTACCTCTTGTCCACCTCTTGGAGCATACGCTGCGTGGAATAATGGACAGGGCACATGAGGCAGAACAGAGACAGGAAGAGGAGGACTTCCTTGCCTCTCAAGGCCCCCTTTATCCAGACAGTGTTCCTGCTGTGCCACCCATCACACAGGAAGAGGATGAGGAGGAGGAAGAGGAGGAGGAGGATGATTGTGTCAGCATGGAGGTGGAGGCTGGTACTCAGCATCAGCAGCAGCAGCAGTCTTGAAGGGATGATTTACAGTCCCAAGAAACACGTGGACTTGTACGTGGCTGGGAGGAGGTAGCTGCGGATCATGTTGTCCTTAGTGACCCAGAGGACTCCGGACCGAATGCCTCAGCTAACCTACGCTGCATGGCCTCCCTGATCCTGCAAAGCCTGTGGAAGGATCCTCGTATTCTTTGGATCAAGTAGAGGGACCAATACTGGCTGGCCACTCTCCTTGATCCACGGTACAAGGGTAAGGTTGCCGACCTTATCTTGCCATCGCAGAGGGAGCAGAGGATGAGACATCTCCGGGAGGCCTTGCAGAAAGGTCTGTGCAATGCGTTCCCAGAGACTGGGAGGTTACAAACTCCTGGTCCTGGACAATGTGTTGCTGAGGCATCGGTCAGAAGGAGCGGTGGAGAAGGTGGCCGTCTGACTGATGCTTTCAGACAATTTTTTAGTCCGCAGCCCCAAGGTATGATCGGTTCCAGCAACCATCACCAGCGTCTGATTTACATGGTGCAGGAATACCTAGGGGCAAGGTCAGACTTGGACACCTTTCCCACCGAAAATCCTCTGGCTTACTGGGTCTTGAGGATGGATCACTGGCCAGAGCTTGCACAGTATGCAATTGAGCTACTGGCCTGTCCTGCATCCAGCGTTCTTTCGGAACGCACCTTCAGTGCTGCTGGTGGCTTTGTTACCGATCACAGGGTGTGCTTGTCCACCGAATCAGTTGATCGACTGACCTTCATCAAGATGAATCAGTCTTGGATCACCCACAGCTACCAAGCACCTGAAGCTGATGTAACCGGATAATTTTTTTTGAAATATCACATCCATTCAAGACTGCCTATGCTGATGCTGAGTGACTGTCCTGTTATGTTGATTGTCTATCCTCTTCCTCCTCCGCTGATATCTTGGAAGAACATTTCTGGCTCTGGGTGATGCCATCAGCCCAATTTTTCTGCCCCTGTTTAACAGGGGTGTTTAATTACAATTTTTGATGCAATGCTTTGCAGCAAGGCTAATTCCTGCAATAAAAATAGAGTATATGGGAGAGGTTGCAGTGTGGTGGCACCAGCACCAGTGCCTAAGGCCCAATTTTTCTGCCCCTGTTTAACAGGGGCGTTTAAGTACAATTTTTGATGCAATGCTTTGCAGCAGGGCTAATACCTGCAATAAAACCAGAGTATATGGGAGAGGTTGCAGTGTGGTGGCACCAGCACCAGTGCCTAAGGCCCAATTTTTCTGCCCCTGTTTAACAGGGGCGTTTAATTACAATTTTTGATGCAATGCTTTGCAGCAGGGCTAATTCCTGCAATAAAAATAGAGTATATGGGAGAGGTTGCAGTGTGGTGGCACCAGCACCAGTGCCTAAGGCCCAATTTTTCTGCCCCTGTTTAACAGGGGCGTATAAGTACAATTTTTGATGCAATGCTTTGCAGCAGGGCTAATTCCTGCAATAAAAATAGAGTATATGGGAGAGGTTGCAGTGTGGTGGCACCAGCACCAGTGCCTAAGGCCCAATTTTTCTGCCCCTGTTTAACAGGGGCGTTTAATTACAATTTTTGATGCAATGCTTTGCAGCAGGGCTAATTCCTGCAATAAAACTAGAGTATATGGGAGAGGTTGCAGTGTGGTGGCACCAGCACCAGTGCCTAAGGCCCAATTTTTCTGCCCCTGTTTAACACGGGCATTTAATTAAAATTTTTGATAAAATGCTTTGCAGCAGGGCTAATTCCTGCAATAAAACTAGAGTATATGGGAGAGGTTGCAGTGTGGGGGCATGTGTCTGTGTTAGGACAATCCAATGATGTATCAAAGATGATTCTTGAGCTAACTACTGCCTTGTGTTGTGCTAAACAGTTGACGGCTTTGGGTTCTGTTCCTTGATGACATGTACTCTTTACATAGGAGAGCCATTCTCAAAGTGACCATGAGAGAAAAGGCTTGTTGATTTTGTCCATCCATTTTGCTTTAATAAAGATTTTTTTTTTAAATATATTTACATTATTTATATAAAGTTTATATTTAGTTGCTGACTTTCAAGGCTAACAACTGACTCTTCTGAAGGTGATGTCACTGTTTGCCTGTAATCCAGGTAATTATTTTAACATTAGTGTAACAGTTTATTGTGCTTTATTTTATTATACATGAAAGGTTACTACAATGCAAAGACAACCATGAACAGTAAAAAAGAAAAACAATTACCTGATCTTCTGAATTGGCAATTTACCAGGGCAAGTGTGATTCTATATAGCCAACCTTCTAAAACAGTGTTTCTCAACCAGGGTCCTGTAAATTCTTTCAAAACCTTCCATGCCCCAAAAGTAAGGACCTCCCAACAGTCCAACACCAAGTTCCATCCAATTCTTAAGATACCACAAGCTCACAATTCCAGCACAATGGGGTTCAAAAGGTCTCAACACTGGACCTCTTCTTGCATTCTCTGCATTGCTTAGAACTGTCCTGGCTCTAGAATCTAGAGCAGACAGGAAGCTGCAGTCCAGTGGTTGAGAACCAATGTTCTAGAATAGAATATTCCTATAATGTCTGAACTATATAGGATTTTATAACTTTTTAGTTATTATTCTATCCTAAATGGGTCATTAAAGTGTGAGCCCATCCAAAAATGACATTCTGTCTTTTTGGTAGATGCTGGTAACTTAAACTGACATTTTTTCCAATCTCTCAACGACTTGATTGGTTACATCACTGTGCTGAGTTCCCAGGTTTGCTCTTTTCCTATTGTAAAAAAAACCTTGAAAGAATTGTAGATGCAGTAAATATCCATAATGCTGGAAAATCGTATTGACTGGTCCTGCAGCACCATATATTCTATGCAATTGCTACAAGCCATGCTCAAATAATTAATTTCAAATTTACTTCAAGGCCACTCCAAATTTCCCACACATACTGTATACTGACATTTTTGAACTTTATAATATAAAGGACATAAGAGTCTGAAAAAACTTGAAGACTAGTTGTAGGAATTTTAAGGGCTCTTGCACACAGGTGCCAAAACATCACATTTTTAGTAATTTTTTTTTTTTTTTTTACTGATCTAACTGCAGCCCATTGCTTTCAAAGGCCCTATGCACACAGGTGCTTAAATATCAGAAAACGAATGCTGTGTTTAAATCAGTAAAATCTGCATTACTAGTCAGTATTTTACATACATAAGAGCAAAAATACATGTGCGTTATGTAAAAATAAGCACAAATACATGTGTAAATCACACCTCCCTATATTATTAGCATTGTAGGAGCTAGAAAAAGTTTTACACGCATACGCATTACGCATATTGTGTAAATGCACATGCTATATAGGCGATACTCATGTTTTTTTTGGGCAGGAAATTTTTGCCAGGAAGATCCAGTGTTCATACATCATTCTCATGTGCAAGGACCCTTACACAAAATACATACATAAACATAATACAGTATACTGAAGTCCATCAGGTACACAAGCAGGAAAGTCTCTCCTTTCCTTTAGAACTCATGAATTGCAATCTACGTTCAATCAAAATGCGGATTATACAAAACTCAACCAATACTGCAGACAACGCTCATTTCTTTTGCTGTTAGCCCTTGTACACACGGTCGGAGAATCCGTCGGAATGTGTCCTATCGGACCGTTTTGTCGGATAATACGACTGTGTGTGGTATGCATCGGACTCTTTCCGTCGGAATATCCGTCAGACCAAATTTTCCAACTTTCTGGAAATATTTTCTGACAAACTGCTCCGATCGGACATACTCCAATCATGTGTAGAGAATTCCGATTGGACAAAGTGCCACGCATGCTCAGATCAAATTCCTACACCAAAGCTATTGGCTACTAGCCTGAACGTAGTCCCATCGTAACGAAATAACTTCATCACGTTCTGAACGATTGGATTTTCCGACAACTTCGTCTGACCGTGTGTATGCAACAGTTTTGAACAAGATCCGTCAGACAAAATCCGACGGACAGAATCCGTCAGATTTGGTTGTCGGAATCTCCGACCATGTGTACAAGGGCTTAGAAGGGTTTAGCCTATAGAGGAGTCTGGCTTCAAAAAAGCCAAAGGGTCAAAAATACAACAGCATTGGCACTAGTTGTAATAAAGTTGGTCTTGTAGGAAGTAGAATTTTAATTAGCCAATCTCCTCTTCCTTTTTTATTTCATCCACAATAAGAGAACCTGTATATAAACACCTCTGGCATTGTTATATTTTGTCCAAACCCTGCAAATATTACTTATGCTAAGTGATTTGGTCTTCATGTATTGTGAAAAAAATATAAATGAAGGCATGTGCAATAAAAAAGGAATTCATATGCTGAATGCTATGATTCCAAAAATTAACCACATGCAGTTACCAGATTAAAATATATTTTAAGATCAAAGGCCTTTAAAGTGGAGGGCCGGTTATAAAAAAAAAAAAAAAAAAAAAAAAAAAAAAAAGTCAGCAGCTGCAAACACTACAGCTGCTGACTTAATAAACACACTCACCTGTCCAGGACGCCCGCGATGTCGGCCGCCCGAGGCCGACCCGTCCCTCTGCTCTCAGGTCCCGGCGCCGCCATCCCTTGTAAGGGAAACAGGCAGCGGAGCCTTATGGCTTCACTGCCCGTTTCCTACTGCGCATGCGCGAGTCCCGCAGCGCTTTCTGAATGGGACGCGCTGTGTTCTGGAACACACAGTTCCCAGAACACAGCGCGACTCATTACCCAGAAGACGCCGCGACGAAGACAGAAGACAGAAGATCTCCGCGGAGGAGGAAGAGGAAGATTAGGAGAAAGTGCCTAGCAACAGGCATTTCTGGTAAGTAAAAAAAAAAAAATTTTTCATTTTTTTTTTTAGATTTTTTGTAATTTTTAACATTTTTTTGTTTTTCAGGGTGGCCCTCCCCTTTAAGTAAAGTACTAATGGTTGAACTGCAACCATATAGCTATCAAAGATCTAATTTTCATTTGTTTGGGGGAAATTGGCTCCATCCTTTTTTCTATGTTAAGTGATGTGAAAAAATGCATCAGTGTTACAAAAGTGAAGTTTTTGGACAGAAGGGAGTCATTTGACCAACATAGGTTCTTTAGCATCACTGCTTTTCAGATCATTTTTTTTAAATATTTAAAAATAGGCAAAATTTGAAGGCAAATTTGTAATAAAACAAAAGCAAAATCATTAAAAAAAAGTGCCCTATAGGTGTGTGTAAAATGTTGCACAAACACAGTTAGCACTATATAAATTATGTATTATAATAATATTAACATACATACAGTATATATCTCTCTCTCTATATATTAGAGATATTATAGATAGATATATATAGTTGTAGAGATAGATATAGATATATAACTATATATATTCATTCATATCTATCTATCTATCTATCTATCTATCTATCTATCTATCTATCTATCTATCTATCTATCTATCTATCTATATACTTCTAATATGTGAGGGTCTATAATCCCACCCTCCACTATAGTTTTCAGTACAGGCAAACTATCACTCACCTATGAGAATAGAGGATTCGACTGGCCCAAATGCAAGGAGTGAAGGGTTGTGTGTACTGTATATAACGGCAAGAAAGAGGGGGTCAAAGTTTTCTGCTCCATCAGCAGGTTTCTCTGTTCTATTACTCCCGTTATTAATGTTTACAGAGATAATCTACAGACGCACGTTGTTTGTGCCATGCCAGTGTCCTCAATTCACTATATTGCTATGTTTACTGTAGCATTTCAGATACATAACGTCAATCATTTTGCAGCTTTGCGATACACAATAATATTGTCAATAGTACAGTGCCTTGAAAAAGTATTCATGCCCCTTGAAATTTTCCACATTTTTCATGTTACAACCAAAAACGTAAATGCATTTTATTTGGATTTTATGTAATAGACCAACACAAGGTGGTATATAATTGTGAAGTGGAAGGAAAAATGATAAATGGTTTTCAATTTTTTTTTTACAAATAAATATCTGAAAAGTGTGGTGTGCATTTGTATTCAGCCCCCTTTACTCTGATACTCCCAACTAAAATCTAGTGGGGCCAATTGCCTTCAGAAGTCACCTAATTAGTAAATAAAGTCCATCTGTGTGTATTTTAATCTCAGTATAAATACAGCTGTTCTTTGAAGCTCTTAGTGGTTTGTTAGAGAACCTTAGTGAACACACAGCATCATGAAGGCCAAGGAGCACACCAGACAGGTCAGGGATAAGGTTGTGGAGAGGTTTAAAGCAGGATTAGGTTATAAAAAATATCCCAAGCTTTGAACATCTAACGGAGCACTGTTCAATCCATTGTCCAAAAATGGAAAGAGAACTGCAAACCTACCAAGACATGGCCATCCACCTAAACTGACCGGGCATGGCAAGGAGAGCATTAATTAGAGAAACAGCCGAGAGGCCCATGGTAACTCTGGAGGAGCTGCAGAGATCCACAGCTCAGGTGGGAGAATCTGTCCATAGATCAACTATTAGCCCTTGTACACACGGTCGGACATTCTGTCAACCAAATCCGTTGGATTTTGTCCGACGGATTTTGTCCGACTGATTGCGTCCGAAACTGTTGCATACATACGGTCGGACCAAGTTGTCGGAATTTGCGGTTGCCAAGAACGCGGTGACGTAAGCCGTGTACGGCGGGACTAGACAAAGGAAGTTCAGCACCACGTCTGGCACCCTTTGGGCTCCTTCTGCTGATCTCGTGTTAGTAGAAGTTTGGGGAGAGACGATTCGCGCTTTTCAGATTTGTGATTCAGATCGCTACTGCTCTTCGGTTTGTGCTTGTCTTTGCGTATCTGATAATCAGTGCGTGCAGTCAGTAAGTATTTGTTTCTCTTTGTGGACTATATCTTGGTATAGTACGCTTTGAAAGGCATTTTTTATTGTCTGCTTGCTTCTGCTATTCAGGTCATTCTTTCAGGCCTTGCTGTTTATCGGTGCTTTCTGGTGTCCGTTCTGACCAGCCAACCGTTTTGAAACCATGTTTCGTCTACATACTCGTCGTAGAGTTTGTGCTGTGCAGGGGCTTCGTGTTGGGGTTCTTACTTTGACACAAGCCGGTCCATGAACAGGGAGGGAAGCGTTTGTAGGCCAAGAATTGGTTGCGCCAGCATCAGGCCCGGAATGGCCATAGGGCAGACCGGGCATTTGCCCGGAGGGCCGGGGCCGCCGGGCCGCTGGGCTGCATGTCTGGGACATGCAGTCGGCCACGGGTTCTAACGCCAGCCGCTGATGTTCCGCCAGCGGTGTAATAAGTGGGGGCGGGCCGCCAGTGACAGGCTCTTTGAGAGCTGTAGTTGCTGTTTGCAGTGGGGGGTGGGTGCGTTCTAGCCTCGGAGCCGCACTCGAGTGACACACGTAGGCACAAGGGGGGGGGGGGGGGCGGAACTCGCAACTATTCACCTTCTCTCTAGCACGGTGGAAGCAGCTCTGATCAGTCTCGGTTCGGCTGTCTCCCACAGACGAGCAGAGTGAAGCCGCCTCCCCCTACCCCTCCTCTTTTATGTCTACACAGGTGGAGGTGACTCGACATGCAGTCCTGTGCTGATCTCAGGACCTGAGACTCAGGTACATTATGGGTCTGAAGGGGAGTTCTGTATTGTAGGGGGGTTCTGTAGTGTAGGGGGGTCTGTAATGTAGGGGGGTTCTGTAGTGTAGGGGTTCTGAAATGTAGGGGGGTTCTGTAGTGTAGGGGGGTCTGTAATGTAGGGGAGTTCTGTAGTGTAGGGGGTTCTGAAATGTAGGGGGGTTCTGTAGTGTAGGGGGGTTCTGTAATGTTGGGGGGTTCTGTAGTGTAGGGGGGTTCTGTAATGTAGGGGGTGTTCTGTAGTATAGGGAGGTCTGTAATGTAGGGGGGGTTCTGTAGTGTAGGGGGGTCTGTAGTGTAGGGGGGTTCTGTAGTGTAGGGGGGTCTGTAATGTTAGGGGATCTGTAATGTAGGGGGGTCTGTAATGTAGGGGGGTTCTGTATTGTAGGGGGTCTGTAATGTAAGGGGGTTCTGTAGTGTAGGGGGGTCTGTAATGTAGAGGGGTTCTGTATTGTAGGGGGGTTCTGTAGTGTAGGGGGGTCTGTAATGTAGGGGGAGTTCTGTATTGTAGGGGGGTCTGTATTGTAGGGGGCGTTCTGTAGTGTGGGGGGTGTGTAATGTAGGGGGGTTCTGTATTGTAAGGGTTCTGTAGTGTATAGGGATCTGCAATGTAGGGGGTTCTGTATTGTAGGGGGTTCTGTATTGTAGGGGGATCTGTAGTGTAGGGGGATCTGTAGTGTAGGGGGGTCTTTAATGTAGGGGGGTTGTGTATTGTAGAGGGTTTTGTAATGTAGAGGGGGTTCTGTAATGTAGGGGGGGTTCTGTAATGTAGGGGGGGTTCTGTAATGTAGGGGGGGGTTCTGTAATGTAGGGGGGTTCTGTTGAGGAAGAAGTGGAAGTTGAACTTGAAGTTGAGGTGAACATGGAAGTAGAAATGAAAGTGGAAGTTGAGGTGGAAGCTGAAATTGAGGTGGAAGTTGAGGATGAAGTGGAAGTTGAATTTGAAGTTGAGGCGGAGCAGATGGGCCAAATCGTTATATAATGCAATTCAGCATATCCTAGAGTATGGGTCCCCTCCTGTGAGTCCCCATAAGTGGATCCGGTCAGTATTGTAGGGGGTTCTGTAGTGTAGGGGGGGGTTCTGTAATGTAGGGGGAGTTCTGTATTGTAGGGGGTGTTCTGTATTGTAGGGGGGTCTGTAATGTAGGGGGTTCTGTATTGTAGGGGAGTTCTGTAGTGTAGGGGGGTCTGTAATGTAGGGGGGTTCTGTATTGTAGGGGGGGTCTGTATTGTATGGGGTGTTCTGTAGTGTAGGGGGGTCTGTAATGTAGGGGGGTTGTGTAATGTAGGGGGTTCTGTAATGTAGGGGAGTTTTGTAATGTGAGGGGGGTTCTGTAATGTGAGGGGGGGGGTCTGTAATGTAGGGGGGTTTTGTATTGTAGGAGGGGTCTGTATTGTAGGGGGGGTCTGTATTGTAAGGGGCATTCTGTAGTGTAGGGGGGTCTGTAATGTAGGGGGGTTCTGCAGTGTAGGGGGTCTGTAATGTAAGGGGGTTCTGTAGTGTAGGGGGGTCTGTAATGTAGGGGGGTTCTGTATTGTAGGGGGGTTCTGTATTGTAGGGGGTTCTGTAGTGTAGGGGGGTCTGTAATGTAGGGGGAGTTCTGTATTGTAGGGGGTGTTCTGTAGTGTGGGGGGTCTGTAATGTAGGGGGGTTCTGTATTGTAGGGGGGTTCTGTATTGTAGGGGTTCTGTAGTGTAGGGGGTTCTGTATTGTAGTGGAGTTCTGTAGTGTAGGGGGGTCTGTAATGTAGGGGGGTTCTGTAGTGTAGGGGGGTCTGTAATGTAGGGGGTTCTGTAATGTAGGGGGGTTCTGTAATGTGAGGGGGGTTCTGTAATGTGAGGGGGGTTCTGTAGTGTAGGGGGGTCTGTAATGTAGGGGGGTCTGTAATGTAGGGGGGTTCTGTATTGTAGGGGGGTTCTGTATTGTAGGGGGTTCTGTAGTGTAGGGGGGGTCTGTAATGTAGGGGGAGTTCTGTATTGTAGGGGGTATTCTGTAGTGTGGGGGGTCTGTAATGTAGGGGGGTTCTGTATTGTAGGGGGTTCTGTGGTGTAGGGGGGTCTGTAATGTAGGGGGTTCTGTATTGTAGGGGAGTTCTGTAGTGTAGGGGGGTCTGTAATGTAGGGGGTTCTGTATTGTAGGGGGTCTGTATTGTATGGTGTGTTCTGTAGTGTAGGGGGGTCTGTAATGTAGGGGGGTTGTGTAATGTAGGGGGTTCTGTAATGTAGGGGGGTTCTGTAATGTGAGGGGGGTTCTGTTGTGTAGGGGGGTTCTGTTGTGTAGGGAGTTCTGTATTGTAGGGGAGTTCTGTATTGTAGGGGGGTCTGTATTGTAGGGGGGGTCTGTATTGTAAGGGGCATTCTGTAGTGTAGGGGGGTCTGTAATGTAGGGGGGTTCTGTAGTGTAGGGGGGTCTGTAATGTAGAGGGGTTCTGTATTGTAGGGGGGTTCTGTAGTGTAGGGGGTTCTGTAGTGTAGGGGGTCTGTATTGTAGGGGGGTCTGTAATGTAGGAGGGGGGTCTGTAATGTAGGGGGTGTCTGTAATGTAGGGGGGCTCTGTATTGTAGGGGTGTCTGTAATGAAGGGGGGTTCTGTATTTGTAGGGGAGTCTGTATTGTAGGAGGGTCTGTAATGTAGGGGGGTTCTGTAGTGAGAGGGGGTTCTGTATTGTAGGGAGGGGGTCCGCACTGTAGAGAGGGCATCTGCACTGTAGGGGGGTCTGTGTAACATGCAGGGGGCCCAGAGGTTCAGGGTGCTTGTAAAGGGGTCCATAGGTGCAGGGCACTGTGTAATGTAAATGGGTCCAGAGGTGCAAGATGCTGGAACCCCACATCCCATCATCAACCACCCCCACGAAGCGCCGCTGCCGTGAACCCCCCCCCCCCCCCAGGCTGCTCGGTCTAAAATGCCTGGGCCTATTTTTTGTCCCAGTCCGGGCCTGGCCAGCGTGACCAGTTCTCGCACATGCCTTTGCTCCGTGAGATCCGCGAGAATAACCTGATGATTTCAGGAATTATCTCCGGATGACGGACCCCGTTTTTCACCGTCTGCTGGCTTTGCTCACCTCTTATATCACCAGGCAGGATACCTGCATGCGGCAAGCCATCACTCCGGAGCAGAGGCTCATCGCCACGTTGCGCTACTTGGCGACAGGGAGAAGCCTTCAGGACCTCAAGTTCTCTCCAGGCATCTCCCCCCAGGCTCTGGGGATCATTATTCCAGAGACCTGTTCTGCCATCATTTAGGTCCTGCAGAAGGACTATATGAAGCTAAGTTTTCTCCTTAAACATCACATTCTATGTATTTCATGATTGCTAATGTCTTGCATTTCTTTCCTCATTCCCTAATTACCATCATTGCAATATGCTCTAATTCATATACTCTGCCCCTTTGTCCTCAGGCATATTTGCCTCACTAACTTCCCCACCATGCTCTTCTTGGCCCATAAAACTATAGTCTAGTCACTTACTAATGTCTTTTGTCAGCTCCATAGTATTGCTTTTCCCTAAACACCCCCTAAAATGTCTAAAAATGTGATGTGTGTGCTCCAATTCATGCAGAGTGACCTTTTTTAAATTTTGGGGGTTGTGCCAAACTCATTAGTAACCCCCCTCCCCCAACTGCTAGCTCAACTGCTAGCAATCCTCTATCTGATGACTTGACCAAACCCAATACACACTATACCTACCTTTTTGATGATCACATTTATGAATGAATTCACCTAAGCATGTAGTGCAAGGGCCTGCCTCAATACTTTCAAATGCTATTTTTTTTTTAACCTATTAATTATCTTGATATGTAATAGCAGAATGTCAAAATGTGCTTCCATTTTGTTTTCTTTTTGGTATTATGACACTTCTTACCTGTCCGGTGGGCTGCCAATAGTGTAACTAAGGAGGGGCTTCCCAAAGTATCACACATTATTTAGGCATTCAGCTCTCAATCAAGTGGAGAGGGTTACCTGTCCTAAACATCCCCCCTCATTTTTTAGCAAGGGCCCATCAGATGGGGGGGGGGGTGGGGGGGTGATGACTCTCATAAGGGGACCTTATACTTTAGGCTTTAAATACTCAGTTCCCAAAATGTTATACTAATTTTGACCAAAAATGTTGGTGTCTAATCTGCTTGCAATGTTGATTTCTCAAATTACTAATTTTTGTTCTTGTTCCACTAAACAGTGTATTTCAAAGCCACAGGAATGGCAGACTGTGGCCTCCCACTTTGCCAGTTTTTTTCAAGTTGTGCCTTTTTCACCAACAGTGCAAACCCAAATTCAGAGCGAGATGAGGGGACAGTCTCTTCTTCAGATAATCTTATTATGTTGTGGGTCTGCTACACACACACCTTCTTTTTGTAACTAATGTATATAGTGCATTACTGACCAAAATCGTACTAATTTTCTGCACCATGGCAGGAAAATGGCATGATTGTCCAAATTTACACCTCACTGTGGGTGCTTTTTACTAAAGGCACATCCACTATGCACTACAAGTGCACTGCAAAAGTACACCTGAAACTGCACTTGGAGTGCAAAGTGGAGTTGCCTTTAGTAAATCACACTCCTTCTCAGCACAAACTAAAATTGTACTACAAATACATTTTTGGCGCAATGAAAAAGGAAGCCAGACATTGTTGAAAATTAAACTTTTTAATACAAGCACATGCACATGTGCATTTCGAAAAGGTTTTTACAACAAACCAAGAAACTGTGTGTACCAAAAACAGAGTTTAATCCAAATTTTGTTTACTTGTTGTTTTTGTGTAAACAGGCATGTATCAAACCGTAAAATACAGAACACAGGAACTTACAAAGTTCAACTTTGAAAAGTGAAGACAATATCAGACATGAGTATGTACAAACTGGGCTGATATTGCCTTCATCACATGGGGTGTCACCCCTGAAAAATCCAAATTTGGAAGATGCACACAGTGTGTCAATATGTGCTAGCTCCCATCATGGGGGATCAATGTACATGCTTTGGGGCTGCAACCCCTTCATCTCAGACACTTTACACAAAACACATACATTGATCCCCCATGATGGGATATAGCGCATGTTTACACACTCTGTGCATCTTCCAAATTTGTAATTTCGAGAAATACAAAATTTTTTGTTTAAAATAGCAAAAATAAAACCCTATCTAGTTTTGTGTGTTTCACACTCTCCCCAAAACATCAAGGATGTTCTTCATTTTATTTTTAACATCATTGATGTTTTGCTGTATATTTTCCAAATCCCAATTGCACCCCATTATCTCCCCAATCAGGATCTGGGCACTTTCACTGGTAAAACGGGAATCTTCTTCCACATCACCTACAAAACAAAGCAAAAAAACACACCATGTAATAAAAATATGGTGACATACATTGATGAGCTTACCGGAAGCTGTGTTCTCCGACACTCACCTGTTGTGGTGACAATTTGCCCAACCTCCACGATCTCTCCTTCCTCCTCCTCCTCCTGCTCCTGCTCCTCTGTTTCTGCTTTTGGAAGTTGGCCTTCTTTGGGAGGGGTGTGGTCCCTGGTGTCCTCATACTTGCCGAGTCTTCTCTCCCCTATGAGAATGTAAACAAAGAATAATTAGCACACAGAGGGCAGAAATAGGAATCTGAAACATTGCTTGGAAGTCTTGTACAATTGTGTTTTTTTGCCGAGTTCCAAGGTGAGAACATTATTGGGGACACTTTGTTAATCTGGAATACTTCCCTGCAGAACGATGTTTCTTACGAACGAATGAAACCATGAACTTGATAGTGGCCATTTTAAAATGCACAACATGAAATCAAAGCACATGGAGCATGTATGCAGGCAAGAATAATCATATGAACACACGACAACTACTTACTTTTTTTAAGAACACGCTTGATCCTTAGGTACTGCTCGTGCTCCCTCATTTCAGGTCTGACCAGCGTTTTCTCAGTTGATCCTTGGATCGGCGTACCCCAAAATTCTTATGAAGACTCTTCACAACTTTATTCATGATCTTGGCCTTTCTGATATTTGGGTTTGGGCAAGGTCCATACTTCCTATCATAGTCCTGCCTGTTCAATATGTCGACCATCTCCAACATCTCTCCAAAAGACATATTTGAGGCCTTAAATCTTGTCTTCCTGGATCAGAACGTTTCAGGCTCCGGGCTTTCCTCACCCTCCTCCTCGTTAGTGGAACTATTATTAGTGCGCACCTGCGTTCTCTCCACCATGTGCTCTCCCCACTGCGCCGGAAGCGAAGGGGCGGGGAATAGTCTAGAAAGAACGTCAGGGGCGGGCGGAGTTTCACACATGCGCACTGTATAGAAAACGCAACACGCGTGTATCGTCCGTACGATCTGGGAAGAGAGTGAGGCGCGGACGCGACGAACGTGCAAACGAAGGTAACATTTTTAACTTGGTGCATCACTAGACTAGACTGCTTCTATCTAGGCCGATGTTGGGACAAGATTAGGAGGGTTTTTAATGGCATTATTAGTATTTGAGGGTTTGTCTTGTGTTGTGTCTTGCAGACAATATGGATCCATTCAAAAACCCAAATTTTATGGGGCTATTCCTCGAATTCTACAAGGAGATGCCCTGCCTGTGGCAGTTCCACAACGAGTTTTATGCCAACATAACAAAGAGGAACGCAGCGCTGGAGAAAATTCTTTCTTTGGTGCGGATTATGGTCCCCACGGCAGACATGGCCTATCTGAATAGGAAAATTGAGGCCATGAAGATTACATATCTCAGGGAGAGAAAGAAGCACCTGGAGTCCTTGAGAGCAGGAGATACAGATGCCGTTTATTACCCCAGGATGGTTTACTTTTAGAGGCTGCATTTTCTGGTAGACCAGGGGGTACCCAGGCCACCACTCAGGCCACCACTCTCCAGTCTTCCTTCAAGGCATCCTTCACCCCCAGCTGGGGCTTCCAACGTCCAACCTGGGCCTTCCAGGCAGCAACATGTGGTGGGGCCCAGCTTGAGACAGGTATTGCATTGTTGAACATATTTCTTGTGTTACATTTAATTATGTTAACTAGATGTTCTTATTGATCAGTAAGTTGTGATTTATCAAAGTGGTTTACATCTCAATAGACAGTAGTGACCAAAAATGATTGGGACGGGAATGAATGCTGGGCTCAGAATGATAGTCTGTTCTATTTGGTAACATTCAATTTGCAAAAGCCAGGAGCACAAAATAGTGTGATTGATAAGCAAAAAACTAAAACTATGTCCCCTTTTCATACACAGGAAGACCTCAGTCGGGGGGAGGCTGTGGCAAGTGGCAGCCAGGAGGTCGACCAACGCCCTCCTTCTCCTCCTCCTGCCCCAACTACAGGAGACCAGCCACAGCCTCGAAGGATGCCTGGTGGGAAGTGCCGAAGGAAGACGAGTGAGTGATGGCCTGGTTTCAGTCTGGTCTGCCAGAATATGCAGCCTCTTGAAGATCCACATCCTGGGGACATAAATGGCATCTGAATTTCCTGTTCTCTAGGACTTCGGGACCAGACTTCTCTCCCTGAGATATGTACTCCTCAGGCCACCAATGTGAAATGAATAACAAGGGGTACCAACAATAAACAACCTCCTGTAGATTAAAAAAGAAAAACAAAATATCAAAAATACAATAATGTTGTGGTAAGTTTACACACAAAATACACCCCCAAAAAAGGAGAAATGAGCAAACTGTCTTTAAAGGAGATTTTTAGGAATTAAAAAAAAAATCCAAAAAAGAATAAACAAAATCTAAAATTGTGTAGATGTGACGCAAAATAAAATTGTATTGCTGAAATGGTGAAAAAAGAGTAATGAAGTACGTTCGGGAGAAGTGTGTGTGACTATGAGCATCAAAAGAAGTTCGTTCTTGCAGCATTGTAAAGAACAAGAGAATGCGCTTCATGAATGAATTTTTAATATTGCAGCGTGACGAATGTGCTATATCGCTTACGAGCAGTAGTTTTACCTGAACGAGCGCTTCCGTGTCGGAATTTGAATGTGAGCATGCGTGGCACCTTGTCCATCAGAGTAGGCTACACATGATCGGAGTATGTCCAATCGGACCAGTTTGTCAGAAAATATTTCCAGCAAGTTGGAAAATTGGGTCCGACGGATATTCAGACAGAAACAGTCCGATGCATACCACACACAGTCGGATTATCCGACAAAACGGTCCGATAGGACACATTCCGTTGGAATCTCCAACCGTGTGTACAAGGGCTTAGTCGTGCACTCCACAAATCTGGCCTTTATGGAAAAGTATCAAGAAGAAAGTCATTTTTGAAAGAAAGCCATAGGAAGTCCTGTTTGCGGTTTGCGAGAAGCCATGTGGGGGACACAGCAAACATGTGGAAGAAGGCTCTCTGGCCAGATGACACCAAAATGTAACCTTTTGACCCAAAAGCAAAACACTATCTGTGACGGAAAACTAACACTGCACATAACCCTGAACAGGAGCGGCCCCTCCATTGTGGGAGCATGGGCGCTGCCCCCCCTAAAACCGCCACCGCCGCCCTCCCTACAAGAGGGGGGTGGAAAGTAAGCACTGATAAGGAAAGCATCTGAACTACTGTATGACTGTCAGGAAAACGGTAATTAGAGCATTACAAAAGAGCATCCTGTGATAAGTGCACATGTTGTACAATCTGATTATTTTATAAGCTGTGTTGCAAGAAACAGCTGTGTGTTTTGAGTCACCTATCCCCTCCTAGGAGTTAGTAGTAGTAATTTACAGTATATACAGTATATTCAAGTGGACTAGTTATAGAAAATTAAAGTGATTCTAAACTTTCCTTTGAGAAAAAATTTAGAAAAACTAACAAACATGTCATACTTACCTGCTCTGTGGTTTTGCACAGAGAGGTCTTGATCCTCCTCTTCTTGGGTTCCCCGCCAGTTCTCCCGGCCTCTACCCTGCCGAGTGGCCGCATAGCCGCCTGTGCAGCCCGAGTCAAATTTTCCACAGCTGCTGCACATGTGCAGGCTTCTCAAGCTGTAATGTTAGCATGTAGGTGGACAGCCAGAGGATAGTATGTTTTTAGGCCCCCTTCACCCCTCTCCCCTCCGCAGCTTCCTGTGTAAAAGAGCATACTAGCTTAACCAGATCCCTAATAAATGAAGACCACCTTCCATATCCAATGCAATGATTATATTTTATTGCTTATATTTATAAAAGGGCAGTATGTTTAAAGGTATACATTTTTTTTTGAATAGAGGGCACAATTTTTTAGCTCTTTCCTCTTGATGTAACACACATGAAGCTAATAAACCTGTCAGCACACCTTCTACAAAAGTTAGAAATCTACTACACTGTAGACAATGAGACCATTTGGAACCCCAATAGTCACCTCAGATACTTTTCTGGATAAATGATAAGGCTTTAAGGGCTCATTTACACACGAGTCTCTCTGTGAAGAGTGATCTGTGGCAGCTGAATGCCAGTGAGACCCAGAGGAGAGAAAATGGACAGGGTTAAAAGGTTAGGTTAAAGGGTTAAAATGTGAATTCTATGTGTAGGGGGTGTAGATCCTACCTGATTGAAGGCTGAAAGTCAGAACCGCATGGGTTGTTTATGTGAAGGATGCTTGGTAGTTATTCTGGAAAGTTCCGTCAAAGAAGTCCACTGGTCCACGAACTCAAATGTTCATCGGTGGCCCGCAATTGCAGAGGCAGAGCTTGGAGCAAGGCATTTCCCTGTTCTATGTAAACACAATATTAAAAAATACAAATAAACGTCTATTTTGTATTTCGTAGCAGTGCTTCTTGTCCACACTCAAGTGCCGTGGATTTAATATATGTGTGAAACAGGACTATACTATGTGGCTATTTATTCCTTTCACATGTTACACTGGAGCCCCTGATAAGCGTTACTGACATCTATTGCATGGTCAAAGTGGAGTGGTAGAGAAGCTTTATATTTAAAGGCTCAGTTTTGCTGTCTCTCTGGTGAGTGCATCCCCATAGGGGAAGTTTGCTGCACCTGGGGAAGTTTATGGTGGAAGTTTTCTTACAGATCACAGCAAAGACTTTTTAAATTCTCTCCTGCTACTCTATTTTCTACTTCATGAACTATTAATGAGAGCTTGTCTGCACTTGAGTGTGGACAAGAAGCGCTGCTACGATATTCAAAAAGGACGTTTATTTGTATTTTTTAATATTGTGTTTACATATTCAATTTACTTAAGTGGCTGCTTTAGGGTACATTTGTACTGTATATTTAATATCGCAGGTGATTGGTCCAAAGGTGCGGAGCAGTGTTTGGTAGGGTGCATTTTAACACCATTATCTATATTTCCCTGCTCTACATAGCAACATGACAGGAATCTACTGCTCCCTGTCATCGGCAGCAGTGATCTCTGTCATGTTCTAGTGAGCCCATCCCCCCTACAGTTAGAACACATCCAGGGAACACAGTGAACCCCTGGATCGCCCCCTACTGTTTAACCCCTTTCCGTCTCAGTGACATTTATGAAGTAATCGGTGGCTATTTTTAGTCCTGATCGCTGTATAAATGTCAATGGTCCCAAAATAGTGGCAAAAGTGTCCAATCTGTCCGCTGCAATGTTGCGGTCATGATAAAAATCGCAGATCACTGCCATTACTAGTAAAAAAAAATTATAAAAATGCCTTAAATCTATCCCCTATTTTGTAGACCCTATAATTTTTTGCTCAAACCAATCAATATACTCTTATTGCGATTTTTTTTTAACAAAAATATATAGAAGAATACATATTGGCCTAAACTGTGGAAGAAATTAGCTTTTTTATATATTTTTGGGGGATATTTATTATAGCAAAAAGTAAAAAATATGACTTTTTTTTCAAAATTGTTGCTCTTTTTTTATTCATAGTGCAAAAAATTAAAACCACAGAGGTGATCAAATACCACCAAAAGAAAGCTCTATTTGTGGGAAAAAAGGACGTTAATTTTGTTTGGGTACAGTGTTGCATGACAGCGCAATTGTCAGCTAAATCAATGCAGTGCCGAATCGCAAAAAATGCTCTGGTCAGGAAGGGGCTAAATCCTTCTGGGGCTGAAGTGGTTAAAGCTGAATTTCAACTTTTTTTTCACTAGAACTGAATAGAATGATCAATCACAACATAGATCATACCTCTGTATCAGGTTGCGCTGTTGTCTGTAGATCCCCTGATATTCTGGGTTTAGTTGTGGCTTTGTATCATGTGATACTCCGTATATCCTGTTGATAGACTGTGTCCCTTCCACAGCCTCCCCTCTGTAGTCTTTCAGACTCTGCAAATGATGTCACTTCCTTCACAGCTCTGATGGTGTTTGGGATTAAATACATCCTAATTAGAATTCAGTCCACCCAGTCACACCTACAGGAAGAGTCCCAGCCTTCCAAATCCATCCTCACAGATTCCTGCATTATTCAAAGAGATAATAACTTTAGTGCTGCTGTGCTGCTGCTTGGCAGGATGGAATGGATCACAATTAGAATTTGATCCTGTCCAGTTTAATATTCCAACCATTGTGAACAGTTATGCCTTGTACACACGATCGGACATTCCGACAACAAAATCCATTGGATTTTTTCCGACGGATTTTGTGCCAAACTTGTCTTGCATACACGCGGTGGGACAAAGTTGTTGAAAAATCTGATCGTTCGGAATGAGGTGACGTTTGTTGAGTACAACGGGACTATGTTGAGGCTAGTAGCCAATAGCTTTGGTCTTGTAATTTAATCTGTGCATGCGTGGCACTTTGTCCGTCGGAATTCTCTACAAACGATCGAAAAAAGTCAGATCGAATTTTGTTGTCGGAAAATTTTAGAACCTGCTCTCAAATTTTTTCTGTCGGAATTTACAACAGAAAAAGTCTGATAGAGCCCGCACACAATCGGATTTTCCCACAATATAATTTGATCTGACCTTTTCCGTCTGAATTTCCGGCCATGTGTACAGGGCATTAGAGTCCCACCCCTCAGATCCCACCCTCTGGAGCCCTGCTTTCTGTGAAGTGATTAATTTACATATGAAGGAAACACCTTCATAATAACATCCCCTAGCCTTTTCTCTGTAGTCTTGCAGTAAACCTTTATTCTTTGGCATGCTTCAAGACAGGAATGACACAAGAGGCGGTATGGCATATTTACACCTTTCACCACCCACACGAAGGCCCAGAAACACCCACAATAACCCTAGGACCCACGCACATCAACTCCCAGAACTGGTACAAGTGACTCCCAAAGCCTGCCCTGAAGCTGCAGAGGCTCAAAGGATCATGGGATATTTAGTATCAGGACTGGAAAAGGAAGGAAACAGAAAGTCAGAGAACTCTGAAATTCAGCCAGGAGGAGGTTGTAGCCTCCACGCTAACTATCCTTGTATCTCCAGCACTAACCTTCCCTAACCTTAACACTAACCCTCACGCTAACCCTCCCTGTAACCCTAGTACTAGCCCTTCATATAGCTCTAGCACTAACATTAAGCTAACTGTACTGTACTGTACTGTATCCATAACCCTAACCCACCTTGTAAATGTAGCACTAACCCCCTGAGTTCCAATACGTGCGAGAATGGGCAAGGGTAGATGAAGCAACATGCGAAGCAAAGGAGTGATCCATATGTTATAGCATAATAGCAGAGCATCAGCCGGAACTATCACTGATAATGTACCCCCCCTCCCCCCCTGACATAGTGATCAAGGAAACTCAGAGGCACCAGCCCACATGGGTAACGTATGCATAACTACCCATTACTTGTGATAGAAGAATTACATTTTTTGGGGTTTACAAATGTTTTTATTGGAAGATCATTTTACGCACAGAGTGTAAATAACAGGTTGGTATTACATGGATAATAAAAATCTGAAAAGAATAATATACTCTTTGGCATTACCTGGAAAGGGAAAAGTCCATCAGATTCACTGAAGAAATAGAGTGTAACACAAGAAGAGCACCAGAACGTAGATGCCATGTTATAGCAGCTCAGTACAAAATGTCAGTGCAAGAGAGACATTAACAGCAAAAAATAATGTATTGATATTGAAATGCAAACTTCAACCTATCACCTATAACGATTAATATATTACTTAAAAGGGGGGAATCCCAGTTCTCCCATTACCTGTCAAATACAGTAGATGTTTCATATCATAGAGGGTGTGATGCATTGTTTCTTAAAGTCTAATTGTTTCCATTCTGGCCAGCACCTGTGACCATGAAGTGGTGGAAGAATGCCAACTTAGTGCAGTAACCCAGTGAATGGCAACAAAAAGGGTATGGATTAATCTCTGACCTGGAATAGGAACATTGGGAATAGGGGCAAAAAAAGGCACATCTGTACTGCCAATATTATAAGTAGTAGATGATTTCGTGGCTGCTTGTTGCCAGATAGGTTTGCGGTGTTTGCAATTCCAGAAAATGTGGATAAAGGAGCCTGAGTCTGGGCAGCCACGAAAGCACTGGGGAGATGACATGGGGTACATGATATGGAGCTTAGCGGGTGTTAAGTACCATCTGGTGTGAAGTTTTATTGCTGTTTCATGGATAGATAGTGCTTTCGTGTTTTTACGGTATACATATTTTCTAACAAGTCTTCCCACTCTAGGGGAGAGAAATCTAAATCAGCTTAAATCCCAATCGGTGGATCAATACAGCATACATTAGCTGCAACAATAGAATAAAAGTTCTTATGCCTAGCCACTGAGCTTCCCAGAGAAAACCCACAGATTTTAACACCACCTTACCAATTGGAACATAGGACAGTCCTTACCTGTTTGTCCATCCTATTCACTCCCCAGCTGAGAGATATGCTAAAATCCCATTGAGCCTTGACACTTGTCTATGACACGGGCAGTAGTGGGATTCCACATATTACCTGCGGAATTTATTTCTAGACCATCGGCTCCTATTCCTTGATTCCTTTAGCTTGAGCTCCCGGGGGTCTCTTCACATGGGGTTAATACTAATTGAAAAACTGTGGTAACGTCTACATTGCCGCGCTTGAGCTCTATGTGTAGAAACACTTGGTGTCCACATGATTGTTTGTTGTTTATGTTTTATGCTTTTTGTTTTGCTTGTGTGGTCTTTGTGTGTTCCCCAGAGGAAGTCTGTGATAATTTTAACACTTAACACATTTTAACACCTTAACACTTAAACTTTAACACTTTTAACACAATACCAATACTTAATACATTTTGTTTGATAACCCAACCACAGGATTTTTTTGACATTTAAATAGCTTCTATATTCCTCTGTATCTTGTCATAGGGGATATTTTCTTTTTGCTCTTTGTAATGATAACTTTGAACCTCCCTGCAAGCACAACACTAACCTTTCCAATAATCCTAACACTAACAATCCATATAACCCTAACACCTGCCTTCCTGTAACTGAACCCTCCATGATACCCTCACACTTACCCTCCCTGTAATTATTACACTAACCCTTCCTATTATCCTAATAATGAGCCTCCCTGTAGCCCTAACACTAACTCCCCATGTAACACTCATACAAATTGTCCCTGTGAACATCATACCTAAATGTAAACTCTTGTTGAATGCCCACCTCTCCTGCCATGGGATCTTCTACAACACCAGTTCCCAACCTTAGCAGGTTACATTTTTCGGAATTTCTTCACCGTGCATAGGTGCTTTAAAACAGTGTCAATGGTTTGGTATTTACTCTAAAAGAAGTTCCCAAAACATGCCATGTTGGAGGTACTTGATGCTGGGAACCACAACAAAGACCAACCCATCCTTTTCCAAAAAGCTGCAGGGCCACAATCTACTGTGCTGCCTACAACAAGTGGCGAGGTCACACATAGCCTACTCCTCCACTGATTGTTGGTCATACAAATGTTAGGTAATGAGTATTTCTCCATCAGCGAAGTGATTGCTCTAAGGAATATTTTATTTGTTCTTGACAGCAAGCAATATTTTTCTCCACCATGGGCCTGAATTGGCAGCTGCCTAACTCAGGTTTTATATTGCCTTCTGCATGAATGCTACTGGAGCAGAATTATAATTAGAATAGGTAGTGATTGATGGACTTTGGGCTGTTTTTGTTCACCCTTACTATGTTAGTATTCAGTTATATATTTACAAGACTTCAATAATAATTGTGCAATTGCTAATTTATACTATAGGATATGCGATATGTTAATCTACAAGACAATTCTTTAAAACTACTTGTTTACAGTGTTTCTTTATTATTTTATTTACAGTGTATAGTATTTTTATTATATCATTTTTATTCTGCAGTTTGCTTTGGTATTCATGTACTTTTTGTTTTTTTAAAGATTCTTTTTATTGAGTTTCATAGGAAAAGGCAGTACAAAACAGAGCTCTGGGTATACCCCAGCTCAGAATACACAGTAACAACAACAAAAGAAAAAAATAAATCTCAAAAGACACTAAAGAACAGTGTCTGCTTAGCTCAATGTACAGGAGCAATCAGTGAATTATCAAAGAGCATGTAAATTGTCTCCGAGGTACCCATCTGGAGGAGACACAATAGGAGGAACACCCACCCCAAAATCGCAATTGTGGGGAGAATTAGGCATTCCTGTCCCAGGACCAAAAGAGGGCCAAACCACAGATAATACCCAGGGTACACTGGAGTTATATAAGATTCATTAGTGCAAGGGGAATCAAGCCAGGGGGCTATTCCTTATTAAATGTATGGGGCACCCACGAGACAGGTAGGTAGCTTTGTAAAGGGGCACACCGCTATTAATCAAGGAATTCTAGAAATTCAAAGCAGGGGCCTACTTTGATTTATATTTTAATGTGATAGCCTTCCACGATAAAATAACAGTAAACCTAGAATGCTCTAAAAAGCTCAGTGGAAGGCAAGGGGGCTCACTAATTCCAGCAAACAGAATTTATGGCCTTTTTTGAAAAATTTTCCTTCTCATTTTGTTGGCTTCTGTTTGTTCTTATGCTGTGAGGAGGGTGAGTTTTCAGTGAACAGTTTGCACTAGGAGACTCAGCTTTGGTCTTTCCTGCAGAGCTTGATAAATGTATAACTTTTCCCCTGTGTGGGTGTATTCCATAGACTAATGTCTCCTTCTGCTTGACACTTTCTATGCAAAGGTCTATGCTCAGTCAGTAGTTACGGGTCACTGTAAGATATTTAAAATATCCTAATAATCAGTATTAAAGGCCAACTCTGTGGAGAAATTCAGGGTACAAAAAAACAAGCACATGTGATTACTTGTGTTGTGAGGTAGAGAAAATAGATATGGCGCTATACCTTTTTGAACTCACTAAATATAAATGTCATAGAAATGTACAGATTTTTCAGCTTGCTGGCTAATGGTTTTAAACTCTAAAAAATCCTGAATGAACCAAGATATACTAAAATGATAAACCCAATAAATAATATATCAGTCAATATTAAATTGTGAATACAAAAATGAATATAAATTTTCCAGCGTGCTGGTTAATAAATTAATATAATATAAAAATAGGAATAGAAATAAAAAATAATGTGAATTACACAATAAATGAATTAGATGCCTAAAATAAATGATGCTATGTATACTAAACTCAATCTATAATCAACAGTGAAACTTTAAAAAATATGCTAAAAAATACTCAATGTGCCTGTGACTGTGGTGATGGCGTAACCAAGAGCTTTGGTATACAAATTCAATCAAATAACCATAAAGCAAAAACCAAAAAAATTCAAATTTGTACAATTGTGAAACACAAGTGAAAAAATGAAATATGAAAAGTGCAACAAATATATACACACTGTGTTAAGTTTAGAAAAATTCCCAATTGTAGATATGAAAATTGGGAAAAAATACAAGAAAAAATAGAGATTTAGTCCATAATATAAAAAATATAAAAAATATAAGAAATAGAGATTTAGTCCATAATATAAAAGTGTAAAAAATAATAAATAAATAAATAATGTGAAAAAAATCTTGCAGCGACAAATCAGATGTGAAAGTCTAATAGGGTAAAAATTGAAAAATGAAAAATACAAAAAATGGAAATTTAGATAGTGAAAAAAGAGAGATTTTTTATGTATAGAAGAGGAATGGAGGGAGTAACTTCGCTTATCCGTTCGTGTTTATGAATTTTGCTCTCACCAGAAATACGACCCCGTCCGGGGTGGATCAGCCTCCACAGTATAAGCCACTGTGTCGCTTCTTGGGCTGTCTTTGCTGGAATGCTGGGGAGATCCCTCGTTCCTCCGTGGGGATGTTGTACCTCGTATTACATATGGTAAAAAAGAGGACTTTCCATGGTATAGTATGTTTGCAACTCAGTTTATTCGTAACAACTTAAAAGTACTCACATTTAGTACGATAAAACACGTATTTGTAAAAAAGCGTTCGGAACTTCCGCTCGGCTAGCACGCCATTTGCACTGAAGGTGTACGTATCTGGCCACGCCCTACGCCATTTTTATTTTTATTACTTGTGTTGTGTCTGCATTTTTTCTTTGTGGACAAAAAAACAATTGACAGATTTTGGCATACTGTCATAGTAGTCAATAGTGTCATAGGTAGAACGTATCAAGTACTTGACTGTGGAGCTCGAGATGATGAGGGTGGCTTCTTGCACAATTCTCGTTCAAGCACCCCTGCTAGTGAACACAGGGACTGCTACGGCAGTGGAACGTGCAGGTGCCTGGAAGCTGTAGTAGTGAGCTGAGGATTGGAGACACAGGAGTCCTTCAAGTAGTAGTTTAGCGTCTGACCACAAGCCTTGCTCAGCAGCAGCCAGGCAAACAGATGCAGAGTCAGGATCAGGTTCAAGGTCAGGAACAGGCAGAATTTGGTAACGTGCTGACAGAGGGGTACCAAATCAGGAAGCAGAAATGTAGTAAAAAATCCATGCCAAGGTCAGTAACACAAACGAGCAGCAGAAAAAACAGGCAGGGGTGATCCAAGAGAGCAAGACAGGGAAAATACAGCATGCACCTCTTAATATTCCAACCAGATCCTCATCCAGTCATACAGCCTGGGTGGTCAGGAAAAAGAGGTCAGTGAGCATGCACCCCACTTCCTGTACCGTACCAGACCACATTCCTTTTAACTAAACATGTACCATACCTTGCAAGAGGGCACGGAGGCCAGGCAGACTCTCAATATTCTACGGGTGCCACAATCTGTGGATGCGTCCACATGCCTATGTGTACTCAGACGTGCCTGCATGTTTGTGCCATTGCTTACCTGTGTGCACATTCTAGTGCTTGCTCATCTTGTTAGGCCTCTATGCTCATGATTCTGCACATGCACATGTAGCACCCTGGTGCTTAGTCAGGGTTGCTCACAAAGTAAGTGTTTCTGCCTATTTATTTGGGCAGAGTCAGGTGAATGCTGTTCTGTGCCACGTGGATGGCTGTCTGGGTGGACATATGCTAAAATGCTCCGGGTTGCTAGGCCAGAAGCCTGAGGCCTATCCCGGAAGTAACTGGCTGCACGGCTGCCTGAGGCCTATCCAGGAGTAAGAGAAGCAGTGCGGGGTTGGGACTTCAGGCCTGGAGTCCAATCAAGTTGAAGATGTTCACCCAGATGGGGAACTAAGTTGTTGCTATCGGGTACAATCATTCTGGTTGCCAGCTGCAATGATGGATCAAGGCCAGAGGTAAAAGGGAAGCAGTCGCCACTAAGGGACCATCCCTCCTGTTATCAGAGGCCAGTTTATGGAAGCCTGAAAGAAGTATCAGAGCAGCCTTTTTCACTAGCCAGGGACGGTGAAGAACTGGTAAAGCTTCAGAAAGTGCCAACCCAGGGGCCCAGCAGATTAGCGGGAGTGATGCTTGAGGAGTATACAGCGTGTTAGCTGTGGAAGAGCTCAGAGGATCCAGTGACGACTGGGATCTTGATGTCTAGTTAGAGACTTTGAGCTCAGTGAGTGAATATCTACAGTGGGACACTTTCAGATGTAAGAGAAGATCTATACCGAGTTACTGTGAGTTATGTGTAAGGATCTCTATTGACTGTTTCAAGTTCAGTTGCCATATCCTGCTGGAAGGCCTCAACCCGTATAGCTGTCTGCCCATGAATTTGTTTCGAAGTCTGCCAATTACCATTGCATCTGCCTAAGGGTGTCCTGGCCCTAACCCTCTCCCTTTATTAAGAGACAATAAATCTCTTCTGTTTGCATCCAAAAAGTGGCTGGCGCCCGATTATTCCATCTTGCATTACACCCACTATGCCTAGTAACCCACTCTACAGGGAAGGATGTCTGTTCTTCCTGATTTTGGAGGTCACTATTAGGTTTCTAGGGGTCAGGGCCAGCTTTAAATTTGGTGCCCAACTATGGGCAAAGGCATTATTCCTACAGTGGTCATCCCTAGCAACCGGCTACAGTTACATTTGGATTTCTCTTGGCTCCGTGGGAAGGTGGTAAGTAAGGTCTTTATTCCACATAGACTGTGTTATTATTCATTTCAACAATGTGGGAAAGTACCAACATGTCTCATTGCTCATGGGAGAGTGTCAGCTTGGTCTTTTGTCACTTTACGCCAGTGCCGCAAGGGTTAAAACAAACTCCAATAAAGTTTTGGTGCGCTGCAGGAGAAAGGAGGCAGGCGCTGAAGTTCTCAGAGGACAGGTGAACCAATCTGCTGGCAGAGGGAGGAGCTGTTGCTCTGCAGAGGAGGAAGGGGAAGTAATACCACATGCAACGCCATCACCCACTGCGGAACTACAGTGCGATTGTTGTATGGAGACGATGGTGTAGTTTGGAGCTTCCATGGCGGATTGGATGAGGTGTGCTCCGGGAGTCGTTCTTGGTCTGAGCGGATTGAAGGGCCTCCTGACCAATACCGGCGTGAGATATACAACTAAAGGTAGCCTTGCTCTGTATACTACCAGAGGCTATGAAGCTATCGGGCTGATTTGTGGGGAATGTTCAGATTTGGCCACGAATCTGTGGCCTTGGATCATCTGTGGACGCTGTGGGGAACTCTTATTCGAGGTAGCCTTACCAGCCCAACCACCGTGGACACTACAGGTAGACTGGGACAGGAATGTTGCTATCCCAGTTGGGGAAACTTTGAGAGTCCCCCCGCATCACTTGTCTTGTGCGAGAAGCTGTTCCTCTCATCTCTGTGGCTGCTCCAGGGTCCAGTGATCCAGTTATTCCTCAAGGCCGCGGTCGGGCCCACCTGTGTTCCCTGATGATGGAATCTACTGGGGAAAGGATACCAGAGTCAGGTAAGCCTGAATTGGATGAAGGTAGTGTTCCAGTGGGGGCTGTGATACCTGTGGCCAACAAGGGAGACAAGGTTGTTTTGCCAGTTGATGTTAGCTCAAAGCGCAACCTGATTACGGCTGATAAGCGCTCCACTATATTCAATTCAGACATTTTTACCGATCCGAGATCTAAACTGTTCTCAGACACTTTGTTATGGACTGGAAAGTTGACTAATAGTGAAAGGTAGCCACCGTGTGATTTAGAGGAGGATGAAGTTCTTCATATGAAAGCTGCTAGTGTTAAAATTGAACTGTCTGCCAGTGCATCACCACGTCTATGCTTTACCAACTCTTTTGAGGAGGATTGCTGGGCAAGTTGGACTATTAATCTAGCCAAGCCAATTGAATTTACCAAGTTTTCTTGCAAACCTGACACTATCGCTGGATATCAGGTCCAACTTGCTTCTAACACACGGGTTCTTCTTGGATGCGCTGCCCAGGCTGTCCAAGCTACAGCGTATTGTTATCAAGAAAGTGTCTGAAGAATACAAATCTGTACCCTTATGTACCTGCTTAGTTCAAAGAGGAAATTCAGGAGAAGAAAGCTCAGTGGGTGGATGTTGCCATTAGGAGCTTTCTTAAAATTCCTCTTCACATGTTCACATTGACGTCAAAAAGTTGTCACCGAGATATGCTGAAAAATATACCTCTGCCTCACAAACCTGGGGCTATGGTCGTCATATCTATCCTGATTGTGTGATTATTTGTAGGCCTAATAAAAAGGACTTCCAGCATTATATCACCAATGTGGATGCAAGTGGAAAACCTCTACAGCTGCCAGACCCTAGGTATTACTGGTAAATTCTGTTGAACCAGAAATCCCCCTGGATTACAAATACGTGTTTGGTGGAGTCATGTTGCTTTACTGAAAGTTGCTCCATCTTCAAAAGCAAGTTGTTGTGGGGACATTTCTGCTGTGGCTGTGCCGCTGGATTGTATTCTGAAACTTGGCAGTTACAGGGAGGGCCCTAACCGAGTCATTTTAGCCTGTGTTCTGGAATTGCCAGTGTGCCTCTCTCTGAAAAGGGACAAGCTGATTTGCAGTGGGGAGACTTCCGTGTGTCCTGTTCTTCATTAGTGTGGAACATTAATCTCACCCAGCTGTGTCAAGGACAGACTGAGATTCGCAATGTAAGGGGCTTCTGTTGATGAATAGTGATGGACGAACTTCCGACGGGACGTTTCGCGAACGCGGACCGCGAATGCGGCCGATAGTTCGCGAACCGGAACGTTTTCGCGGCGGGCCCCATTGACTTCAATGGGAGGCGAACTTTGCAAACCTACAGGTCAAATTTGCAGCCACAAAATAATTAATCCCAAAGACCCCGCGTACTCCAATTTTGTATTATTTGCCTAAATTACATAAGAACCCTATCTGCCCCCCGGGACGACCCATAGTCAGTGGGATTGATTCTGTCACGTCCCGGGTGGGCAGATATATAGATTTCTACTTACAACCGCTAGTTAGGGATACGCCTTCTTACGTTAAGGATTCAAGGCATATTATTAATATGTTGGGAGCCATTTCTGCCAAATCTGGCATCTGGATGGTTACAGCTGATGTCACATCACTGTATACCATCATCCCACATCATTTGGGATTTGAAGCAATTCAATTTTATTTAAATAGACATTCTGGCCTGTCTGGTGAACAAGTTACTTTTATCATGTGTTTATTAGAATTTGCGGCCTCACATAATTATTTTTGGTTTGGTAATCAATTTTACAGGCAAGTTAAGGGAGTCGCCATGGGGGCCAAATATGCCCCCAGTCTGGCAAATCTTTTCATGGCCCGATGGGAGGAGGACGTCATCTATGCTAAAAATATACCACAAATAGTCCTATGGGCTAGGTATATTGATGACGTCCTCCTCCTATGGGACGTTAGTTGTCATGATTTGAAAGAGTTCTTAGAATCTGTCACGATCATCCTGGCGTTCCGGTCGCACACGGGAGACTTACCCGCAGAAGCCTGTCGTTGAGAACCCGTCGTTTCCCTTTGACGCACGCTAAAGCGAACGGACGCACTCGCGTCAGCATGAACGAGCGCTCGCGTGCACGTGGGGTCACGAACGGGCGCACGTCCACTCGCGGGGGCACGCTGACTCGTCGTGCGACCGTTTTGGCGCCCTAGAGGCTTCTTAAAGTGGTGTTGCCACCAAAAAATGAAAACTGCTTAAAATTCGTAAAAAAAATAAAAAAAAAATAATTGGCAAAAAAATAAATTTTTACTCACCTCTAAATACCGGTTGCTAGGGGGTCCCTCGTAATCTGCCTTCCTCATTGCCCGGGCTGGTGACATCACTTCCCCTCACGCCGCACATTCACCTGGGACCTGTCATGTGTCCCAGGTGACTGTACGGCGTATCAGGGCGCCCTGCGCCGCTCGCGCATGCGCAGTGGGTGCCCGGCTGTGAAGCCACAGCCGAGTGCCCACAGTATGCATGACGGCGCCGCGAGCGGAGCGGGGAGCGAGGGGGGGGCTTCGTTCCCCCGCATCGCTGGACCCTGGGGCAGGTAAGTGTCCGATTATTAAAAGCCAGCAGCTGCAGTATTTGTAGCTGCTGACTTTTAATTTTTTTTTTTAGGGGGTACCCCACTTTAAGGTCCTTGCTCCATCCCCTTCTTGCTGTCCAGTCTACAGCGTGTTCGGTGATCCTGCTATTCTGTACCTGTTCCTGTTACCTTGGTTCCTGTTACCCGGCTAGTTCTTGACCTTGATCCGTTGCTGCCTGCCTACGACTTCTTGCTTGTCTGACCACGTCTCTGCCTTATCCTCTTGTACTGCGCTGACTGTTTCCTGCTGACCCGGCCTGCACCCGACTCCGCTGTTCCTGCCAACCCGTCTGGATCTCCTGTGACTGCTGTCTCCGCTGACAACCACCTGCCTGCCAGTCTACCCACTTGTGCCTGCCAACACCAGCCGATTACCTTCAGCCCTACCTACTCGCTGTCGGTATCCTGCTGCTTATCCGGACCTGTCTCCATCTGCCAGGCACTTGTGCCCACTGAACTTTTGAATTCCTGTTACCACCTCCAGGGGTTCATTAGCCAGGGGATACGAGGGGCCGCTCCCTGCATTCCGGGCTCGTCTACTAGGTACGTGACAGAATCTCTGAATACGAACCAAAGGGGCATACGACTCAATTATGAGACTAGCCAATCCAAGATTCATTTCTTGGACCTTGTCATCACCGTGAAGGATGAACGTTTTGTCACTTCTACGTTTTTCAAGGACACAGATAGGAACTCTTTCATCCCCACTGACAGCTGCCATCATACTCCTTGGCTTAATTCAATCCCGAAGAGCCAATATATACGACTGAGATGGAATTGCTCAGAGGTTGGGGAATTCCTGTCCCAGGCAGAGACCCTTACCACAAGGTTCCTGGAGAAGGGTTACCAGCTAGATTTTTTGTCTGAGACTATAAATACGGTGACCAGTATGAATAGACAGGAACTACTTACTGAGAAAGGCCCACGAGCTGACAATGTCCAGGGGTTTGTTCCCTTTGTGACTACTTATTCTATCCAACAAAGGAAGATCAAACAACTTGTTAACAAGCACTGGCACATTGTCAGCAGTGATACGGTATTAAAACAGATAGTCCCAGAGAGACCGAGAATAGTCTTCAGAGGTGCCTCATCATTGCGAAATCGACTGGCCCCTAATGTCATTGATCCACCACTGAAGAGCAAAGGTTTTTTTGATCAATTGACTGGCTTCTATAAATGTGGAAGATGTAGAGTCTGCTCTTTAAACTCATGCCCACGTAGACGTACTACCTCTTTTGTTGGTACAGTTACGGGGCAGAATCATTTTATAAAACCTTGTATTACATGTTCCACGACTGGGGTGGTTTATTTGCTGCAGTGCCCATGTGGTTTACAGTATGTGGGTCGGACCAAGCGCCCATTACAGGTGCGTTTGAACGAGCACATAACCAATATATTGATAGGGTTCCCTAAACACTCTGTGTCCAAGCATTACCTGGTTGCTCATAATAAAGATCCTTCAAATACTCTATTTTTGGGAATAGACAAATTCCAGTCCCATTGGTGTGGTAGCCCTCTGGTAATAGGGATCTCAAGACTTGAAATGTCTTGGATCCATTGTTTAAAATCTTACACTCCATATGGATTGAACATTGATACCGACATTAACGCCTTTATAGATAATTCCTGAACCTGTTTTTTTATTTTTATTTTACTACATGTTTTATCATTCTTATTTATCCTGATTACTACTGTATAAGTTATGGGCAAGTTTTAATTTCCAGTGTTTTTTGGTGTAAACCTGCTCTGAGATGCTGAACTGGCCTAAAATATCACTATTGTAGCATATAATTGAATTTGAGGTGTCAAATATTTTCTATTCAAATTATTGATTGTACATATGAATTATGGGTACATTTTTTTTGAAAGATGGGTGTACCATCAATTAATTTCTCTCTTGGTCCATTTCAATTTTGGTTTATACATATAAACTATGGGTATATTTTCCTTAACGGTTTGGTGTACCAACAACTTTTTATTTTATTTATATTCATTTTTCATACCGTTAAATTTATTTTTTAAATATATACATTCACATATTTATTTTATGGTCCTCATATATCTACCATAGATTTTTGCACTGCACATACTTTTTTGCACTGTATATATAATTTTTATCTCACATTTATCTGACATTTAATGTCTTAGAAATTAGCATTTATGTATGTTTTGGGGATGTGTATTTCTTGTATAGCTACATCTCCACAATAAATCTAAGGTTTATTGTTATCTTTTTGCCGATATACACATTTATCTATCACTCATTCACACACACCGGAATTTAGATCCCCACTTGCGATATGGCTTTTCCAATATTGCATTTATGGTGGAATTTTCTGGGATTATTATTTAGTATAACTATTATTGCAAACCTTTGTCATCATGAACTTATTTGCAATACTTTGTTTTTCATTAATCTTTTTCCATTTTTCTGTTTTTCCCTTTCACTATATGGAAGTATTAGTTATTTTTGCCATCAGTTAAGATGGCGTTGGAGGATCTCGCATCTCAGAACGAGGTCCGGGCATAAAAGGTGGTGCGTCGCTGCGTTGCCCGTTCCCCATTGATAACGTCATTTATGCCGAAACGCGTCTGGGAAGGTACGCAGTGACGCCACCACGCTCTACGAGGGGAGGACGGGGCGCTCTTTTGAATGCCGGCCGGCGTTGTTTTGATTCTGTTTGATGCTGATACAAAGATATTTTAATGTAAGTGCGATACTTTTACTTTAATAAACTATCCGAATGGTTTTATGCTATGGAGGCATCTCTTTTTCTTTGATGTTGTTACCAGTGATATACGTGACCATTGACTACTGAAGCTTTAAAGGCTGGGGTATTGCCATACACCTACGATAAGTGTTATCTGGATGCAAGAACCATGATCTGATGTTCCACTACTAAAAACGTAACCTGCTTCGGATAAATACTAATAAGGCTGTTATTGTTTTTACATCTGGTAAGCGCATCACTTATCTGGTGACGGGCACAGATTTGCAGTTGTGTGTGGACTCACGGTGGTGACTCGATAATTGTTGCTACATTGGATCGCTTTATTGGACTTTATTTTTCACTCTTATTTCCACAGTTTCCTTTGTTTTATGATATATTGATTATATGTTTTGTGTAAAAACATTTTTCTTGATTGTCTTATGTATAATAAGTGAGTGCTATTGGCAGCAAACATTCAATTTGTACGAATGCCAATTAACCCCTCATTGACTTTTTATTCACGCAGTTAGTTTATGTATACATAGGGTCACTGGCGCAGCTCTCCAAATTTTCTTTTAAATTTTCTTTTACAAAATAATTAATAGCTGTGCAAACATAGTCCCACCACATGGCCAATGACATAACACATGTATGAGGTGAATCTGGGATCGACAACTACAAGCATTCTTTTTTTATATGGGAAATTGTTGTGACAATTCAGGACTGTGGAGCGCATGAAGGCAATGGAGGAGAGGGAAGATCAGGGTAGGCAAAGAAGAGGGTGCAGGAGATGATCACCAGCAGCGTGACATACAGCAATGACACCTGCACCGTGATAGAGTCATCTGACACCAGCACCGTGATAGAGAGCACTGACATCAGTAGCGTGACATACAGCAATGACACCTGCACCGTGATAGAGTCATCTGACAGCAGCACCGTGATAGAGAGCACTGACATCAGCAGCGTGGCATAAAGCACTAACACCAGCACCGTGAAATACAACACTGACAGCAGCACCGTGATAGAGAGCACTGACATCAGCAGCGTGACATACAGCAATGGCACCTGCACCGTGATAGAGTCATCTGACAACAGCACCGTGATAGAGAGCACTGACATCAGCAGCGTGACATAAAGCACTAACACCAGCACCGTGAAATGCAGCACTGACAGCAGCACCGTGATAGAGAGCACTGACATTAGCAGCGTGACATACAGCAATGACACCTGCACCGTGATAGAGTCATTTGACAACAGCACCGTGATAGAGAGCACTGACATCAGCAGCATGACATAAAGCACTAACACCAGCACCGTGATATACAGCACTGACAGCAGCACCGTGATAGAGAGTACTGACATCAGCACCGTGATATACAGCACTGACATCTGCACCGTAAGCAGCCCCAGGAGGAAGTCAGCATAGCACAGGGATGGTGGGAGCCCCTCATAATGAGCATAGCACAGGTATGGTGGGAGCCCCTCATAATGAGCATAGCACAGGGATGGTGGAAGCCCCTCATAATGAACATAGCACAGGGATGGTGGGAGCCCCTCATAATAAGCAGCCCCAGGAGGATGTCAGCATAGCACAGGGATGGTGGGAGCCCCTCATAATAAGCAGCCCCAGGAGGATGTCAGCATAGCACAGGGATGGTGGGAATCCCTCATAATAAGCAGCCCCAGGAGGAAGTCAGCACAGCACAGGGATGGTGGGAGCCCCTCATAATAAGCAGCCCCAGTAGAAATATGACACCGCTCAACCTCTTCAAAGAGGAGGGTACGGGCATATAGTACGGTGTGCTTTTTTTTGGACAAGGAAGTGAGCCAAATGAAGAAAGAAGGTCTCTGTGCTCGATTAAAAAAATTGTTTATAGTCTGACATATACATGGTCTACTGGTCACATGTGTTGAATTCCTCCGAGATCCATGCCTCATTCATTTTTAGAAATGTGAGGTAGTTAACACTGTCGTGAGCTAGGCGAGTACGCTTATCGGTCATGATCCCCCCTGCTGCGCTGAAGTCCTTTCGGACAGGACACTGGACGAGGGGCAAGCCAACAGTTCGATTGCAAATTGGGCAAGCTCTGGCCAGAGGTCAAGCCTGCCCACCCAGTAGTCCAGGGGTTCATCACTCCTCAGAGCGTCCACATCGGCCGTTAACCCGATGTAGTCGGACACCTGACGGTCTAGGCGTTCCCTGATGCTGGATCCGGATGACACCTGTCAATGGGTCGGCTGAAAGTATGACCTCATATCCGAAGTCACCAACACATCTTCAAACCGGCCTCTTCTTGCAGGCGCTGTTGGATTGGTACCCGCAACTCCTTCTCTGGGAGTGGGAATTGCTCCTCTGCCAGCACACGCAAAAGCAGAATGCAGCATTTCTCGAAGCAAGGCCTGGAAGTGCTGCATTCTGACAGCCCTCTGTGACGGCGGTAACATTTCCGCCATTTTGTGTTTGTACCGGGGGTCTAAGTACGTTGCCACCCAGTACTGGTCCTTGACCCTTATGCTTTTTATACGGGGGTCCCTATTAAAACACTGGAGCATGAAGGCCCCCATTTGCACTAAACTGGAAGCGGTGTGGTGGCCTGGCTCCTGCTCATCATCCAGGATAATGTCGTCCTCTTCATTCTCCTCTCCCCATCCACGCACAACAGGGATCCAAGAAAGGTTTAAAGCATGCTCTTCTTGCTCCTCCTCATCCGCCCTGGCACCATCCTCCTCTGACTCCTCTTCAGACTCCTGTTGTTGACTTGTCTCAGATAGAGTAGTCCCCCCTGGGAATTCATCCAGCATTGCGACTTCCTCATCTTCCCGCTCCTCCACAGCTTGATCAATGACACGACGCAATGCACGCTCCATAAAGAAGGCATAAGGTACCATTTTACTGATGGCGCCATGGCTGCGACTGACCAGTTTGGTGATCTCCTCAAATGGCCGCAGAAGTCTGCATGCGTCGCGCATGAGCAGCCACTGGCGCGGTGAAAAAAAACCCAGCTCCCCAGAACCTGTTTTGCCGCAGAGTTCATACAGGTAGACGTTAACTGAACGTTTCTGCTGGAGCAGCCTATCAAGCATATAGAAGGTTGCGTTCCATCACGTCGGGCAATCGCAAATAAGATGTCTGACCGGCAGATTGTGTCGGCGCTGAATGTCAGCAAGGCGAGCCATGGCCGTGTAAGATCTTCTGAAATGGACCGAGATTTTCCTTGCCTGCCGCAAGATGTCCTGGACCCCAGGGTATATGACAAGGAATCGCTGCACGACCAAGTTTAAGACGTGTGCCATGCATGGCACGTGCGTGATTTTGCCCTGTTTCAATGCGCTAAGCAGATTGGCACCGTTGTGCTGGGCCAGTGTGGCTCTTGGCTTCCAGGCACAACAGATGCAGTACGGCATGGCAACGTCTCACCTGGCATGTCGAATAGGTTCTGGGGAGCTTGGGCGGCGCAGCGGAAGAGACGCTAGCAGCGGAAAAGGAGGAGTCAGCCGAGGAGGAGAGGGAGGAGGATGGAGTAGGAGGAGGAGGAGAAGAAGAGTCAGGCCTGCATGCAATCTGTGGAGGTAAAACCAAATCTACACGGGTGCCACGGGTTACATGCTTGACGGCCGTCAGAAGGTTCACCCAGTGGGCAGTAAAAGTGATATACCTTCCCTGCCCGTGTTTGCTAGACCACGTGTCTGTGGTCAGATGTATCTTGGCACCGACACTGTATGCCAGAGATACATTCACTTGCCGCTGAACATGGCCATATAGCTCTGGGATGCCCTTCTCTGAGAAATACTTCCTTCCTGGGACCTTCCATTGTGGTGTTCCAATGGCCACAAATTTGCGAAAGGCCTCAGAGTCCACCAGTTTATATGGCAGTAGTTGGCGGGCTATGAGTTCTGACAAGCCAGCCGTCAACCGTTGGGCAAGAGGGTTATCCGGCGTCATCATTTTTTTACGCTCGAACATTAGGCCCACGGAAGCCTGCCTTTTTGCAGAAAAACGTGAGCTTGGCGTGATGGAAGGTGGAGTGGAGGACAATTGTGAGGAGAGAGGAGAAGGAGAAGTAGAAGACGAGGCTGGATGGTGAGAGCCTGGAGTGTGGCTTTGTGTGTTCCGTTGCTCCCACTCGGCTCGGTGATGGCTGCTCATGTGCCTTCTTAAGGCGGTCGTTCCTAGGTGAGTGTTGGGCTTACCGCGACTAATGCGTTGACTGCAAAGATTGCAGATGGCAACGCTATTGTCAGCAGCGGACACGTTAAAAAAAGCCCACACTGCGGAGCCATGTGCCGGTGTCCTGGGAGCGCCAGATGTGACCGTACATGGTCGATGACTCGCTCCTGATACATTTGCAGTCTGCTTTGTCCCTCCTGTGCAATGTAAGTTATTCCTGCTTCTCCTCCCTATCTGCTAGTCCATATCTCCCTCTGAACTCCCCTCCTCTTCCTCTCTTGTGGGCACCCACGTGACATCACTAGACACGTCATCATCAACGTCACCTTCCCCACCGCTATAAGTAGAGATCTCGGAGTAGGCAGCAACACCGGGGACCAACCTCCTCCTTGGGCTGATCTGGGTACTGTCGTCAGACTGCTGAGTAGCGGTTGTTGCTACCTCCTCTTCCTGATCTAATACCAAGAGTGGCTGCACATCAGAAATGTCTTGATATGGATCGGAAAATAATTCCTGTGACTCAAGCGGAAGGTATGTGGTGGTGGTGGTGGTGGTGGTGTTGTTGGTGGTAATGTCTTTGGGGGTGCACATAGCAGAGAGTGAAGAAGAGGGTGCAGATCGAGAGGATGAGGAGGGTGCAGAAGAGCCAAGTATGGTGCGTCCTTTAAAGTAATTGAACGCACCTTCTGCAACTTCCCACTTTGGCTCAAGCCTGTTGCTCCTGCCCTACCCCTACCACCCCTGCGGAAGGGCCTGCCTCTTCCTCTGCCTGTCATTTTTTAAATGAACCTGTGACAAAACTCTCAGTCCCTGTACCGATGAAGGACTGCTGCAGTATAGGGCAGCGGTCAGCAGTAGTGCACCTGAACCCTATGTATTGTGGACCTATACCAGTCCTTATAGAATAGCAGACTGTACCTCACTCAACCCTATGTACTGTAGTACCCTATACCTTACCAGTCCTTATAAGGACCTTTGTGGAACAAGTAGGTTGTGTGTGACTGATTAGCAGACTGTACGTCAGTCCCTATACCGATGAAGGACTGCTGCAGTATAGGGCAGCGGTCAGCAGTAGCGCACCTCAACCCTATGTATTGTGGACCTATACCAGTCCTTATAGAATGGCAGACTGTACCTCACTCAACCCTATGTACTGTAGCACCCTAGACAGACCAAGTTACCAGTCCTTTTAAGGACCTTTGTGGAACAAGTAGGTTGTGTGGGACTGATTAGCAGACTGTACGTCAGTCCCTATACCGATGAAGGACTGCTGCAGTATAGGGCAGCGGTCAGCAGTAGTGCACCTCAACCCTATGTATTGTGGACCTATACCAGTCCTTATAGAATAGCAGACTGTACCTCACTCAACCCTATGTACTGTAGTACCCTATGCCTTACCAGTCCTTATAAGGACCTTTGTGGAACAAGTAGGTTGTGTGTGACTGATTAGCAGACTGTACGTCAGTCCCTATACTGATGAAGGACTGCTGCAGTATAGGGCAGCGGTCAGCAGTAGTGCACCTCAACCCTATGTATTGTGGACCTATACCAGTCCTTATAGAATGGCAGACTGTACGTCACTCAGCCCTATGTACTGTAGCACCCTAGACAGACCAAGTTACCAGTCCTTATAAGGACCTTTGTGGAACAAGTAGGTTGTGTGGGACTGATTAGCAGACTGTACGTCAGTCCCTATACCGATGAAGGACTGCTGCAGTATAGGGCAGCGGTCAGCAGTAGTGCACCTCAACCCTATGTATTGTGGACCTATACCAGTCCTTATAGAATAGCAGACTGTACCTCACTCAACCCTATGTACTGTAGTACCCTATGCCTTACCAGTCCTTATAAGGACCTTTGTGGAACAAGTAGGTTGTGTGTGACTGATTAGCAGACTGTACGTCAGTCCCTATACTGATGAAGGACTGCTGCAGTATAGGGCAGCGGTCAGCAGTAGTGCACCTCAACCCTATGTATTGTGGACCTATACCAGTCCTTATAGAATGGCAGACTGTACGTCACTCAGCCCTATGTACTGTAGCACCCTAGACAGACCAAGTTACCAGTCCTTATAAGGACCTTTGTGGAACAAGTAGGTTGTGTGTGACTGATTAGCAGACTGTACGTCAGTCCCTATACAGTACAGATGAAGGACTGCTGCAGTATAGGGCAGCGGTCAGCAGTAGTGCACCTCAACCCTATGTATTGTGGACCTATACCAGTCCTTATAGAATGGCAGACTGTACCTCACTCAACCCTATGTACTGTAGCACCCTAGACAGACCAAGTTACCAGTCCTTATAAGGACCTTTGTGGAACAAGTAGGTTGTGTGGGACTGATTAGCAGACTGTACGTCAGTCCCTATACCGATGAAGGACTGCTGCAGTATAGGGCAGCGGTCAGCAGTAGTGCACCTCAACCCTATGTATTGTGGACCTATACCAGTCCTTATAGAATGGCAGACTGTACGTCACTCAGCCCTATGTACTGTAGCACCCTAGACAGACCAAGTTACCAGTCCTTATAAGGACCTTTGTGGAACAAGTAGGTTGTGTGTGACTGATTAGCAGACTGTACGTCAGTCCCTATACAGTACAGATGAAGGACTGCTGCAGTATAGTGCAGCGGTCAGCAGTAGTGCACCTCAACCCTATGTATTGTGGACCTATACCAGTCCTTATAGAATGGCAGACTGTACCTCACTCAACCCTATGTACTGTAGCACCCTAGACAGACCAAGTTACCAGTCCTTATAAGGACCTTTGTGGAACAAGTAGGTTGTGTGGGACTGATTAGCAGACTGTACGTCAGTCCCTATACCGATGAAGGACTGCTGCAGTATAGGGCAGCGGTCAGCAGTAGTGCACCTCAACCCTATGTATTGTGGACCTATACCAGTCCTTATAGAATAGCAGACTGTACCTCACTCAACCCTATGTACTGTAGTACCCTATACCTTACCAGTCCTTATAAGGACCTTTGTGGAACAAGTAGGTTGTGTGTGACTGATTAGCAGACTGTACGTCAGTCCCTATACCGATGAAGGACTGCTGCAGTATAGGGCAGCGGTCAGCAGTAGTGCACCTCAACCCTATGTATTGTGGACCTATACCAGTCCTTATAGAATGGCAGACTGTACGTCACTCAGCCCTATGTACTGTAGCACCCTAGACAGACCAAGTTACCAGTCCTTATAAGGACCTTTGTGGAACAAGTAGGTTGTGTGTGACTGATTAGCAGACTGTACGTCAGTTCCTATACCGATGAAGGACTGCTGCAGTATAGGGCAGCGGTCAGCAGTAGTGCACTTAAACCCTATGTATTGTGGACCTATACCAGTCCTTATAGAATGGCAGACTGTACCTCACTCAACCCTATGTACTGTAGCACCCTAGACAGACCAAGTTACCAGTCCTTATAAGGACCTTTGTGGAACAAGTAGGTTGTGTGTGACTGATTAGCAGACTGTACGTCAGTCCCTATACCGATGAAGGGCTGCTGCAGTATAGGGCAGCGGTCAGCAGTAGTGCACCTCAACCCTATGTATTGTGGACCTATACCAGTCCTTATAGAATAGCAGACTGTACCTCACTCAACCCTATGTACTATAGCACCCTACACCAGGTTATTACCAGTCCTTATAAGGACCTTTGTGGAACAAGTAGGTTGTGTGTGACTGATTAGCAGACTGTACGTCAGTCCCTATACCGATGAAGGGCTGCTGCAGTATAGGGCAGCGGTCAGCAGTAGTGCACCTCAACCCTATGTATTGTGGACCTATACCAGTCCTTATAGAATAGCAGACTGTACCTCACTCAACCCTATGTACTATAGCACCCTACAACAGGTTATTACCAGTCCTTATAAGGACCTTTGTGGAACAAGTAGGTTGTGAATGATTAGCAGACTGCAGCAGAAGGGCAGCAGTCAAGTATAATATTCTTTCTATATTTGGAAGAAAGAATATTATACGTGTACAAGCCTATTACCATACCACTGATACCAGTCCTGAAAAGAACCTTTGTGGACCTAATATAGTAACAGCTACTGATTAAACTGACCCTCACTGCCTCACACACTGCTTCCTGCCTGTCCCTATATAAACTGATAAAACAGAGGCTACTGGAACAATAACTGGAATAGCACTTTTGTGGACCTGATAGTAACAGCTAATGACTAAACTGACTGTCCCTACAGCAGACACACCGTCCTGTCCCTTTCTTTAAACTGACAAAAGACACTCAGGCTGCTGCAACAATCAGTAGCACAGCAAACCTATATCCTGAACTACACCTAACACCTATACCAGTCCTGAAAAGAACTTTTGTGTACCAAATAGCTAGCGATTTGGGTCACTGCAATCTCTCCCTGCTCCACACAGCAACCTCTCCCTATAGTGACAGAAAAAAGAATGTAAAATGGCCGCCGGATCGGGTCTATTTATAAGTTAGGGGGAATGTCCAAGTGTCCATGTGCTGTAATGTCTCAATTGGCTGTCCTGTACCCCATGATGGATGTGTCATCATAGGTCAAAGTTCTTTTACACAGTAAACACTGAAGTCCGCTGGGCGAACAGCGCCAATAGTCCGCCGATAGGGCGGACCGCGAACAGCCGAAATTCGCCGCGAAAAGACCGCCGGGCGAACCGTTCGGCCATCCCTATTGATGAACAATGCTTTGAAGAATTATGCCCCCTTGCATGATGGCATGTCTAAAGTGTTGTTTGAATACTGCCATGTTCTCTGTCCACTGAGTTCTCCCTATGAAGAAGGGAAACTGCTCTGTAATGTTGTTGCTGCACCTAGTGAAAGATTGAGGAATTTGGGGCTCCAAAAACACTGGGTGTAAGGTAGAAAAAGCTGTGGCAAAAAGGGCAAGTTCTCAACTTAAACTTGGATAATGGACCAAAGTTACACAGGGATTGTGTTTTCTGGATATTTTGACTAACAGGTGGCATGAGAGTGCCAGCCTGAGTGAGTTTGATTCATATTATGCAAATGTTTGACATAAATTGCTAAGTGAGTTTCTCCTATAGAATTGTTTTGCAAAAGGGGGGCACCCTCGAGGGGGTGGGGCCTATTTTCAACTGTGCATATGTTTAGGTATAGTCATTGCTAACATATGTAGATTGAGATAAGTCATTGTGTTTATTTTCCATTGCCTTGCTGCTCTTGAGGCTAAACAACATTTCACATATGTATATATTGCACTGTGTTACTGTAGGAATAGGATGTATTTCTATGCTGTCTATTTATTCTCTTTCAGGAGTGTCGGAACCCATCGCGCCTTACTTGACTAAGGAGAGACAGTGACCGCAACTTGCATAACCAGTGGCATATCCAGGGTATGGCACATATGACGGGGGTGCTCGTAAGTGGCCCGGGCAGCAAGGCACTGACTTACCAGGGTCTCTTCTTCCCAGGGCCAGATCAACGCAGGGGCTATTGGAGCTGCAGCTCCAGGCCCCTACCATAATATTGGCTCAATACAAAGATTGTAATCTACAAACAATTACCAGCCTCCCACCAGCCACTACATTACCTTGCAGTCTCATCAGACAGCTGAATTATAGGCCAAAGACAGTGAGCCGTATAAAGGAGGGAGTTTGGGACTTTAGATGAGGTGCATAAATGTATGTGCCTACATCCCGGGTACAAGTAAATAAAAAGGGGGAATTTGGGACTTTGAATGAGGCTATTGGCTGGTTATGGTTTAAAAGATATGTGGCAATGTTTATTAACATATTAATGTAAATACGTTACAGTGGTACATGTCATATAAAAGAGTAATGTCGTTTGAAAAACCATGCATGAATGGCATGGACAGCATGAATAACGCATAAATATACATATAACAGCCCATGATAATGCAGACATAGTAATACTGTAAAAATGCATATATAAACACATATCAGTTTGGCAGCACATGGTACTATTGAATAAATTGAGTGTAGATTGTGTTAGTAGAAATGAAAGGTGGTAGTTCTAAATAATTGCTGTTAAAGCATGTTCGTGTAAAACCGCTTCCTCAGCTACATAGTTAGGTCAAATATTGGATGAGTACAGCAGGAAAGAACAGAATTGTCAGTCCTGGGTACTTACATACAGCAGACCACAGCGGCATATGGTAAGTATGGGGCCAGGGCCCAGAAGGTGTCTGTCCCGGGAGCTGAGGTGGTCTAAAGCCCTGTATCGGCTAGGTGCACAGGCAGCACCCCCAATGCACATTTTGCCAATTTCCATATTCTGTCGAAGTGATGAGCAGGAGTGATAGCAGCCAATGGGGTCTACAATAGATAAATAAGATATCCATTAGAGATCAAAAGGATTGTGAAAATAAAATGAGTCCAGATTCTCAAATGAAAAGGGTGAAAATGTTGAAAACAAGTACACGTGAGGAGGATGATAATGAACATCAATGAAAAATAGATGGCTAGCAATATATACATAAATCACCGTAAGAGAATTCAACTATCAAGAAACAGTAGAGACCAAGAAGAAAGTGACATACTAAGCAACAATATAATGGGATCGCTAGGTAATTACCTTAGGTGTGTGCATGTAAGCAAAGTACAGATACAGATTACACATGTGCAGCAAAGAAAACTGTGCTCAGTGACATGCCTCATATACAGTGACAGTGAGCTGGCCCGTGGCGGCAGCCGCTACATACATTGCAATGCAGAAAATGCTGCACTGCATAGCCTCTATACTAGTGCACTGAGCCTGAGCGTGCTCCTCCCCTCAACATCCCTGGCGTCATGACGTCATCCAGAGGCTGGTCCAAGAGGCTGGTGGGAAAGGAGTATGGGGAGCGGTGCCGGTGCGGCTGCAAGCAAGGAGGAGGAAGCGCCGTACAAGAACAAGTAAACTCTGCCTCTGCATGGTGCTAGGGAAGTTGGGCAGATACGTGCAGCTCAGTGTACTGGCTCTGGCTGAAGTGGGTTAACTGTTTGGGAGGGAGGGTGGGCAGGGGGGCTGTCAGTGCCTCCTAGGCCTAACACTATCAGTGCTCATTAGTGCAGCTCATCAGTGCCAGTGCCACCTATCTGTACCAGTGTCACCTATCAGCCTATCAGTGCAGCTTATCAGTGCAAGTGTCACCTATCAGTGCAGCTCATCATTGCCACCTATCAGTGCCAGAGTCACCTATCAGTGCAGCTCATCAGTGCCACCTGTCAGTGTTAGCGCTGCCTCATCAGTGCTGCCTTATCAGTGCCCATCAGGGCAGCCTATCAGTGCCTATCTGTGCAGCTCATCAGTGCTGCCTATCAGTGCCCAGTAGTGCAGCTCATCAGTACCAATCCATAATTTGTTAATTGAAACATTAAAGAGCTTTACTTGTAGTTTTGTTAGCTGTTTTTTTGTTAAGGTTATCTGAAAGATGGGTTTCAAATGTTTTGACAGGGGTGCAGTTTCAGTGCTTGCCATTGGCGCCATTTTCACAAGATACGCCTCTGTGCATAACAATGCAAACATTTCTATTCTTTACAGGTGTATATAGTAGATAGATAGTCAGGATATAAGGCTACTGTTTTCTATTTCCCTTACTTGTTCGGGGGGTACGCCACACGTAAAACTGTATATAATGTCCACTTTATCTGCCCGTGTGTGAACAGCTACTTGCCTGTGTACATGTATGATCTTATTCATTCCATGTGGTATGCCACATGTATTGTTACCATTTTATTTCTCTGTTACCCCATCTATCCAAGTTTTGCCAGAACATCCACTCTTGGGCTTGAAAGTCCAATTTTTTTTTTGTTGCAAACTCTTACGTGTAGTTTCCTTGGCAGGGGAGGATGTAGCACCCTGGTGCTTAGGCAGGGTTGCTCACAAATTAGTATGCCAGGTAGTAAGTGTCCTGGCTAATTGTTAGAAGATCCACTAACTTTTTCCTAAATCTGGGTTCGCTGCACTTCTCTCTTTTGTCAGTGGGTGGCAATTGCCGGTGACATTGGATTGACAAGACCATAGCAAAACCAGATTATGAGTGGATGGGCTGTCTCGGTCAATGGACAGGGGTCTTTGGCCCCTTGGCCTGCTGGGAGAGCCTATTTATTTGGGCGGAGTCAGGTGATCACTGTTCTGTGCTACCTGGATGGCTGTCTGGGTGGACGTGTGTTAAAATGCTCCGGGTTGCTAGGCCAGAAACCTGAGGTCTATCCTGGAAGTACCTGGCTGCATTGCTGCCTGAGGCCTATCCAGGAGGCGAATCCAACCAAGTTGCAGATATTCAGCCAGACGGGGAACCAAGTTGTTGCTATCGGGAATGATCATTCTGGTTGCCAGCGGGAATAACGGATCAAGGCCAGAGGTGAAAGGGGAGCTAAAAGAGGTAAAAGGGCCACTTACTATTGCATCTGCCTAAGGGTCTCCTGACCCTAACCCTCTCTCCCCCAGTTCTTGTTAAGAGACAATAAATCTCTTCTGTACGCACATAAAAAGTGACTGGCGCCAATTATTCCATCTTGCATTACACCCACTATGCCTAGTAACCCAATCTACAAGGAAGGATGTCAGCTCTCCCTGATTCTGGAGGTCACTATTAGGCTTCTAGGGGTCAGGGCCAGCCCAACACACATAACAATGAGCAGCTGCTGCATGAGACCCCTGACAGATAGTATCTTACCCTATGACACTAGCGTTTCAATTTAGGATACTTTGATTTTCAACCTCTAAAATTGCCATGGTTATTTCTTGTCCAAAATATAGTACAAATGTTTTTGTCATACACATTTTTTGGATCACTTTCCTGAACAGGAGTAAATGGTATAACTGATGTTTAGTAAAGCTATGTATAGCATATAGAATGTTTTGGCAATACTCATACCTAAATACCTAACAACAAGGGTTGAGCGAACCGAACTGTAAAGTACAATTTACTGTATGTACGGGTTCGAGTTCGGTGTTCGGCAATGTAATGGCGCTTTTTAAAAAGCTGCAGGGCAGCCAATCAACATTTGTTTAACTCGTGTGCCCTTAGAAGCCATCACAGCCATGCCTACTAAGGGCATGGCTGTGATTGGCCAGTGCAGCATGTGACCCAGCCTCTATATAAGCTAGAAACACATAGCACAGCACGTCACTCTGCTTTAAATAGTGTAGGGAAAGGTTGCTGCTGCTGCTTTCAGGGAGAGAATTAGATAGGAGTCCTGATTCAGAAATCTAATTACTCAGCGATCTACCTTGATTTTCTTGTGTGGGTGCAGTGCACAACCTTTTTACACTGCCCTGAGCCCAGTGCCAGAGAAAAGATAACTTTTATCTATCTGTTAGGTTGCCGTCGGCGGGCATTTTATGCAAGCTCAGTGCACCAGCACTGCATATGCTACTGTGAGATACACCCTTTAGATACTGTTGCTCTATTCTGCTATTCTAAAAACACCCATTTAGGGCCAAAAAAAAATATTTTACAGTGTTTCCTGCATATCTGTACGTGCGAGATACACACTTTAGATACTGTTCTTCTATTCAAAAATAAATACATTTTGGGCAAAAAAAATTTTTTGAATAGCATTTTCTGCATATCTGTACGTGTGAGATACACCCTTTTGATACTGTTGCTCTATTCTGCTATTCTAAAAACACCCATTTAGGGCCAAAAAAATATTTTACAGTGTTTCCTGCATATCAGTGAGGCCCGGAACAATAGTGAAACTAGTTAGTGTAGGGCCGGACATGACGGTGTGTCTAGGGTGACACACACATGGTTAAGGAGAGGGGTTAGAAAGGGGGTGGTGTCTTGGGATGGGGCTGAGGGAGTGGCCGTATTAAAGGGGGGCGGGGCCTCAAGGGATCATTCGGAGTGGAATACAGAGCGAGGAGGCAGTTTTCTCCACTGCTCCTCGAATCCAGCATGGTCGGCGTTGAGAGAATCCTGGGGCAGCTGAGGTGGGCGGCGGAACATAGGGGACAGGACTAGCTGCAGAGCCAGGTCTCGGTCCTATTAGCAGCAGAATCGGGTGGTTTCAGAGCGTTTCAGAGGTAGCACGAGGACGGAGGTCCCGGCCGCCGGCACAGTATTCTCCCAGACAGGATCGGGGACCGATGAGACTGGTGAGGAGCCGGGGGGGATGGGCATTCTGCCGGCAAAACGAAGCATGCGATCGCCCGCAGCTGGGCCTTGGCGGACTACACACCTCGGGCCTAGTGTGGTGGGCGGGGCCACTGGCCAAGATGGCGCCGCTTCCCCGAGCATAAGGAGAGACGGAACACATGGTCCCCCAAGCAGCTCTGCACGAGCCGAGGGCGGAGGACAGGAGGGGAAAACATCCAGTGGCCGCAGCGTGGCAGGTGGCAGGAGGGAGCGGTCACGTGGCGGAGGAGGAGGACCTCACCTGGCAGCAAGAGGATGAGTGGGAGCACTGCCCAGGCCGGCCTGAGTGATCGTTACCCAGGGCGGCTGGGGGCCCCCGGCAAGAGGGGGACTCACAGGCTCAAGGAAGGCCTCAGACGTGAGGGGTCCAGCCACCACCAGGAGCACCTCTCCTGGGGGGCGTTTACCGGTGGATGGTCCAGTGGAGGAAGACAGGTCGGAAGGCAAGGTGACAGAAGAAGAGGAGGAGCCACGACAGGAAGAACCTGCAAGGGAGATCAGCACAGATTTGTCTTTTACTAATGCTTTGCAAGGTTTGTTGGGGGTAGTAGCCACAGGTGCGGTGGGGGCGGTAGCCCCTGCACCACATTTGACGGTCCCCGACCCACCACTGGTGGGCAACTCGGCGTCAGGGGGGCAATTACAGGAGCTGTTGGAAGGCCTGAAAGTTTTGGTGGGGTGTTTTGGGGGGGGGGGGCAGGTACAAACCACTCCAGGAGACAGGTAATATCGCTGTGTCAGCTGGAGACGGCGGGGGGATCATCCCCGGGAGGAGGTCACGGCAGCCAGCAATAGGGCGGATATGGGTAAGCCTAGTGGAAAGGGGGCCACAGAGACAGCCGGAGGACAGACGATATGAGGATTACAGATGCGGCAAGATGCGAAGTCTACATGTGCTTCAAGGGCCTGCTGGTGGTGCGGGACAAGATTTGTAAGGGGGAATACATTGAGATTTTCTCCTTGCTACCTTTAGAGAAGTTTAACCTGGATAGGGTCAAGCCGGCTGACTCTAAAAAGGAGGACGAGGAGAAGAGGAGATACAGGTTAATTCCGAGGACATTTGCAAACTGGTTGCAAGCGTTCACCATTATGGCGAGCGTCATAGGCGAAAAACAACCCGAACATTGCTCGGTGTTGTTTTGTTATATGGATGCTATTGGTGAAGCGCATATGGTCAACGGGGGCTCTGCTTGGCTGCGTTATGACGAGCAGTTCCGACAGAGTAGAGCGGTCCGTCCGTCGCTTCGGTGGGATCATAAGGACATTAGTCTCTGGATGAGACTTATGTCGTCAGCAAGGGCCCCGCCTCTTTTTTTGGGGGGGGGGCGGGGGTGTGCTGGCAGTTCAACGAAGGCTCATGTAAGTTCGGGGGATCATGCAAGTTCAAACATGAGTGTTCAGGGTGTGGTGGAGTGCATACACTCGCCCAATGCTTTAAGAAAGGGAAGCGTGCCGGGGAGCCTGCTCACAAGAGGGGCGACTCCGCTGAAGTGGGAAAGGATGCAGCCTTTCCTAAATAGGTACCCAGACAGGGAATCAGTGGGGCTGCTTTTCATGGGTTTTTGGCAGGGATTCAGGATACCGTGTTCATTGGAAGTGGTGCCGCCGATGGCGGGGAATTTAAAGTCAGCATTGCAGCACCCTGGGGTTGTGGCGGAAAAATTGGCGAAGGAGGTGGCGTTGGGCCGCGTGGGTGGGCCGTTTTCAGAGAAGCTAGTACAGGATCTAGTGGTGTCCCCTTTGGGGGTAGTGCTGAAAAAGGAGCCAAACAAGTTTCGGTTAATTCACCACTTGTCATTCGGTGGGTTCGGTGAATGATTTTATTGACCCCGAGGCCTGCACGGTGTCATATACATTGTTTGATGCAGCAGTTTGCTGGGTTAGGCGGTACGGTCGAGGGGCGCTGATGGAAAAATTGGACATATAGTCAGCATTTAGGCTTCTACCGGTGCGAGAGCTTTCAGCTGCTAGGTTGTTACTGGCAGGGACAGTTCTATGTGGATAAGTGTTTGCCTATGGGTTACTCCATTTCCTGTGCTATATTCAAAGCGTTCAGTTCCTTTTTGGAGTGGGTTGATAGGGAAGTGGCAGAAACGGACTCAGTCATACATTATTTGGATGGCTTCCTGTGTATAGGCCCACCCTCTTCAGTTGTGTGTGCGATTCTGCTTTCAATGTTGCAGCACATTGCAAAAAAAATTCGGGGTGCCATTGGCAGCCGAGAAAACGGAGGATCCAAAGATGGAGATTAGTTTCTTAGGCATTGTAATTGACTCCATGGCCATGGAGTGTTGATTGCCAGAGGAGAAGCTAGGGGACCTACAGAAAGAGATCCGCAAAATCCATCATCAATTGCGGACGTTACAGTCACTGTTGAGGAAGTAAAATTTCACTAGCAGGATCATCCCCATGAGCAGGGTTTTTGTCGGTGGATGTCAGCATCTACGGCGGGGGTGAAGTCCCCCACTCACTTCATTAGGTTGACCAGGGAGCACCGAGAGGACTTGCAGGTATGTTATCAGTTCCTTTCCTCATACAATGGCAGGTCAGTGTGGATGTTGGGCCCGGTGAGTAATTTCAATATGGAATTGGTTACAGACGCCGCGGGATCGACTGGGTACGGGACCTTTTTACAAGGGCAATGGAGTGCGGAACCCTGGCCTCAGTCATGGGTGGAAGCAGGCTTCCTTCGGAATGATACTGCTGGAATTGTTTCCGGTGGTACTGGCTATGGAATTGTGGGGACAGTCTTGCCGGAATTTGAAGCTGCGTCTGAACTGTGATAATATGGGGGTGGTTCAAGTGATCAATCACATGTCAGCGTCTTCACAACCTGTCATTAGGCTTGTGCGATAGTTGGTGTTACGGTGCTTGCAATTGAATGTCTTTCTGTATGCTGTGCGTATCCCAGGGGTAGATAACATGTTGGCTGATTCACTGTCTTGATTCCAGTGGAACAAGTTCAGAGAACTAGCTCCAGTGGCGGAGGAAGGAGTTCCTTGCCCGGATTGGATTTGGGAGTTGGCATTGGATTCAATGGTCAGTAAGTGAGTCCACATGGTCGGCTTATGAGAAGGTATGGAGGGAGTGGTCTGTATTAATGGTGGAAGTGGGGGTGGGGGGGATTGGTCAGAAGCGAGGTTGTTAGTCCTGTATTTTGTATCCAGGAACATGGAAAACGGGACATCCGTATCGTCCATTGAGAAAACTATGGCGGATTTGTCATTCTTGTTTAAGTTGAAAGGGGGGGGGGGGTTTATTGGACAAAAGAGTTTTGGGCTAGGCAAGCCATCAAAAGGTACCGGAAGTGACATAAGAAAAAAGATGCCCGGAGGCCTGTCACGTTTCAGAAACCTTTTGGGCATATGCGTTCAGTTAGGGTCGGTGTGCACCTTGAGTTACGAATGTTTATTATTCACAGCATCTTTTTCGCTGGCCCTTTTTTGGGCATTCCGTATTGGGGAACTGGTTAGCCCTTCATGGAAGACGGAGGGGGGGATGCTGGTACAGGATGTACAGGTTCTCACTGACAGGGTTACCTTGAAGCTGCGGAAGTCCAAAACAGATCAGAGGGGAAAAGGGGTGGAGGTTTGGCTGTTTGCATTACCGGGTGTCAAGGTATGTCCGATGGCCGATGTAACTTTGTAAGGGTGAGACCGGGGGGTGGGGGGCCCTTCTTGCTGCACGCCGATGGGTCTCACTTGTCCGAATTTCAGTTTGTGGTGGTTTTTAGAAAATGTTTGAGGAGGCTCGGCTTTGATGGTTCAGCATACGCTTCACACTCCTTCCGCATTGGGGCAGCTACAGAAGCCGCCAGATGCGGATTGGATGAGGCAGCTGTGCGAAGGATGGGTAGATGGGAATCGAGGAGATTCTGCACCTGCATTCGGCCTCAACTCATTCAGGAATACTTTCTTAAAAAAATAAAAAATAAAAATAAAAGTGGAATCAGCAACGTAAAAGGGTTATGAGACAGGAGGGGTCGCATCTGTTATGTAGTTTGGGGGTTGGGGTTCGAGTGCATTTACTTTGTGATCTTTTCGTTTCAGATGGAGGGTCTACACGCCTCGTCTGGATACTGGGGCACTCTTATGTGTGTTGGGGGGCCAGGAGAGGTGATGCGAGACCTGACAGGAGGCAGTTGGGGATCTCCAGGAGAGAGGCGTACATAAGGTGGTTGGGGAGACCAGGAATGATGTGGGGCAGGGTGGTCCTGGATGTGGAAAGGTATGCATGGTTGGATAGACCTCCAGATGTGTTGGTCATTTACGTGAGAGCCAATGATTTGGATGGTCAGGTAGCTCATATCGGACGTAAAATCTGATCTGTCGTACCTGCACTCGGTTTTCCCGAATACATTGCTGTTATGGTCGGATATTGTGGCTAGAACAGCCTGGTGCATGGCAAGGTCCATGGACAGGCTCAATAAAGCATGTATACGTGTCAATAAGGTGGTGGGTAGGTTTATGGTTCGAGAAGGGGGGATGGTGATTCAGCACAGAGATCTGGAGACCAATGTGGGCCTCTATTTGAGGAAGGATGTGGGGATTGACTTGTGGAACTTGGGGCTACAGGAGGGAATTCAAAGGGCTCTGCGGGTGTGGAGAGGCCCTTAAGGTTAAGGTTTCATCCTTTCGGACGGTGGCTGTGTTTTGTCTGTTGGTCGGTGATGGTAGCAGTAACAGATGTGGTAAAAGGGGTGGGGGGCTCATCAGTAGTATGGCCCCTTCGGTGTATTCCACCAAAAGGTTGATGGAATACTGATATGGTTGCACTGCGGGAAGGGCGTTACTGCTGGAGGCCTATGATGATTGGTAAAAGGTTGTGCAGTGTATTGGTGGTATTTGATGGAAAAAGGAGGTAGCTCCGTCATTGACCAACAGATTGGGGTTGAAACATGTTGTTTCACTGATGTTTTATATGTTATATATTTAAAGTTATATTGGAGGTTTTGATTCAGATTTTTTAATAAAAGGCTGTTATAGCCGTTATACTCCACAAGAATGGTGTGGTCTCTTATTCAAAAGGGGGGAAAAGGGGTTGGAGTATAAGGGTTGGTAACAGTAAGGAAAAAGGTGGTGCATCTGGACTACACTGGTCATGTACGTGTGAGATACACACTTTAGATACTGTTCTTCTATTCTGCTATTCAAAAAACATCCATTTAGGGCAAGATCCTAAATTTGAGAAATATGAGGCGATAGTAGATTGGGTTGCTGACAGTGCCTCCAGTTCCTTCACATTGTCTCCCACCCGTCTCCTGCTGAAAGATCAGAGTTGGCACTTACAGCCGATGTCCATCAGTCTTTCACCTCACCCCCTTGCAAATCAGCCAAGCAGTCTGAGCCTCAAATCATGCAGCAGTCTCTTCTGCTTTTTGATGACTCTGTTAGCAGGGTTTCCCAGGGCCATCCACCTATTCCTGCCCCAGAAGTGGAAGAGATTGTGTGCACTGATGCCCAACCACTTATGTTTCAAGATGAGTACATGGGAGGACCATTGCAGCACGTCTCGGATGATGACGAAACACAGGTGCCAACTACTGCTGCTTTCTCAATTGTGCAGACCGACAAGGAGGGCAGGGGTGAAGACTGGGTGGAAGATGATGTGGAGGACAATGAGGTCCTCGACTACTGCTGCTTTCTCAACTACTGCTGCTTTCTCAATTGTGCAGACCGACAAGGAGGGCAGGGGTGAAGACTGGGTGGAAGATGATGTGGAGGACGATGAGGTCCTCGACCCCACATGGAATCAACGTCATGCAGGTGACCTGTGTAGTTCGGAGGTAGAGGCGGTTGTCACACAGAGCACACAGCAGAAGAGGAAGCAGGGTGCAAAAGCGGAGCGTCCATCCCCTAGACCAGTGATGGCGAACCTTGGCACTCCTGATGTTTTGAAACTACATTTCCCATGATGCTCCACTACACTGCAGAGTGCATGAGCATCATGGGAAATGTAGTTCCAAAACATCTGGGGTGCCAAGGTTCGCCATCACTGCCCTAGACAGTACGCCTGCTACTGCCCAACGCAGCAAGGGACCAAGGAGGTCCAAGGAGTTTCTTAGCGTTGGCAGTTGTTCAGACAATGTGCTGATGACAAGACACGAGTGGTTTGCACGCTGTGCAATCAGAGCCTGAAGCGAGGCATAAATGCTCTCAACCTGAGCACAACTTGCAAGACCAGGCATCTAAGTGCAAAGCACGAGCTGCAGTGGAGTAGACACCTCAAAAACCAAGAATGGTCTCTGGCTCCTCCTGCTTCCTCTTCTGCTGCAGTCTCGGCCTCTTCATCCACCTCTGTAGTGACAGTGTCACCTGCCAACTCGCAAACAGAGGATCTGCCAGCAACACTACCACCTGGGTCACCAACCATCTCCACAATGTCCCATGGAAGCGATTAGCTCTCTATCTCCCAAACACTGGAGTGGAAGAGGAAGTACCCCCTAGCCACCCACGATCACTGGCCCTGAATGCCAGCATTTCAAAATTCCTGGCCTTTGAAATGCTGTCATTCCGTCTGGAGATGCAGAGTTTTAAAAGCCTGATGGCATTGGCTGTCCCACAGTACATCGTGCCCAGCCGCCACTACTTTTCCAGGTGAGCCATCCCTTCCCTGCCCAACCAAGTGGGGGACAAAATCAGGTGTGCACTGTGCAACACCATCTGTGGCAAGGTACACCTAACTAAGGATACGTGGACCAGTAAGCACAGTCAGGGACTTTATATCTCCCTAACAGTACACTAGGTAAATGCAGTGGCGGCTGGGCCTGAGGCGGATAGCAGTTTGGCGCATGTCCTTCCACCACCGAGGATTGCAGGGGGCTTCAGTTTGCCTCCTATTGCTAACTCCTCCTACTCTTCTTCCTCATCCTCTGACGCCTCCTCATCCAGTCAGCGTAACACCTTCACCACCAACTTCAGCACAGCCAGGGGTAAACGACAGCAGGCAGTTTTAAAACATTCCTGCTTGGGGGAAAAACCCCACACCACGCAGGAGTTGTGGAGGGACATGGAGCAACAGACCGATGAGTGGTTGATGGCAGTGAGCCTCAAGCCCGGCCTGGTGGTGTGTGATAATGGGCGAAATTTTGTAGCAGCTCTGGGCCTAGCCAGTTTGACGCACATCCCTTGCCTGGCGCATGTGCTGAACTTGGTGGTCCAGAGGTTCCTTAAAAATTACCTCGATATGCCAGAGTTGCTGCAGAAAGTGCGGGCCGTCTGTGCGCACTTTCGGCGTTCTCACCCTGCTGCTGTTTGCCTGTCAGCATGCAGCGTAACTTCGGCCTTTCCGCTCACCGTCTCATATGTGACGTGCCCACAAGGTTGAACTCCACCTTGCACATGCTGGCCAGACAATGCGAGCAGCAGCAGGCGATAGTGGAGTTTCAGCTGCAGCACGCACGTGTGAGTCACTCTGGGCAACAGCACCACTTCTCCACCAATAACTCGGCCTCCATGCGAGACCTGTGTTCCTTGTTGCCCTTTTTCGTGTACTCCCCCAACATGGCCAGTGACGATGACGCCGTTCTCAGCGTTACTATCCCAGTTCTATGCCTCCTTGAAGAGGCGAAGATGGAAGAGGATGTGAAATATAAAGGGAGATTGGGACAGGGGAAAGAGTTGGGACTTTATATGAAACACATCCCTCGGGTAGGATGGGACATAAAATATAATGTCTAGAATAATGATTAGTGACGATAATGGACCTAATACAATAATTGATATACGTTTAATTAAATCAATAAATATGATACAGATTAATAAAGCATGATTGATACATCATATCATAATAGAATTAATAACATAGTAGACAGTGTATCATATGATAAAATCAATATCAGCAGTACATCCAGAATAATCACAGAACAATATAAACATATTGTATAAAATAAATTGATGACTCATCCAAATAAAACCCATGGTATAGACATGGTTGCTGTGACATGGCATCAAATATAAAAGCTCTACGCATTTCGTGGATTTGTATCCACTCATCAGGAGCAGCTAACTGGGGATGCCTAAAATGGATAATAAATAAATAATTAATGTTCATAAATTAACCCAGGAAGAGAGGGAACAGCAACTACAGTCCTAACACTCTTATCTGTGGGTATAAAATAGATTTGTAGAGGAACATAGATAAAATGTTCCTCTACAAATCTATTTATGAACATTAATTATTTATTTATTATCCATTCTGGAAGCCCCTTTATAATCGGGGAGTGACCAGGTATCCACCCCCTACCAAGGAAATAAGCACTGGGGTCAGTGGCAGCCCATCCATTAGGGGAGCATGGAGTTCAATGTTTTTCTTTTTTTATCAAGCCAATTTGAGCCGAGGCTCTAACTGGCTTCAGAAAAGGATGGTCTTGGAGCGCAGAACACTGCACCCCGAGCCCACCCACTTGTGGGCTCTTCGCTATTGTCTTCCTGATTCTCCTCCTGGCCAATCAGGAAGCAGTTCCTAAAAGCCAATTGGCCATGGAGTCTTAGGACTCCTAACCAATCGGGTCTCAGTCAGGACCCACTTCCTGTTCGGCCTGGAAGCGAAGTGATGGCCCCTGAGCGAGGAGCTGCATCCCAGATCCACATCTGCCTGATCTGCCTCCTTCCTAAGGTAAGGAGGTCTCTGATCACCACCGCATTTCCGTTCGTCTCCTGCAGGAAGGGGGGTCGTCACATTCCCGTTCGTCTCCCGCAGAGGAGGTCGACATTGGTTTGCCCCCCCAAAAAATTGAGCACCAGCCACCACTGACTGTGGTACATTAATATTGGTTTTCCATTCCTACAAAGTGGTAAAGATAAATAAACAAACACATTAATAAAAAAAACTATCAATTAAAGTGATATTGAACCCAAAAATGTAATTTATTGCAGTTTACCAATTATTAGCTGTGGTGGCTGCATCAGTTTTCTTTTCCTTCTGTTTTCATCTGGTGATCTGGCCAGTAATACACCTCCTGTATTAGTGAAACATCACTTTGGATGAAGGAGAACAGATGTGTTAAGTCTATTACCAGATTTAAATACACTAACAAAGTGAGACGAAAGCCAAACACTTTATAATCAGTTATAGCAAACAGTTTTTTTCCTTTTGGGTTAAAGATTTTGCATGCGTAAATAAAATCTGACTATTTTAAGCACCCCTGCCAATGTTAAATAGTTTGTCTCATCCACGTAAACTGTTACATTCTGCTGGAGAGCTTGTGCTTTTGAAAAACAATAGACTAGCTGGCAAGATCACCAGATGAAAATAGAAAAAAAAAGCTTAAAAAAGAAAATGAATGCAGCCATCACATCTAAGAATTGGTAAGCTACAATATAACAAATCTTTGCTTTTTGGTTAAATAATGATTTAAAGTGGAGTTCCACAAAAAAATGGAACTTCCGCTTTAAGCACTCCTCGTCCCCTTACATGCCACATTTGGCATGTCATTTTTTGGGGGGGGGGGGGGGGTGAGGGCTTTGTTAGAACCGGGACTTCCTGTCCCACTTCGCCCAGGGACCGCCAAAGCGACTCCTCCTTTCGCCTTAGGTGGCCCCTCCCTCTAGGCAATCTCCTGGGACACGTGACAGGTCCCAGGAGATCGCCTGCCCACTCGAGGAGCGCAGTTTCGGCTTCACGGCCGGGTGGCCCAGAGTGGCAATGGAGGCTCTGGCAGAGAGGAGGGGGAGAGGAGCAGCACTCCGTTAGGCTGCATCGCTGGACCGTGGAACAGGTAAGTGTCTGTGTATTAAAAGTCAGCAACTACACTTTTTGTAGCTGATGACTTTTAATAAACATAAAAAGTTAAAGTTCTAACAGCTAGCTCTGACCACAGAATACATCCTGTTTTGCACTTCAAAAATATCTTGCAAAAGTTTTGCAGGCAAAATCTTGTATATATTTGCAAGCAGTTCCTAGTATAATAAAATGCATTTTTAACCCCTGAAGCTCCTTATCCTTACATATTTCTAGTATAAGCTTAAAGGGTGACTCTCTCTACCCTTACAATCCCTCCTCAATGTCCCTTATGTCTGATGGGGAGAGATCTTATGTCATCTTTAGGACTGACCATCAAATTTGACTTACAAGGGGGTATGACGGCTAAAGCAGTTAACTGTGACTTAACTATGCCTAAGCGAAGGGACCTGACATTTTACTTCATGTCCATACCAGCCCCCCTAGAGACTCACCCAATTTGGGCAAAGTCCAAGACAGATGTAGGACATATCAAATGTACTCCATATGTCCCTACTTTCAAGCCCGACATTTCACCCCACTTCTGGTACCAATTCTGTTAGGTGCGCCCCTCCTTGATTAGCTCAAGCTGGACTTTCACTGGAAAGCTCTCTTCAATCGATTGGCATGGTAATTCAAACAACCAAACGCTTTGAAACAGGTTTGATTCTGAATACAAAAAATCTTTATTTCCTGTTACCACTTTTATGTGCTTCAAACATTGCATTGTCAGCCAATCAGGATTAGACAAGACATTCAAGACATAACCAATCATAAAACATTGACATTTAGTGCGTCATACATTAAGCAGAATTTTTAGGGGAATTTTTGATAAAAGGTCCCCAGACACATATGTATAAAAATATATTTCATGACCTTAAAAACTGTCTACAATAATTTCGAACATAAAACAACATAATTTCATTTCACCTTATGAATATTTCCTACTTCCTATAAAGTTCTAACAGCTAGCTCTGACCACAGAATACATCCTGTTTTGCACTTCAAAAATATCTTGCAAAAGTTTTGCAGGCAAAATCTTGTATATATTTGCAAGCAGTTCCTAGTATAATAAAATGCATTTTTAACCCCTGAAGCTCCTTATCCTTACATATTTCTAGTATAAGCTTAAAGGGTAACTCTCCCTACCCTTACAATCCCTTACTAGAGCAGAACTCTGCTTTAAAATGAAAAAACAAAATGCATACTTACCTGCTTTTGAAATAAATATTATGTCCCCAGAGGTAATTCTACACCAGTCATGAAATCTGTCAATGTAATCCACACCAATCGCTGCATCCAGAGAAGTGAATGCAGACTAAATCACAATGACCCATTGCCTGCTGGTATGTACACACCGCATTCCCATCGCCAAATGACAGATTACGAACTGCAGTAATATAAATTGCCAGCTGGGAATCCTGGTCGATGGTATTGACCAAAGGAGCCTCTTTAAGACTAAGTCCAGTAAATGGTGAAATAAGTTAGAGTGAGGAGTTCTTGAAAGATATTAGAATGTAATTCATGTATATTTTGGGAATAAGTTCTCTGGGACCACTAATCTTAAACCAGATTCGCCTCGAATTCATGGTAGTACCAAACCTGAACCTTATTCCAAACCCAAATCTTGATTATCTGCCCATAGTTATGTCTAAAATAAACTTTCATTTATCCCCACTAAGTCAAACCATGAACCCAACCAAAATCTATCATTTAGCATCACCCCTAACCCTCAACCTAAACCCCAACACTAAACCTTCTCCAAAAACCTAGTTCTAATTATTAATCTTGCCCAATAACAAATTTCAATAGTTAACCCTAACCTGCCTCCTTAATCTTAAACTCACACCCTAACTCCCAAATGTAACCCTAACACCTAAACCTAGTCCTGCAATAGCTATAATTCCAGTGCTAATATTACATTCCAAATAAAGCAGGAGGTATCAGAAACAAAAATGTAGGCACAACCTCACCAACATACTGTACGTCAAGAAATCAGTTCTGTAAAACCCGCCCAATAATGTCTTCCCTAAATAAATTTTATCTATCTGCTTGCTTTATGGGCAATGTTAGCAAGAGGTCATTCAACACTTGGACCACAAGGGAAGGATTTGAAACCTTTAGCCTAGGGGCAAATACAAACAAGTGAATCTTTCATGGTAGGTATAGATGTCAATAGGTTATTGTGACTCACATTTTCACATCAACCAGACTTCCACTGCATTCAGTCACATGACATGTCAGATCCACTCCGATGGAAGATGGTGCTGGGAGATTCCATTCTGCCAGATGCTGTGATCATAGGTCTGTCTGGATGGGGGTTATCTCCACTCAGGGCCTACACTGGTCATTACTACTGTCAAATGTCCCCCCCCCCCCCCCTTTGGGGCATACCCACATGAAACTATTGTAAATCAACACAGATTCTACAAACTAAACCGGAGTTCCACCCAGAAATGGAACTTCCGCTGATTGAATCCCCCCCCCGGTGTCACATTTGACACCTTTAGGGGGGGGAGCAGATACCTGTCAAATCCAGGTATTTGCTCCAACTTCCGGCGAAAAAGCACTGCACATTGTGCGGCGAACTACGCCATGTCCGGCCCCTCCTCCCCCCTGTCTTCTGGGAGACACACAAGTCCCAGAAGACAGCAGGAACCATTCAGAACGTGCAGTACAACTCGCACATGTGCCGTAGGGAACGAGTCTTCACTGACTGGTTCCCTTAGGGGGAATGGTGGCGGCAGCACCTGTGAGTCGTTTCGAAGATTGGCTTCGGGTGCCGACATCGTAAGCTCCCTGGACAGGGAAGTGTCCATATATTAAAAGTCAGCAGCTACACTATTTTCAATCTCCCTTAGAGAGTGCTTCTAATCTCAGCTTGTTACCTGTATAGAAGACACCTGGAAGCCAGAAATCTTGCTGATTGATAGGGGATCAAATACTTATTTCACTCATTAAAATGCAAATGAATTTATAACTTTTTTGAAATGTGTTTTTCTGGATATTTTTGTTGGTATTCTGTCTCTCATTGTCTCTCACAGGTTAAAATAAACCTACCATTAAAATGATAGGCTGATCATTTCTTTGTCAGTGGGCAAACCTACAAAATCAGCAGGGGATCAAATACTTTTTTCCCTCACTGTATATAAGGTAATTTAAATAGGGCTTACATTGCTTTGGAGCCCAAGACAAGTGAATCTCTAATCTTATTGGTAAAGCACAGTAATGTTCTTTATAAATGTACCCTTTTTTTTAGGCTTGGCTCACATATGAGTTGCATGTGGCTCACAGCAGGGGTCCGGTGCATACTGGTTCACAGTGTCAGGTCCCAATTTAGCCCGAATTTTGGGCTGAATTTGGACCTGAAATGGACCAAAAGATGCACAAAATGCACCGGACCTGCTGTGGAGATATGTGAACCAGTTTCATAGAGAGCCGGTAAAAATCTCCTGCTATTGCGAATTGGATGCGGGGATCCCACATTCCTTTAATTTTGTGGAATGGTGTAAGTATAATTTACATATGCTATATAGGCTTGTTTTGGACAAGGTCATGAAGGAAAAAAAGGTACAGCAAGATATGTTTTTTTCTATAATATATAAATTTTGCATTGTGCATTTTTGTTTTAAAAGCCTTGTTCCTATGTGTAGATAGAGAACTTGTTTATTGCAATAAAGTTTAAACATAGCTCTGGTTAGTCTAGGTAAACCTGTACCTTCTGTTCTGGAATTCTAAAGCTGGTTTTAGCTCAGGGCTCAATAACCAACATAGGCCATAGCCAGGTTAGGCATCTGACGGCCACTTGATAAAGTACATAGGCTGACTCTGAGTGCCAGTGCCACACCATTGTTTCTGCTAGGGAAAAGCTGTGTTCCAGGCTGGTTGGACAATGGCTGTAGGATCTCCGCATTACCCAGATCTTGTCTTCAGGTCTCTGACACCAAGATGAATGTCACAATGTAATCATCTTCAGGAGCCCCTGCAACTCGACTTTTCTGCAACATTCATCTGGAGTTATCGCATATTAATAATTATATATAACTGGGTATACAGTATGTGCACAATTCCATCAGGACTCTTTTTGAGCCCTTTGCTGATACTAGCTGTCTGTACATTGGGTGTATTTACTATTATTATTCTTTTATATATTGGTGTGTATCTATACTATGTACGTATGGAAAATGTTACAGGCTAGTTTCTTTGCTCCTGTGTAAAGTCAGTCAACTTTATTATGAAACCCACTCTTTCACTTAGCAAAGGTTCTGGTTCTTTTATTTACCTACAGGTTTAGCACAATATCCTATTTTGAGAGGCCCATTTGTCATAACCCCCAAAAGAGGGCCACGTGTACATCAAGTATGAATTTTAATTATAGGTCTACATTAAGCCATTCACGACCCCTTTAAATAATATGCATAATCATTCATGATTATTCTGCACCATTATATCATTGTTTTAGCAGGTTGTAATGTAACAGAGAACAGAATGTGAATTCCAAGTTCTAAGACAATTCACATTGGCATTACACATTTACCAAGTTCTCGAAAACAGCTCCAAGGAGTGGTAAAAGTCCATCAATTACACAGCTGGCATTAATATGCATCATTTGCTTATTATAAGATTTGCTGAGGGCTGTTGTGGCAGCCAGCAGACTCAGCTACAGAATGCACGCAATGCGTCCCTCTTAAGTACTAAAGCCATTAAGGAATATTTTCACAGCTGAGAACGAGCAACTTTCTCCCCAGGAGATAAGTATGAATATGTATCTGAGTTAATGTCTAAAAATAAGAATGCACACAATCTTTATCACATAAATGATACTATATTGTTTGTGGGGAAAAAAAGACTTTGTGTACAGATAAAGTTTTTTAATATGTTTAAAGTTATCCAGTAATGGTATAAAAGGAACTGCGATTGCTGGTTGGATGATATGACTGACCCTGAGCAAGGCAGCAGGACAAGTTCTCAGACTTTTCAGGCTTTACTAGCTCAGTGCAGGACAATGACTAGCTTTAGTTGGTAGCCCTGACTAGTATCTGGAAGGACACACTTTTGCCTTCAGAACAGCCATTTTTTCAAGGCATTGATACAATGACGTGCCGGAAATGTTAGCAGAGATCTTGGTTCATGCCAACTTAATAGCATCACACATCTCCTTCAATTTTGTTAACTACAGAACTTGAGAATCTTCCATTACGCCTCATCTCAAAAGTGTTTCAGATTTGGTGACTGGGCCACTGAGATACAGTATGTCATCATTATAGTTTGAAACTAGGTTGATGCAATGCCTACTGTGTCACATGGTACATTATCTTGTTGGAATAAGTCACAGGAATTCAGACAATGCCAACAGGGTACTGAGTGGCCATTATTAATATTTGCCAAGAAAACCCTCCTACACCATCATCAGCCTGAACCACTGACAAAAGATAAGATGGTTCCAAAGATTAGTGTTGAGTGAGACAAATCCCAACTATCTGAATCCTACAGTAGAAATCCATATTCATGAAACCAGACAATATTTTCCAAACTTTAGTTATGGAATTTGTGATTTGTTCTCCTTTGTGACCTTATTTTCTTAGATAAGAGGCAAGGGTTCTTCTGCTTTAGTCTCATCTCTTTCAGACCCCATTCACACCTGAGTGTTTTGTAGCTTGAAGCCTGAAGCTACAAAACGCTAGAGGGGAAAAATTCTATTATTCTCAATGGAGATGGTTAACATCTCCACTCCATGTCGCCTGAAGCCGAACGCCTGAAGCTCAAACAAGTTCCGGACCCTTTTTTGTCGCTCGAATTGAGCAGATTTGGGCGTTTTTCTTCTTTTAACATTGGTGGCCTCTTGCCCTGCACAAAATCGTGGCAAATTGCCGTAAAACGCGGTAAAAAACGTTGCGAATTGCGGTAAGAAACACTGCAAAAAGCGCCGCAAAAAACGCTTGAAAACGCTACGCTCAGGTGTGAATGCAGCCTTGGCACAACATGCATTTAGAAATTTTCTACAGAAATTATCTAAACAGCAGCTTCTGACTTGCAAACTTCAAAAACTGTATTCCTAGTTTATTGATCTCTCATATGTAAATCCTCAAGGTACCTACTGTATGAGATACTGCATCCACCTAACACTAAGAATCATGTAAGGCTCAGATTTGCTGAGCACATGTCTTCCCTATTATATTATTTTCTTGACTAGTAAGCATTTTTCTTGACCATGTCTGCATTTTTTGAGTTGTTGCCCCATGATTTGTAATTTTGAATTTTTACATTAATGAACAACTTTGAATGAAAAAAGTCATAGATAATAGTGCCAATAATTTTTAAAAAGACCCGCGGGAATAATCTAGCTGAGTTACCAGGGTAGTACTTGCACAGTGGTAAGCCCTTGTTATAGACAAGTCTGAGTTACAATTCCGGTAGCTGTATCAGAAGGACTGGGGTCTGTAAAATATATCATTATAGATTGGTCTAGGGAATTATTAGTTAAGGTTAACTACAGTTCATAAAATCTTTAGTTAGCTCTGTAATTAATGATCTGCAGATTAACAGAATGAAATGCAAAGAGGGCACTTTTCAACAAAAGATTTTAGTGGCAGGGGACAGATTTTAAGATTAATATTTTGATTTCTTAGATTATATGGGTGCATACACAAGATTATGACCTAACATGACCCCGTTAAAGTTGTCCTTGGTTACAATTTTTTTTGCAAGTCTGTGTTTGAGAACAGATATGTTGTAGTAGGGGAGCTATACTTATACTGTAGACCAGCCATTCTCAACCAGGGTTCCGTGGAACCCTGGGGTTCCTCCAGAGGTTGCTAGGGGTTCCTTGAGCTGTGGCTGATGAACCACCTTTTTGATGGTGCCTACAGAGTTCAAGGTTCAGCATCACTTAGCAAAGCCAGCAGCATGACACAACATATATTTTTAGCTGTCTTTAAGGGTGGTATTCTGAGTGCCATTTTAAGGGGAACATTCTTCCTATTAGCCACCAGTATAAGGGGCATTGTTCTATTGACCCCTAATGAATTGATTTTGGTAAGAGTTCCTCGAGACTTGAAAATTATTTTTGGGGCTCCCCTAGGGTTAAAAGGTTGAGAAAGTCTGCTGTAGACTATTGAAACACTGTGATTTTCAGCTTTGAAACTCTGACTTCTGAGTCTGAGAACAATGTAAATTAGGAGGCCCTAAACAGTGACACACTGGGCCTTGATTGTCTCTGAACAAGGGCAGACTGACACTTGGGGTTCCAGGACAATGACACTAGGAAGTCCCTTAAAATTTACATACTGTCAATTTATCGATTCCAGTACAATGAGATGCTCACACTTGGAGCTCCTAGTACAATGATAAACTGACACTTGTGGGTCCAAAAACATTGACATGCCAACATGTAAAGCTGGGCATACACAGGTTTTTTTTTTATTGATCAGCCAATGGGCTGATCGAAAAACCTGAACTGGCTCTCTCATCCACATAAGCGAGGTAGATATAGAAATCCTCTCCGCTGTGTTATTGTTTTCTAAAAAGCAGGGACTCCTCCACTTCTGATTGGCTGCAGTACTGATCAAACAAAAATTTCCAACAAGCACATTTGTGAGAAGTCAATCATTAGATCGACTTCTCATGAATGGGAACAGCCATAGATAGACTGAAATTTGACTGGTTCCTGCCGAACCAGCCAAATTTCCATCCATCTATTGCCAGCTTTAAGGATTCAAGAACAATGAAACATTCACACTTGGGGTTCCCAGAACAATGAAATACTGAAACTTGAGGGTCCCAGAAAAATTACACATTGGGGATTATTTACGAAAGGCAAATCCACTTTGCACTGCAAGTGCACTTGAAAGTGTACTGAAAGTGCATTTGGAAGTGCAGTCACCCTAAATCTCAGGGGTAGATTTGAAAAAAGCTCTGCTGATCTTATCATCCAATCATGTACAAGCTAAAATGCTGTTTTTTATTTTTTCTTGCATGTCCCCCTCGGATCTACAATAACTTTATTTCCAAGTGCACTTGCAGTGCAAAGTGGATTTTTCTTTAGCAAATAACCCCCATTGACACTTGGAGGTCCTAGAACGGTGATGACGAACCTTGGTACCCCAGATGTTTTGAAACTACATTTCCCATGATGCTCAACTATACTGCAGAGTGCATGAGCATTATGGGAACTCTAGTTCCAAAGCATCTGGGGTGCCAAGGTTGACCAACACCAAGAACAATGACACTTACCAGAACAATGCCTTGCTAACACTTGGGGCTTTCAGAGCACTGACATTATGATGCTCGGGGTCCCAGATCAGTGACATACAGTAAGGGAAAAAGTATTTGATCCCCTGCCGATTTTGTACATTTTCCCACTGATAAACAAATGATCCATCTATAATTTTAATGGTAGGTTTATTTTAACAGTGAGAGACATAATAACAACAACAATATCCAGAAAAACACATTTCAAAAAAATTATAAATTGATTTGCATTTTAATTAATTAAATAAGTATTCTAACCCCCTATCAGTCAGCAAGATTTCTGGCTCTCAGGTGTCTTCTATACAGGTAACGAGCACTCTCTTAAAGGGAGTGCTCCTAATCTCAGCTTGTTACCTATATAAAAGACACCTGTCAACAGAAGTGATCAATCAATCAATCAGATTCCAATCTCTCCACCATGGCTAAGACCAAAGAGCTGTCCAAGGATGTCAAGGACAAGGCCAAGCAGCTTGGTGAGAGGGTGACAACAGTTGGTGCTATTATTCGCAAATGGAAGAAACACTTTTCTGGGGCTCAATGCAAGATCTCACCTCGGGGAGTTTCAATGGTCATGGGAACAGTGAGGAATCAGCCCAGAACTACACGGGAAAATCTTGTCCATGATCTCAAGGGCAGCAGAGACCATAGTCACCAAGTAAACAATTGGTAACACACTACGCCATAAAGGACTGCAATCCTGCACCGCCCGCAAGGTCCCTCTCCTTGAGAAAGTACATGTACAGGCCCCTTCTGATGTTTGCTGAGGAACACCTGAATGATTGAGAGGAGAACTGGGTGAAAGTGTTGTGGTCAGATGAGAACAAAATCAAACTCTTTGGCATCAACTCAACTCGCCGTGTTTAGAGGAAGAGGAATGCTGCCTATGACCCCAAGAACACCACCCCCACCGTAAAACATAGAGGTGGAAACATTATGGGGACAGGACAACTTCATCGAATCAAAGGGACGATGAATGGGGCCATCTACTGTCAACTCTTGGATGGGAACCTCCTTTCCTTAGCCAGGGCATTGAAAATGGATAGTGTATGGTTATTCCAGCATGGCAATGACTCAAAACACAAGGCCAAGGCAACAAAGGAGTGGCTCAAGAAGAAGCACATTAAGGTTCTGGAGTGACCTAGCCAGTCTCCAGACCTTAATCCCATAGAAAATATGTGGCGGAAGCTGAAGGTTCAAGATACTAAATGTCAGCCTCAAAACCTTAATGACTTAATGCAACGTCTGACCTCTGTGGTTGTCAACAAGGGTTTTGCCGCCAAGTACTAAGTCATATTTTGCAAAGGGGTCAAATAATTATTTCACTCATTAAAATGCAAATAAATGTATAACTTTTTTGAAATGTGTTTTTCTGAATATTTTTGTTGTTATTCTGTCTCTCACTGTTAAAATAAACTTACCATTAAAATTATAGACTGACCATTTCTTTGTAAGAGGGCTAACATACAAAATCATCTGGGGAACAAATACTTTTTTCCCTCACTATAATGACCCTCAGGGACACAGAACAACTGGGATTCCTAGAACAGTACTCTTGGGGTTCCAGTATAATCAAACTCTCTTATCTAAGATTTCAGAACAATAAAATGTTGACAGAGTTGTAGCAGATGATTTAGGAAATATTTTTTCATGGGCGCCATCACTTTAGATGTGAACTTAACTCTGATGTTTGGGTCTCCATGGTAATGAGTACCAAGGCTCACATCCTGAATCCTGAAGCTCTTCACAGCTGATCAAGCAATGCATGGTTTCTAATTTCAAACTCTCATGATGAAAAATGAAAAGGAGGATCAAATTCGCGCAATTTGCAACTTCTGATAACTGCTACTCACATCCTTCACACCAAGTCAGACAGCCTAATGATGTGCTAATAACAGAGATCTCAGGATCCCCGTGTACATTTCCGCACCTTTTATGATTTATTTAGTAAGCACAGAAAATATTGGCATATATTAGGATGCTCGCTTAACCACTGTAAAATAAGCAAAGGAAAAAAAAATCCTAAACAGCCAAAGCTGCATGTTTGCTCCATAACGCGGAGGCTCTCTTTTATGATGCATAGTGAATATTATGAAAGGATATTTGTACATTTGATTTAGAAGTATTTCAGTATATGGTATATTTGTTATCCCACTATGCTGGAAAGTTTTTATCTGTCACTCTTTTAGCACACTGGGACAAAGTTGACAGTTAACATGCTGGGCAGTCTCTGACTGTTGAAGTGATCTTTCTTACAGTAAAAAGTAATAGTTATTAGTGAAACTCAACATTTCAAAGCCAAGTCACCTAACATTTAAGAACAAATTTATAACGGAGTAAATCTGACATTCACTAAACATTCATTAACATTCTTCTTAAATCTAAACTCTGCCCATTTTCAAGGCTAATAGGCAAACCATTGTCAGAAAATGACACCTGGATTTGAGCATGCTACGAGCGACATTTAATCGGTATGAACAACATTTAAGCGGTAAGAGATTCCTTTTAATGCAGGTTTAAGTGCAGCATGAAAAAAACACTAATCCTTTAAAAGGGTTGTAAACCTTCATGTTTTTTCACCTATGCATTAAGGTGAAAAAACAACTCTCAGTGACCGGCCCCCCAGCCCCCCGTTTTACTTACCTGAACCCTCGAAATTAACCCGGCGGGGACGCGCTTTCTCTCTGCCCGGGGGTTCTCGACTCTTGATTGGATAGATTGATAGCAGCGCAGCCATTGGCTCCCACTGCTGTCAATCAAATCCAATGACGCGAGCGCCAGGTGACGGGCACGAGTCTTGCATTTGGATGGATGCCGAATTCTGGACTTGGGAGCGCACCCGCAAGGTAACCCCCTCGGGAAGCGCTTCTCTGAGGGGGTTATTAGTTGTGGGGAGGAGCTGCGAGAGCTGCCGGGAGACCCCAGAAGAGCAGGTTCGGGGCCACTCGGAGCAAAACAAGCTACACAGTGGAGGTAAGTATGATATGTTTGTTATTTATTTTTATTTTTTTAAATTTATCTTTACAATCACTTTAAATTCCATGCTTGGAAAATGCCATTCAGTTGTATGTGGTGTTCACAAATGTTCATGAACAGTTGTATTCTGGCATCACATATTTTTGGATGTCTAATTGATTTTTTTACTTTTATATTTAGCTTGGCTTTGGCAGCACCCAAATCTGATTCATTTCAATTTGAAAGGGCTTTTTAGTTAGCCCTGGCTTCGACACCCAGGGCTTTTCAGCTCAAACTTGGTGGAACTCAGTTCCACCATTTCTGGCTCAGGCCCTCTCCTCGCTGCTTACCACTATCACTTATAAACAGAGAAGCCTGGCTTTTGTGTTTACAAGTGACAGCTTGTCTCCCAATGGCTCCCAGAGATCTGATCTCCAGAGTGGCCCCCACTGAATGCAGGATGGGATCAAGGGATATTCAGGTGCTGGGGTGCAGTGTAGATGCCAACACCCCCCCTGAAAGATCTCTCCACAAGTGAGAGAGATGGAGCCAACTACATTGTGTGGGGAGGTACTAAAACTGAGTGGATGCTCCAGCCTAATATAGAAACAAAAGTAAGATGTGGAAGATGGTGAAGCTTTTAAGGAGGTGGGGAGAAGATGGGGGCAGAGAAGTGGAGGGCATTGCATGCTGAGGTCAGAGCTGAAAAGGGGTGAAAGTTATATGTGGATGGGGGATGCAGAGGTAACTGTGGAAGAAGGCTGAACTCTGCACTCTGTAACTTCCCCCCTTCCCAAACTCTGCACTCTGTATGTAATGCACGCCTTTAGGACCCTCCCGCTGTTAGTGACATTTGACCACACCCACTATTGGAGCGGTTTGAGGAGTGAGGGGGGGGGTGTCATTTGAGGGGGTTGTGTTAGAGTTCCTGTACCTGTTTCCTAAAAAAAAAAGCCCTGGTGACACCTGATTTTTTTTATTAAGTGGTAATAGGTCTGTAGTGACCAGTGGAAGTAGCAGCTACAATAGATCTAAAAGCTATAATAGAGTTTTACTCTTGAAAAATGCAGGTAAAGCCCACAACTTCAAACAACTGGTACAGTGGTAAAACAAGCTAAAAGTAAAGTTTGTAAGCTTCTTTTTCACAGCATCACACTGCTTTAATATTGTAAAAAAAAATAACAGAGTGAAAAAAATACCTAAAAATCACAACCCCACATTTTCTAGAAATTGACTAGCATCACGACACTACATAAACGCTTGAATAGGCAGCAAATAGAAGGAGACAAGGCAGGTTTTATATTGCAATAAAAACTATGGTGTCTTAGAGCCATTAGTCACACATTTTGTTAAGGGACTGGACAGTATGTAAGCAGCTTGGTTAGGCCTATAATATGAGAGGGAGAAACAAGGTAGGTTTACCTTGAAATCTTGAAATAAATATTAAAGGGAGTTATTTGATAGGCCACAGCCACAAATATTGCCCATTGGCTGGGCAATAAGTAAGCATCATGGTTAGGCCTCAATATAAGAAAGAGAAACAGGTGTCATCTTGCAATAGAAATGAAAGTGTATGGTATGAGAGAAAACAGCCACTAATATTGTACAGTGGCATGGAAAGTGTAGCTTCAGATGGCAGCTTAACTCAAATTAAAGATACTTTTTAACAATGCGTAAGTTCTGAGGTCTGAGCCCAACTTTTTCAAAGCTCTTTAAGCTGCAACCCCCTCCCTAATCTAGTGGAAATTACCTTCCGAGGTTGCATAGCATCCATGGGTGCAATTAAAGAAGAGAGACAGAACAGCAACGAGGTAGAATTTTGTACAGGGGCAAGTTCTAGAGGACTGGAGGGAGTTTCCATTCCAATACATCTGGCTGTATTGCCCAATAGATGCAGGTAACTGCTATCCCCAGAGCCGGGTTCACAGAGTTTTGCAGTGTTGTCCTTTTTTAACACACATATGCTGCTGGAGTAGAAAAAAAAATATCCTCAAATCACCCCCATATTCAGCATCTCAAAGTGTTTGTAAAGTCACATATTGACTTTACATGTATCCCCTCTGGATTATGCTGCCAATAACTACTGTGTATGTGTTTTTCTAAATACCGTATATACTCGAGTATAAGCCGAGATTTTCAGCCTCTTTTTTGAGGCTGAAAGTGCCCCCCTCGGCTTATACTCGAGTCATCGCTGTCTGCCTGCTCGATCAGCGTGTCGAGCAGACAGACAGCGGCCATTCTATTCTAATTCAAAAGCCGCGCCTCCGGCTCCGCCTTCGCCTGTGATAGGCGGAACACTGAATTTCCCAGCAGCCTGTGTTCCGCCTATCACGGACATCCGCTCATCCTCGTACTACGGACGAGGATGAAAGGATGGCCGTGATAGGCGGAACACAGACTGCTGGGAAATTGTGTTCCGCCTATCACAGACAGGGAGGCGCGGCATTTGAACAGGAAAATGGGCGCCGACGAAGAGCGGTGATCCTGGGACGGGACCGGACGGAGGCTCGGCTCGGCTCGGGACGGGACGGGACCGGACGGAGTCTCGGGACGGGACGGGACCGGACCGGACGGAGGCTCGGCTCGGGACGGGACCGGACCGGACGGAGGCTCGGGACCGGACGGAGGCTGGGGACACAGGTAGGCTGGACACACAAGGCCACACACACACACACACACACACACACACACACACACACATGGATGGACACACACACAGGGATGGATGGATGGATGGACGGACACACACACAGGGATGGATGGATGGATGGACACACACACACACACAGGGATGGATGGATGGATGGACACACACACACACAGGGATGGATGGATGGATGGATGGATGGACACACACACAGGGATGGATGGATGGATGGACACACACACAGGGATGGACAGGCATATCTCACCCTCGGCTTATACATGAGTCAATAGGTTTCCCAGTTTTTTGGGGGTAAATTGGGGGCCTCGGCTTATACTCGGGTCGGCCTATACTCGAGTATATACGGTACCTTTTCTCACACCGTAGCTGTGAGGTCCCATGATCTCCTTCTGCTCTTCTTCCCCAATTTATGGAGAGAAGCTGGAAGATCAAAGCAAAGGGGGATAACTTGACTGCACAGTGGCGGTGTAGGTAAAGGTATTTAGCCTTCTCATTTAAAAAGAAACGATACATGTATACACATTGCAGCTGAAAAGCTGTGGGAGGGGCAGAGAGGAGAGCCATTCTCACGCTAACATTCAGGGAGGGAAGGAGAGAGGGGGACAGGGGAAAGACGCACAGCAGAGTAGCGGGCTGACAGAGGCACGTAACCTGACCACAGTAATCATGGCTCAGCAGCCATGATAACTGTGGTCAGCACAGACAGGGGGACACAGGAACAGGCAGAATCAACCAGGTATATTACAAGATAAGAAGGGACAAATTATACAATTATACAAACACTGTGCTATAGATCATGCTTTAAAGGACAGGGTCTTTTTTTCTTTTTTTTTTTTTAGGGTTACAACCATTTTAATACAGCCTAGTAAAACTGCTGACTTTGCAAGTGCTCAAATTCCAGCTCATGGAATCAGCCCCATCTGTGAGTTTATGGCCTGTGCTACCTCACAGTGAATGACACAATCAAGGCTTTTTATTTCCCATTATTCTACTGAGTGGGAAGCCCAGGATCCTGTTACCATTATAGAACACAGGGGTGGTTCGCAAGCATGTAAAAGTTAGATGTGGATGGGGGATGCAGAGGTAAGCATGTAAGAATATGTGAAAATATGCAAAAAATGACTGCGCTAATCTGCTAAAAACCAAAAAGAAGCAGCTACAAACGAATGTGACAAAATTCATAAAAAAGAGCAAAAATGTAGCGCTAGTGATGAAGAGAATAATAATGTATAATAAAGTACATAAATCACAAGTGTTGATTACAAATGTTATGTGAAAATATATAACTGAATGAACATCGGCATATGACAACCGAACTAGAAAAACGTGAGTCTGTGAATTACTACACTATCAGAGCCTTCCCTCTCTCTCCATGTTTTTTATTACATATTTGAGCTGCACACTTCAGGGAGCCCCGTAATGATCCGCCCGAAGGGGAGGGGTGGGCATGACTGGGTACCCAGGGAGTAATGGGATAGGTGGAGAGGAGAATGTGAAAGGGGTAGGAGGAGCCATAGAAAAGGGGGGCGGAGGCAGAGCGGGACCAGTCACGAGTATCGGACATTGGAGGAGGCAGTTTTTCCCTCCCTACTGTTGGAGTTGTTTTTTGGTGGGTAAGGGTGTTATTGCTTGCTGCTGTCGTCTGTTTGTTTTTTCTTTCAGGGGAAGATGGATGATCATCACAACAGTGAAGTCGGTCCTTTTGGGGGCTGCAGCGTGATATTTTCTGGTGGTCTTTGAAGGTGGCGGTAAACAGAGGTGATCTAAAGGTGTGGGGGGCTCATTGGTAATAGGGGCCCCTCCAGTGTATTCCTGAACGGTGGACGGAATACTGGGAGGTGTTTTCACTGCAGGAATTTGGTTGTCTCTGAGCGGTCACAGCTAGAGGCCTGGGATGTAAAATGGTAAAGCAGTGAGGTTGGTGTTGGAGTTAAAGTGGGTCACCGTCAGAGATCACCAGACTGGAGTTTCTAAAGTTGTTCAAAATGTTTGTTTACGGTTGTATATATGTATTTATATATACATATCTTTGGAGGGAGTAAAATATATTTTGTTTATGTTAATAAAAGGCTGTTGTGGCCAGTTTACTCCAAAGATTAGGTGTGGTCTCATTATTATAGATTATAAGAGGGCTGGTAAGAGGTACGGGATTGGGAAAAAGGGGGGACAATTGGGCTACGCAGGTCATGTGAACATCCTCCCTGATACTACAGTATAAGTGTATATGCATTATATGGCCCCCTTGTGGCCCGTTGTGGAGAATATCGCTGCATAGTCTGCTACAGTGGAGGACCCCCCTGGTGGCTGGAGACGAGGAGTGGAGTTGGCCAGTTCTTTCTGATGTGCTTGTTTTTTTCTATTTGGAGGTGAGAGTTCTGAGAGCCTTTAGTCCGTGGATTTATATTACTGCTTTCATCTGAAATTTTTCACCAGTGGTGCCTGTGAATCACAGTTTATAGACTTTTTATGTGTTGTATAATTTTTTCTATACGTTTCATATATTTATATGTTTTTTTATACTTCATCAGAACTTAGCACTATAAAAGGACTTTTTTTGATAGATTTGCGCAGGACTTTTTGTTCACTTTTATTTTTGCTGGGTAGTTTGTGTATACTATCAGGTTCAGCTGCATTTCTTGCACCTTATATTTGCACATGCACCTTTGTTGTTGAATATTTTTATATATATTTTTTCTATTTTTTCCATTTTATACACTGTTTTTCTTGAAGAGGTATTTTTACCCTGTTTATTGTTTGTATTTTTAAGTAGTAGCGCGAAGGCCTGTTTTCACTATTTTACCATTGTGTATAATGTTCCTTTAACAAATAATGAAACAAGTGGCGCTAAATGTAGTGTATATTCCACCACTAAATCCTATAAATCGATATCATTAAAAATCAAAATATGTCATTAAGTGTTCAATAATATAAATACAATTAAAATAAATAACTTCCTCGTGAAAGAAATATTATACAATATTATACAAATTTCTTTCACAAGGGAGTTATTTATTTTAATTGTATTTATATTATTGAACACTTAATGACATATTTCGATTTTTAATGATAAAGATTTATAGGATTTAGTGGTGGAATATACACTACATTTAGCGCCACTCGTTTCATTATTTGTTAAAGGAACATTATATACAATTGATTATTATTTTTAAAGTGGCGGCTTAGGGGTTAGGCTGTTTTCTAGCGCAGTGGTGAATACACAGTTGATAGGGTGTTAGTAAGTGTATTATTGGTTTACATATTTCTAAAGTCCGTCATATTTTTGGACAGCAAAGGTCCAATGGAGCCCACACATGATCGAATTGTCTGTTCCAACAGACCTTTGCTGTCGAAAAGTCTGGTCGTGTGTACGCGGCATTATTTCCAGCATAAATGCCCCGACAGGACAGGAAAGGAAGGGGATGAGCTAGCACCCCCCCCCCCTCCTGAACCATACCAGGCTGCATGCCCTCAACATGGGGGCTGGGATCAGGGTTGGGTTTGTCGGGAGGAGGCCCTTGTCCCCATCAACATGGGAGCGAGCAAGGTGCTTTCGGTAGGGGGTGCAGAGCTCCCTGCCCCAAAGCACCTATCCCCCATGTTGAGGTCATGCGGCCTGGTATGGTTCAGGAGGGGAGGCACTCTCTCTTTACTGCCCAGCCAGGCTGCATGCTCAGATAAGGGTCTGGTATGGATTTTGGGGGAGATCCCATGCCATTTTTATTTTTTTACATTTTGGCGTGGGGGTGTCCCCTCCAAATCCATACCAGATCGAAAGGTCGCCGTTTTTTTCCGTGAATTTTTTTAGCTGCCAATTTTTTCTTTCATTCAACTGTCAGCGGGGAAGCCCACTGACAGCTGATGACTCATTGGTTGCTAAGGATGCAGTGGCTGGCTTCCTGACCCACCCCTTAGCAACCAGCTATATACAGTGAATGTACAAAAAAATGCACACAAATCACAAAACGCTGTAATTGTTGTAAAAACGAGGTTATGAAAACACAGAAAGCACAGTAAAAAGCACTGCAGAAACGCTCAAAAGCAACATGCATAGATGTGATTCAGGCATTAATAGGTCCCAATTGGGTCTAGGCTTTCCTGGTAGAACCATTCAGTTACACCAGCCGATCAGTAGCCAGCGTCTGGTACAGAAAAGTGGGTGGGCTCTTCCCATGGTTTAGGCACTCTCAGTCATTCTATGTCTGGTAGTAGTTGTACAGCTCTCTGAAACTCTATTATTATATGTTTTCTAAATAGTGTTGTTTCTTTCTGCATATTCTTATTGAATCCATTGAATTCAAGCACCTTAAAGTAATCTTATTTTTGACATGAAACTCAAACCTATTTTTGTTAAAGCGTAACTTCAATTTTGTTGAGAAAAAAACATTTCCCTATATGGCCTGGTTCACACCTATGCATTTTAATGCCACGTACACACGATCGGAATTCTCTTCGGAAAAAGCTCTTATGGTTTTCCTGACGGAATTCCGACGGAATTCGGCTCAAGCTGTCTTGCCTACCCATGGTCACACCACATTCCGATCGTTTATAACGCAGTGCCGTACAACACGTACGATGGGACTAAAAAAAGGAACTTCAATAGCCAGTAGCCAATATCTTCCGTCTCGTAGTTGAATCTGAGCATGCCTGATTTTTGGCGTGTCGGAATTGCATACACACGATCGTAATTTCGGATAGAAAGTTTTTCCCTCGGGAAAATTGAGAACATCCTATCAATTTTTGGCTGGCGGAAATTCGGACAGCTAAATTCCGATGAAGCATACATACGGTCGCATTTTACAATCAAAAGCTCTAATCTGTCTTTTTCTGGCCGATTCCGAATTCCGATCGTGTGTATGCGGAATTAGTGATTTTTGCATTTTGCAGATTTGCACTACAGTCCATTTAACATGGTTTCCTATGGAGCATGTTCTATAGTGCAAATCTACAAAATGCAAAAAGCACCAAAAATGTATAGGTGTGAACCAGGCCTAAGTGATCTATGTACATTAAAAGGATTTTTAACAAACTTTGTTGCACATTCCTACCTTTTGTTATTCTGGAGAAATCCCTGTGTGTTTGTCTGTGGCCATGTGGGAAAGTGAATCTAATGGGCGTGGTTTCATTATTATCAATCAGCTGCAGCACCTGCAGGGCACTAATGAAGAAAGCTGCTGGGTCTGCATCCCTTTAGACGTGATTTCCTATTGGGAGTATCTCACCAAAAATGACATTTTGTTGCAGGGGATGACTAAAATCAGATCAGTATCTTAATGCAGACTTCTGGGAAAATCAGTGAGCCAATCACAAAAGCAGGAAATTATGCATCTGTGGGGTGTACTGTAGACATTCTGTATAGAGAACACCTCCAGGTAGCCATATTGCATTGCATTTTACAGAAAATCACAGAGCCTCAGATTGAAAAGGAAAGGTAATTTTTAATAACATTCGCTCGCATGCCGGTCGGGACACCCGTGAGTACGACTGCTGGTCCAGCGGACTCGATCGCCACAGGGATACTCGCGATCGTCTCACGGGGAGAAAGAACGGGGAGATGCCGATGTAAACAGCATCTCCCCGTTCTGCCTAGTGACACTGATCTCTGCTCCCTGTGATTAGAGCAGAGATCAGTGATCTGTAAAAACACAGCCACGCCCCCCCCCCCACAGTTAGAAACACACCCCTAGGACACACTTAACCCCTACACTGCCACCTCCTGGTTATCCCCTTCACTGTCAGTGTCATTTACACAGGAATCAGTGCGTTTGTATAGCACTGGTTGCTGTATAAATGACAATGGTCCCAAAAATGTGTAAAAAATGTCCGATGTGTCCGCCACAATGTCGCAGTCACAATAAAAATCTCTGATCGCTGCCATTACTAGTAAAAAACAAATCTTAATAAAAATGCCATAAAACTATCCCCTATTTTGTAAACGCTATAACGTTTGCACCAACCAATCAATAATCACTTATTGCAATTTTTTTTACCAAAAACATGTAGAAGAATAAATATTGGCCTGAGGAAAAAAATGTTTTTTATATATTTTTGGGGGATATTTATTATAGCAAAAAGTTAAAAATAATGCGTTTTTTAAAAAAATTTACACTTTTTTTGTTTATAGCACAAAAAATAAAAACCGCAGAGTTGATCAAATACCACCAAAAGAAAGCTCTATTTGTGAGAAAAAAAGGACATCAATTTTGTTTGGGAGCCACGTCGTACGACCGCGCAAATTGTCAGTTAAAGCGACGCAGTGCCGAATTGCAAAAGGTGTTCTGGCCTTAAGCCAGCAAAATGGACCGGTCTGAAAGTGGTTAAAGATATTCTGTCGTTTGCATGTTACCATTGTGCTTGATGTGCTATCTAAGACAGTTATCAAGGTGTAACACCCTCCTAGATAGGTGCTAGGAAGTGTATATAGTTTTTGGCTTTTCTATTTAACAGAGAAGCACACAGGACAATTTAGGTGCTGTCAGAGAGCAGTGATTGATGAGTGAGGTCTGCTCACTGTGCTCTGATGCTGATTCATGCTGTCTTGGAGATTTCAAACTGATCCAATTGTGATGGGTCATATTGGACAGTGGGAGGAAACCCATCAGGTGAAAGCATGGATGTAGATACAACCCTGGCCAATTAGCAAGGGAGGTGCCCACTGCATGCTGGGGGACTGTATTTATATTGTAAGAACACATGGGCTTGGGAGTACAGTCCAGCCCACCTCTGAGGAGAGAGGTTCAGGTGGGGAGGAGGCTGCTGCCTCTCTCTAGCACAGACAGTAATGCGGCCTCAGATGCCTGATCTGAGGGCCTGAAGCCTGAAAGCTACATCCCATGGTTCTCTTGCAAGCTGACTGAGGGAGGATGTCCACGGATCCTGTTTGGTATCACTGGTATAGAGTGTTGCTTGGAAGTTGGAAAGAGGCTACCAGCTGTCCCTGGACATTTTGTGAGTACAGATCCCCTAGAGGGATCCCTGAGACTAATGCCACGTACACACGACTGGACTTTCCGGCAGACTAGGTCTGACGGAATCAGTCCGTTGGACAATCAGATCCTGTGTGAGCTAATGCGATCGTTTTTCATCTTAAAAATCAGACGGACCTAGAAATAGAACATGTTTCAAATCTGTCCAACAGACTAAATTCCTATCGGGAAAACCGTTCGCCTGTATGCTGCTCCGACAGACCAAATAAGACGCAAGGGCAGTATTGAACTTCCTTTTTCAGTCCCGTTTGAATGTTATGGCATTACGTTCAAAAGAACAGACTTTCGAATGGACTTAGTCCGCTCGTGTGTGGCCAAGTCCATTCATTTGGAAAGTCCATTGGAACGCCACCGAAAGTCCATCGGTTAGACCGTCGGACCTAGTTTGCTGGAAAGTCTGCTGACAGTCTTCTATACAGTTCTACTGAGAAGTTGTCCTCGCCGGTGAATAGTTAATTTGGAGTATCCTTCTAATTCCCTTCTCCTATCCAAGATCTCCAAATAAAACAAATCCCCTAGACTGGTCATTGGAGACAACGAGTGTGCGCACCTGGCTGTGGAAAAAAAACTGTGTAACTGGCTGCAGGATAATCAGAGGGAGACCCAGGGACAATTATTCAAGCAGCGGCTTCGGGGGTACCCCTAAAAAAATACAAGGTAAAAGCAAAACTAGCTTAGCCACTTATTAGCTGATACAACCAATCACAGCATAGAGTAATTTTATATTTGGCACCATAAAATAATTCTTGCTCAGTGAGGATGTACAGTTTTTCAATGTTTTAATAGGTGTATAGGTAAATGTGATTAGCTTGATGTGAATAATGTAATTAATAATGTTTAAAAAAATCTTGTTTCTAGGTATAATTTATAAGTGCACCGCGCTTTAGGTTCTGTTAGCAGTTTGATGACATCCCGCACAATGTCCACATGATATGTTACATGTTTACTTTATATGTACAGCCGCTCTTTTACAGTATACTGTATAATATATATATTTTTTGTATATGAGTTCTGATAATATTCTGATAATCTCTATATACATTTTTTATAGCCCTGATGTCCCATAAACATCAAAACCTATTTGATAAGATTCCAAAGATCAAATAAGGCTTCTTTGTATAAGAATAATTTGTCCATTGTTTTATGGCTTTGCCCCTCTGGATTGCAGTAGAGTGCTTACCTTTTGCTGTACCATATTGGCAATAAAATTGTAATAAAGGTTCTAAATGTTTTCTAAATGGAACATTGTTATTTTTGCTAATTGTGTCTTCATTTCCTCCCCAACAACCATTACATAGAAGGAAGAAAATAGAAAAAGAAAGGAAATATTGAATTAACTTCAAAATATGACAACCTTTTCGAAAATATGCTTTATTTTCCCATTAAAGACAAGGTAAATAATTCTCTAGTTTAATATACACTTCTTGAATACTTTGAATTTGTTCATTCTGCCTACACTGACATATGAATATCGAATGGGACGTTAACGGATTTATTAATAATGGGTAGAACATCTGGATCTATTGGCCGCTCTGGACTTACCATATATTAATATGTGTTCCCTTTGTTTGTGTGATATTCACCATATGGCTGCTCAACCTTTGCTATTGGGTTGTTTTATTTTATCTTATTTTATTTTTTATTTTCCAGTTTTATTTTATTTTATCTTACATTTAATATTTTTATTTTGGGGTTAATGAGGCTGCGATCGTATCCAATTTCTATATATTTCTGTCAGGTTTTTAAATCGTTAGTAAATTTTTGGTTAGGGTTTATTGTGTTTTATGTTATGTATGAGCAAATTATGTTTTATATTTCATATTATGATGTATGTATCATAGTTGCTTATTGTCTTACTACCACAAAAGGTCACCACTCCTTTATAAAATAAACCTATACGTACTCATAATCTCTCCTCATTATTGGTGGTTGCGTTCCAGTGCTTAGGAGGTGTTTACTTCCGCCATCTGGAGCGCACAATGTTGTTTTGTTTAGTCATTTTTATTGCCTTTCCTTTCTTTTTATTAAATGTGATCCCAGGCTATGGCTGATAACCATTCCCGGTCTGCGGAACGCACTCTACATTATTTTTGTGAAGGTGCGGTCTAGTGGCCAGGGGTTCACTACTTCCACCCTGTGGAACGCACACAACTTCTGGGATGTGCGGTTCATTGGTCGGTAGATGATGACTTATGCCCTGTGGAACGCACTCAGTATGCGATGCCGCAGTTCATTGGCTGGGAGGAGGTGACTTCTACTTGATGAATTGCACCCAATATCAGGGCCCACACCTGAGTCCGTCCCCTACAAATAGCAGCGTCAAACGTTATGAAGCACGTTTGTGACAAAATGTCGGGTTGAGCAAGGGACAAGTGACGTAGAGGTGTGGACAGAGGAGTGACTGACGTCTTGTTGGCAGGAAGCCCTAGACGCTTTCCCCATGCCTGTTTTGCACACATCACATGTGAGTTGTACATTCAACTTTTAATGGAATAAATTTACCCTTTTTTGGATGTCTGCGCAATGAGAGTATTTCTTTCATTTCCTCTATAAATGACCACGTGCTGTACCTGTGGAGTACATTTCTTAGTCAAGGTGTTGAAAAGATTAGGCTATTTTCTTCTGGTGTGTCTGTGGAAGAAGGATCTCTTGCTTGATTAGTGGACTGTTCGATGAGCAAGAGCTATGGATCTGATTTTTCAGTGATTTGCTTATCATGTATATCCCATACACTGGCGGTAAAAGTCAGTTATATTGGATGTTGGTGACGGTTCTCTCTTTACTTCATTGGAGCTTTCCAGATGGACTGTATTCATTTTTTATGCCATTGAATTTATTATATATGAACTTTTTGCTCATTTACCACCACTTTTTAGTGCTACACCTTTATCCCCTATTCTTGTTATTGTGCCCAACAATATTGTGTTAGCAGCTTCTATTTTTTGTTCCTAGTTTAGCACAACAAATCTTCACCTTTTTTTACACTGACATATACTAGAGCGCTGAATTACACATGAACCACTAGAGGGCTCCTGTACCCCATATAAAGGTCATCTTGTCCAAGACTGTAGCGGTTCATGCCTCCGAAAACATTTTCTATTTTATTGAAAGAAGAACTCTACTCAAACACATAATTGCTATATATTCTGTTTTGTAATTTTACATTATTTAAACCAATATTTTTCATTTTAAACTGAGACTACCTATGTTTTTCTAAAGCAGGGGTCAACAATCTTTTCCACAATAAGAGGTCTATTTATAATATATTTGAGAAGCAAGAAGAAAAAACTGCGCTCGTGAACTAAGTTCAAACTAATTATTGTAAATGAACAGCACCACTGACGTGAGATATTATCACATAAACACGTAAAATAAAAAATGGTGTGATAAATCAGTCCGTATGTCTTCAATATGGCACCAGTGTGATGCCTTCACAGCAATCTTATATGTGCAAAAGTTCTTGTGTATCAACATCAAATTTGGTTCCTCCACCTTGTGAATAAACATGCACCAAAAGTTAATATAATATATTTGTATATGTTCATCCGGCTAAACTGCATGTACATTTATTCTGTGTTAAAAACAGCATTTGCTCATTAGGTTTGGAAATTTTTTCACACAATATATAAAGCTGTAGCTGATATTTTCTCTTCCAACTGAATGATCTTATGGTATTTTTTCTAAGCTTTCAAATTGTTCCTTTTTTTCTTTTAAGGAAAACAATTTAAAAAGTAATGTACGCAAAGAGATTTGCTTTGAGATGTGGTTAGTTTGTGGCATGTGATGTGCAGTTGTTGGTGATTCCTGTGGAGCTTTTCTTTCTTGACAGATTTGACTGTCTTTTTATGCCAATATCACGATTTACTTCATTATCTTTCTGATGATCAGCTTGGTCCAGCTGAAGATGATTTTGGATTGAAAGAGCCAGCAATGCATCAGTACTGGGTGCCTTCCATTATCACCCAGAGACAAAAGTTAATTTTCACACCCTGTATCATGACTTGCACAGTTTTCTCCAAAAGTTGTATGGTTATGTCTACATTGGAATGACAACTTTTGCTGTTTTGATGGAGATCCCAAGAGCCTGGCTGATGCTGTCAAGACTAGGGTTGCATTGATACCTTTTTTTTTTTTTAACAGCGAGTATGAGTACTAATACTTTTGGTCAAATATTCGCCGATACCGAGTACTCATACCTTTGCAGTGAGATCCGAGCCCATACAAAATAAATGGGCTCAAATTGCACTGCAAAGAATTCCTGTCCAAATCACATGCAGTTTCCCATACTGCTCCTGTGTGAACATAGTATAGAAAGACAGGCAAGTGTCATCTAAGTGCAGCAATGGGCAAACAGTTTATTATAACAGTTTTTAATGACTCGTGTGTTAAGGTTCCATTTCCAATTGTGCAACTTGTCCTGCGCCTTGATACTGCAAAGTGGCATGACATGTTGTACCCCATGATTTGCAATGAGTACCGTTCATATCTTTGCGACTTCAAGTCGCAGTGACTTCAAAGTAGTCCCTGCACTACTTTGGTCCAACTTTGATGCGACCTGAGGTTCACAGACCTCAAGAATACACAGGCATTGCTTCAAGTTGCATCAAATCGTGGCAAAAATGACGTCAAAATCGCACGACTTTCAGGTCGCAATAGTGGAAACCTAGGCTAAAAGTACATACTGTATCTGTAATATGCCAAATCCAAATCTGCATGGCCATAGTGTCCCAGTCCCGTGTGCCCTGCCAATGATGGAAAACTCACAGGGCTGGAAGAGATGTATTCATGTATAGGTGGTCTGCCCCCCAAGCTGACATCACTTCCACCCTATACCCTCATGTGCACTCCATTTTGGTTTACAGGAGACGCGGAACTTCCAACATCTCCAGCTCTGTAAGCATCGCAAGCAGCCATCGTTTTCCATCATTGGTAGACATTATGACCATGCAGATTTGGATTTGACATATTATAAATATGTGCTTTTAACATGTTAATTGGTATAACATTTTTTTAAAAATTGTTTGCCCATTGCTGCACTTTGTCTTTCTATACTGGGTTCCCACAGGAACGGTGCGGGAAACTGCATGTGATTTGAACAGGACTGTGAAAATAAATAGCAACTGGGAACCTGCCATTGTGGCACAGCACATTTTGCAAATTCACGAAGGGGACAGAATCCACCAGGTAGAAAGGCAGAAGTTGTAGAGCCAGCAGCTTGCATTTAGATGCCAGGCATGTGGGTGGCAGGTACTGTATTATTTTTCAGATGTGCCACAAGGAGCTGGGACACCCTGAGCTATACTATCATCCCTGTTAGTGGAGGCTTCTGAGAGTGTGTCTTTAAGGTACTTTTTGGGCAGAGTGGTGGGAGGTTACATGTCTTGTCAAGCATGTGGTACCCAAATGGTTGGTGTTTTTGCCACACTTGATGCGCTTGAGACAAAGTTTGCAATTATCAACAGTGCGATCAGCTGCACATGTAGTAAAAAGGACCCAGACAGCTGAGCTGTGGGAAGTGGGCCGGGAGATAACAGCTGCACAATGTGATGGAATAGGGTGGCTGCTCTCTACTCTTCCATGATGGCTGCCTCATTGGGGTTGTGCCTCACTCTTTTACTTTTCTCCTCCGCTCTATCCAGCACCCAAGTTGAGTCAGTGACCTCATCATCGTCATCTCCTCCATCCTCATTACCACTGGAGACAACGTGGCAATATGTGGAGGCTTGGGGAATAGGACTGCCAATTTGTGTACCATTGTTCTGCCCTCTCTGTAGGCTCATATTCTGTCTTCCTCAACCTCAGAGTCAGAACCAACATCTGAATTGAGTAATGGCTGTGCATCATCAAGAAGCAAGTGGCTGACGCCGTGTTCAAATGTTTCCTCCATGCCTGATGCTGGGGCTATGGCAGGAATAGCTGTGGACAAGGAGGCAGGTTTTTCCACTCTGACAGCTGCAGGGAACTGCATACTAGTCTCTGCTTGGGTGACGGAGGATAAGCAGAATGAGAACGGTTTAGTAAGCCAGTCCACCTCCTCCTCTGCATGCTGTGGCTGGATAGCACGGGCAACATCACTAAACAGAGGAAATAATGCCCTGCCTGAGGACTGACCAAGTCCACTTTTGCCTGTGGACACATACATTGCTGGCCTCATTACAGTGCCATGGGAACGTCTGCCTCTCCTTGCTGTCCTCCCCAGACATGATGGGGTGGGTTGCTTACAACAAAATGTATTAAAGATGTGTAAATGTTTATGTGGATGCATTTTAATCAATAGAAAGTGGTGTTTGGTGCACTTTAATTTGAATATTCATGACACAGGCCCACTCTACGGATACACTATAACAGGGTTAGGTAATCTCGGCCCTCCAGCTGTTTTGAAACTACAAGTCCCATGAGACATTGCATTGACTAACAATCACAGACATGACACCTAGAGGCAGAGTCATGATGGGCTTTGTAGTTTCACCACGGCTGGAGGGCCGAAGTTGCCTACCCCTGCACTATAATTTATTGCAATATACTGCGTCAAACGTGCAGTAATGCACAGAACTATACGGCATTAACCTTGCAGTATCACAATTAAATATACAGCTTTAAATTTGCAATAATGAACAGAACTATACAGCGTTAAATTTGCAGTAATGCAATGAAATATACAGTTAAACTTGCAGTAATGCAATTAAATATAAGGCATTAAAATTGCAGTAACGCACAGAACTATACAACATTAAACATAAAGTAACGCAGAAAATGGTGTTAAACTTGCAGAAATGCAATGAAATATATGGTGTTAAACTTGCAGTAACGCAATGAAATATACAGCGTTAAACTTGCAGCAATGTACAGAGCTATACGGCGTTAAACTTGCAGTAATGCAATGAAATATAGTGTTAAACTTGCAGTAACGCACAGAACTATATGGTGTTTATGAAATAAATGCCGCTAAACTTGCAATAACACAATCAAATATATGACGTTAAACTTGCAGTAACGCAATGAAATATACAGCGTTAAACTTGCAGTAATGCACAGAACTATACAGCGTTAAACTTGCAGTAACGCAATGAAATATACGGCATTAAATTTGCAGTAACACAATGAAATATACAGCGTTAAACTTGCAGTAAAGCAATGAAATATACAGAGCTAAAATTGCAGTACTGCACATAACTATAAAGCGTTAAACTTGCAGTAACACACAGAACTATATGGAAGTAAACTTTCAGTAACGCAATGAAATATATGCCGTTAAACTTGCAATAACGCAATCAAATATATGGCATTAAACTTCCAGTAATGCAAGGAAATATATGGCGTTAAACTTGCAGTACCGCAATTAAATATATGGCGTTAAACTTGCAGTAACACACAGAACTATATGGCGTTAAACTTGCAGTAACGCAGAGAAATATATGGCGTTAAACTTGCAGTAACGCAATGAAATATATGGCGTTAAACTTGCAGTAATGCAATAAAATATACTGTGTTAAATGGTCACTACACCTAAACTGACTGAACCATCCCTACACTCACACTAATATAAAGATGAATGATGGTCACCAGTCACCACACTCACAATGACTGAACTATCCGTACATTGACACTGATGAATGGTTTCACTACACTCACAATAACTGAACTGTCCCTACATTCACGCTAATGTAAAGATAAATGGCTGCACTACACTCACATTGAACTATCCCTAGATGCACACTAAACTGATATACTACACTGACAATAGAATCAGAATAAAACACTATAGCACACTAACTGTCTAATGGCACTGAACAGAGCCCTGTCCTATCCCTCTCTATGCCACTATCACACTAAAAATAGTCGCTATGGAAAGAATACTTTTATAGCATGGGGTGGGATTAAGAGCAATGAGCCATGATTGGATACAGTCATCATGGCAGCGTCCAATCATGGCTCTGACAGTGCTCTGTGCCCTGATTGGCTGTAGCCGTGAAAGCTTCGCCCAATCAGGGCTTTCAATGCACTGTGCTGCGGCACAGTGCATTTTGGTCATTCGGGCCGAGCAAATGGTCAAATGACCCTATAATTCGGTTGTTCAGAGAACTTCTGAACAGCCAATGCTTGGCCCGAACTGTTCACCCATCCTTACTGCCTATGAAAGTTCACCCGACTCCCAAGTTTTTATAAAATCTCTCATGGGAAAGAATATAACTGAAAGAGTGTTTACCATTTGAAGTACAAGGCCTTTAACTGAAAATGGTGATTAACGGTTGATCAGGCACATGCCCTGTTGACGTCCATAATGAAGTCTTTTCCAAAACGAGGCCTGGATAAAAAAAGAAAGATTTTTGATTATCATCTTACATTTGCGTACCAATTTATAGAATGCACCTTTCATATAGTAGGCAATAAGTGTAGAATTTTTTAAATTACCCTTCAACTAGATTCAGACAACATTGACACAATTGTCAAGAGCGCTTGTGCTCTTTTCAATTTTGTACACTAGAGGGAGGGGTACAGTTTTGACCTGGAGGATGTTTCCTGGCCATCTGTTCAAAGCATTGAACAGCCTTGGAATGTTGGGGAGAAGTTTGCCAATTACTGGTATTTCCTGTCACCTGATGGAGAACTCCCATGGCAATTATCAAAAGTTTAAAATTCCCACTTTTTTGTTTTGTTTTGTTTTCTTCCCTTATCGTCCTTTTTTCTTCCCTTAAGACAATTTTCACCTAACAAAACAAAGAGTTTGTGCAGTAGAAAGTGCAAATGTCCTTTATGATTTTTACTACCAATGAAATTGTGTCATCACATTTCACCTTGTAAAGTGAATGTTTATAATGCAAAATTACCGAAATGGGAAAAACTGTGTTCACTTTGACCCACTAATCATGTTTGAAGGAAAGTGTAACAACCACGAGATTTCATGTTTATAATGAACACAGCTGTGCCTTCTTCTAGAAAAGTCATATAGTGAATTTATATGCATAGATGTAGAGAAAGGAGATAGAGAGAGGGTGAGGTGTTTGGTAGTGCTAACACATTTTTCTGTCCTTCTCCATAGATATAGAACAGTGAGTAAGGGTTTTCATCATAGGGCAAGAAGTGTGTAACTGACAAGATAAGCAGGTGAAAATCAAGTGCAAAAAATAAAAAATAAAAGAGAACTAATCCCATTGGAAGTAAAAAATCACAAAAGGATATTTGCACTTTTTCCTTCACAAACTCTTTTGTAGAATTTTGGCCAGCAAAAGACCGATGAGAGTTTTCATCGGAAAATGCGACCGTGTGTATGCTCCATCGAAATTTAGCTGGCCGAATTCCCGCCAGCAAAAATTTGAGAATTTGGTGTGACCGTGTGTATGCAAGACAGCTTGAGCGAAATCCCATCGGAATTCCATCGGGAAAACCATCAGATCTTTTACCGACCAAAATTCCGATCGAGTGTACGCTGCATTTGTTTTATTAAAACGCAACTTCACCCAAAAGGGGAAATTCTATTGTGGGTTTTCATCATAAGACAAGAAGTGTGTTACTGACAGAATAACCAGGTGAAAATCAAGTGAAAAAAACAAAACAAAATGGAAACTAATGCAGACACATGAGGCGAGTTAATAAAAACAAAGACAAGTTCTACCTGAGCTGATGTCATTGCCCATAGCAACCAATCAGCTTCTTTCTTTCATGTTTTCCCCCAAACAGCTTAGAAAAAAAGAGAACAATTTTCCTTATAAATTCTCAGAATGTCATATGTTGTCACTTAAATTGTGTAATCATGTACAAGTAAATATGTTTGTTTTATTTGATAAGCACATGATTCCAACTTCAAAACAATCACATATACCAATTACATTTATTTTGTCAGCGAATAGTTGCCAAATGAAATAGCCTAACACAGCAACATTTAAAAAAAAAAAGGGTTTTATTTCAAGAGTATGCAACCCTAATTAAATTCTCTCCAATAGTTTTTTTTTAAACATGAAAAAAAATTTAAACAGGCATATATGCATTGCTGCAATTTATATGTTATATGGAATAGTTCCATCATAAGCACTGATGTAGGTAATGGGGTACCATTGTACCATAGCTCAGGAGTTATGGTAGACTAGGTAAGAGTTATGGTAGAATGATTCAACCATCACATATACATTATTTTTTTTAGCAGCTATTGAGATTTTGATACTGGACATTTCTCAGCCTCTTACATCTTGGGTTCCTTACTGGTGCTTAAGGTTCACTGCGAAGGTGATGACTGACCAGAGGAAACAACCTCTGCATTTTCCTACCTCTGTATCTCCGTTCAGTGGGGACGTGCATAATATCACTAGGGCTGGTGCTAGACTATTTTGTGACCTAGGCAAGACCAGTTACTTGCGCCCCTCCTTGTTTTAGCTCCTAATAGTGAACTATTGTGGAGGGCTGGAGGGTGGATGGTATCTATATGGTACCTGCTTGCATTATGCCTTGGGTTTGTCAATGTTTCCCCACAATCCAGTATCTGTCCATAATATAATAAAGATCTACATGCCAATACTGACTACAGACAGGGAACTGACAGAATAACCAGGTGAAAATCAAGTGAAAAAAACAAAACAAAATGGGAACTAATGCAGACACATGAGGCGAGTTAATAAAAACAAAGACAAGTTCTACCTGAGCTGATGTCATTGCCCATAGCAACCAATCAGCTTCTTTCTTTCATGTTTTCCCCCAAACAGCTTAGAAAAAAAGAGAACAATTTTCCTTATAAATTCCCAGAATGTCATATGTTGTCACTTAAATTGTGTAATCATGTACAAGTAAATATGTTTGTTTTATTTGATAAGCACATGATTCCAACTTCAAAACAATCACATATACCAATTACATTTATTTTGTCAGCGAATAGTTGCAAAACGAAATAGCCTAACACAGCAACATTTTTAAAAAAAGGGTTTTATTTCAAGAGTATGCAACCCTAATTAAATTCTCTCCAATAGTTTTTTTTTAAACATGAAAAAAAATTAAAACAGGCATATGTGCATTGCTGCAATTTATATGTTATATGGAATAGTTCCATCATAAGCACTGATGTAGGTAATGGGGTACCATTGTACCATAGCTCAGGAGTTATGGTAGACTAGGTAAGAGTTATGGTAGAATGATTCAACCATCACAGATACATTATTTTTTTTAGCAGCTCTTGAGATTTTGATACTGGACATTTCTCAGCCTCTTACATCTTGGGTTCCTTACTGGTGCTTAAGGTTCACTGCGAAGGTGATGACTGACCAGAGGAAACAACCTCTGCATTTTCCTACCTCTGTATCTCCGTTCAGTGGGGACGTGCATAATATCACCAGGGCTGGTTCTAGACTATTTTGTGACCTAGGCAAGACCAGTTACTTGCGCCCCTCCTTGTTTTAGCTCCTAATAGTGAACTATTGTGGAGGGCTGGAGGGTGGATGGTATCTATATGGTACCTGCTTGCATTATGCCTTGGGTTTGCCAATGTTTCCCCACAATCCAGTATCTGTCCATAATATAATAAAGATCTACATGCCAATACTGACTACAGACAGGGAACTCCGAATATGAATGCAGACTATGTATAATACTATCTGTCTACAGCCAGGCAGCAATTATTACAGGCTATACACTGGTACACGCACTGTACATTCTCTTCTCAGCTCCAGCCTCCAGAGTCCACACTGTGTGGGACAGCCAGGGACTGCGGGGGCTCCTCTGCTCTGTTGTGGGTGGGACTGGACTGGAGGAAGGAATGACATCACATTGAGGCGGGAGACACGCTGCGCCCGCACTCAGCACGATATTGGCTGGCAAAGCACCTGTCCTGGCACACTACTGCCAGCCAGGCCGCAGCCTAGTTGTAATCGCGATAAGGATTGCAGGGTCTAGGGGGTGGTGGCATAAACCAATCCAATTCACATACAGACAGTTCTGCCCGGACCGTGTGTGAGGCCTGCACAGCAATGCAGATTGAGTGACACTCACTCACAGATTGAGTCAGCACACAGCACTATTCGGGCGGAGCCGTGCTGGCCCGGTGAACTACATCTACTTAATGATCCATGAGCCATCCAGGTCAGCCTGTACCCTCCTGGTTAGGCTAGATTAGGCAGCTGTGTGCCCCGTGGTGGCTGCCTAGTTTGCCAAACGGGGGCGCCTGCCCTGATCATCACTATCTGCTTTTTCGATGTTGAAATCATTTTAAAATAGATATTTAATTTGTTGTTATGTACCTGTTGGAGAGACAACAGAAACTCAGCAAGAAAGAAATGAAGCACAACAGATTCTAAAATGTCACAGCCTAATTTCAATGATGATCTTTAATTGCAATTGCTCATCGTAGATGGTTGCTTTCACTTTTCGAGCCACAGATTCACTTGGCTGTTTAGCGGTCACATTTGAATCCCTTTTATATTGGTTTCTCAGGGACTTCCATATAGTTTTAATGTTTATTGAATATAAAAAAATTTTAATTATATAAAACTAATTAAACAATAGTAGGAGGATTTTTGTTACATTTCTATGTCAATATCTCCAATTTTCTATATCAATACTTAAAGTTTTCATAATATTATTATAGATATACATTTTATATAGTTTGTATAACTCAGTTATAAACGTTTTTTTGAATATAGATATATTGATCCTTGTTTGTACAGATAATTATAGAAATTAATACAAATCAGTAGGCCTCATTCACACAAGAGCAGGCGTGTCTTGTGTTTTTTTTTTTTTTTTTTTTTTTGTACTCGTAAAATAATTTCTCTGCATTCACTGAAAAACACAATTGGGCAAGGAATCTTGTCCATAGGGTTATAGTGCCACCTCCAGGGTTAGGACAGTAAGGACAGTAGGCACAAAAGCAAAAGCACCACCTAAAGATTACCATTGCTGGTGGCCAAATCTGTTAAACAGAAGGACAGGAGCTGTGTCCTTCAATGTACACAGAGAAAGGGATTTCACGGAGAGTACAAAAAAAATCCCATTTTCTCTTCTGTTCATTGAAGGACACAGCCCAGCAAGGAATCTTGACTGTAGCAACATCTCAAAGCAGTGACAATTGATGTGTGGGAAAACCAGAAGAAAAAAAACACCTGATGATGAAATTTCCAGGATACCCTGATTGCCCTAGTGGAATAGGCCATAACAGGAGAAAGAGGAGCCTGACTCTTGACCTGGGCCTGAACAACAGTCTGTCTAATCCATCTTGAGAAAGTAACTGAAGAAGCTGCCAACCCTTTGTGTGGTTCACCGGTTACCACAACGAGAGAGAGTACATTTTACAAACCAAAGCGTAGCCAACAGATACATTCACACACCCCAAACAACTTCAAGAGTATGAAGAGCAATCTACTTAGGATGTGTCCGTCGTGGACAGAGAAGTGGGAGGACAATATCCTCATTAAAGTGAAAAGCATACACTACCTTCGGTAAAAAGGAAAGCTGTGGTCAAAGAACCACCTTATTTTTGTGCAAGACCAAAAAAGGGGGCTTAGCAAGCTTTGAAACCCTACTAGCAGAAGTGATGGCTTTTCTAGGAAAGAGTTCTTAAAGGGATTTTCAAAATAATTTCAAAGGGAGGCTTCTGTAGGGCAGAGAGCACAAAATGCAGGTCCCGAAATGACATCAGAGATCTGACCAGAGGAAACGCATGTGTGACACCTTGGAGGTGAAGGTATGAATCAAGGAATACATAGCCAGAGGACATTGAAGAAAGACTGTCAGAGCTAACACTTGACCCTTGATGGTACTCAAAGTAAACCTCTGATCAACATCTTGATGAAGAAAAGTCAAGATCCACACCACAGAAACAGAACAAGGATGAACCTTCAGCATGGTAGAAATTACCAATTCCAACAGGCCCCTGTCCTTCAACACCTGTCAATAGCCAAACCATGAAAGCCATTAAAGCAGGATGAAAGATTGGACCCTGGACACCATGTTGATGCACCCAGCGTCCCTGTAGATATCTGGCTGTCAGTGGAACACTGTTCCAGAAAGCTGACTGAGGAGATACAATTTCATATTATTCTTTCCTATACTCCCACACTGCACACTGAATGATGCAGAATTCCACTATTTATGGAATTCTCAGTCAGGATGGCTGCCTAAATCTCATAGGATTTCAGTATCAAATAGGATTTCTGTCCTCCCAAAGATGGCTGCTAGGAGCCCATAACAGACAATTGGGGTAATTTACTATAGCGCTGCATGCTAATTAACGCTCAAATTACAGCGATCATGGTAATTAGCACTAAAATGACATTTACTATATCACTGGTGAAAAAATACTCCCAAAATCAAACCCTTGCTCTTGTTAGGACTTGGAGAATTACACATGGAAATAATGTTTAGAGCATGATATGATTGCCTAAATGGTACTGAAATATGCAATATATTGTTTAAAGAAAATCTGTTTTTAAATTGTGTGAAAAGGGGATTTTTACACTTAAATATCTTTTTAAAAGTCTGAGAAGACATAAATTCCCCGTCTCTTTACAACTAGGTGTCAGCACAACTGAGCATGCTCAGACATGCAAACTACTCTCATTTTAATTCCCATGGCTTTTTTACCAAGAGTTATAGTAAATACTAAAATGAGTGCTGGGTTAGGCCTCATGCACACAAGACGCAGGTGAAAACTCTGCTCAAAAAAAGCTGAAACGTTTTTTTTTGCCGCGTTTGCATGCCGTGTTTAGCTGTGTTTAGCCGCATTTAGCCGCGTTTGCGTTTATAAGCGTTTATAAAGATAACATCATGTAGACCCTCCCCAAGCTCTCAAAGCATTTTTTTTTAACTATTTCTGCTATTTTGATCAGAGTGAGCAGCAGCAGCATAGAGAGCAGTTGTACACTTGCATTTGCCTCTCTTTCTGTGGTATATATTTTGAAATGGATCCCATATTGAATATATGTCAGGAAATGCTCCTGATGTTGCTCTTGATGAGACAGCAACGTCATCGCAAATTTCATGAGAGGTCCAGAGTTAGAGATCGTCGATATTGGACCCATCCGTTGATGGGACAGCGAATGTCTGTTGGATATTTCACAAACATGACAAGTCGGGTTACAAAATGTAATTCTCTGATGCAGAAAAGTGCATGACATTTTGCGACCCAATTTTGGGGCACCCTATCTCGGGGTCACTTGGTGATAGAAGCCTCAAATTTGGATATGTTGTAGTGCTAGTTCCACGGTGTCTGCATACCAAATTTGGGGTTCCTGGCAATAAGTGGCCCCAAGATATGGGCCCCCAAATTCAAGTTACAAAATGTCATTCTCTGATGCAGAAAAGTGCATGACATTTTGCGACCCGATTTTGGGGCCCCCTATCTCGGGGTCACTTGGTGATAGGAACCTCAAACCTCAAGATATGGGCCCCCAAAGTCGGGTCGCAAAATGTCATTCTCAGATCATATTTCTGAGTTTTCAGGTCCAGAAAATTGGGTTCCCTTAAAAACACTTATAAACGCAAATGCGGCTAAACGCGGGTGCCGGGTTTTGCCGCGTTTAGCGGCGTTTTGCATCTGAAACTTGGAAATTTTTGCGTCTGAACCCATTTTTTTTGCTTCTGGAAAAACGAGGTTAAACGCAAATGCATAAAAACGGCAAAAAACGAGACTGTGTGCATGGACACATAGGATAACATTGAATGAGTTCAGGGGCAGTTGAAAAAAGTGTCCAACTGCATCTGAACATGCGTTTAACAGCGTCTCGTGTGCATGAAGCCTTAAAGAGTGTCTTTTGGGAGTGAAAATTTGATTTATGTAGCCCAATGCAAGTTTCAGCCATTGATTCAAATGGTACAATTGTAACTTCCCCAAATAAATCCTTTTCATGTTTAGAGTAAATGTATCTTTCTCTCAAAGAAATTGTCCTTGCAACAATGTTGCTTCTTCATCATCTATTTTGTTTTTAAGAATGGTAGAATGGACCGGAAGTGGACCCGCATGGACGCTTGCTGAGCTCGCTCTCCCACCAGCCTAGCTCCAGCGGCACGTAGGGGGACAATCCGCCGCCATCCGATGGGCAGATCGAGGGCCGCCCACTCTACTGCTGCCAGGGGACCCTCCCACGCAAGGTACTCGACTGGGAGCAGGACAGTGGGGATGCTTGGGGGGTGGCAAGTGGCCGCATCGTGCCGGGTCAGAGCCCGGGGTACTTGGGGCACGGATCCCCTCCCCCCCCAACGGACACACAATGCACGATGGCCCTCCCTAGGTTGCTCCGGGCGACATCGGACCCCTCCTCCCCGCTAGTTCACTGGGCTCCCCTCCCTCCCTAGAGGACAATGACTTCCCAGCCCTCCCCCCCCCAGGAAAACCGCTACCCTGGCCTCAGCGGGGACATGGGGGAGTGGCGGAGCCCCGACTGAGCCCGGGAGCCCGGTCCCCACCACCTAAGTCCCAGAGACTGTCCTCATCATGGGCCCCTAGCCCACAGCGACGCCGGAGTGGTTCCCCGGTTTAGCCCTGCATCGGGAGGAGAGACAGAGCCGCCCAACTCCCCCGGATCCACCGCATCCCTGGCACGGGGTGTGGGACTCACCTACCGGGCCTCCCCTAGCTCCACGGGAGACAGCTTATGGACCCCACGGACCTCCACTACCGCCCCTTTTGCATTCGGCCGGGGGTGACCCCGGAGGCCCCCCCCCCGCCGCCCCTGCACCCGCAGTGGCAGCAATACCTACAAGCAATCCCCACTAAGGAGGATTTTAAGCAATTGATCGAGGATGTTAAATCAACCTGTAGATCAGAAATGCAAATGTTACACTCCGGTCTCAAGCATCTAGCGGACCGGGTGGAGATGGCCGAAGAGGAGATACAGGAGACCAAAATAGCGATCCACAGGATCCAAGCACAAGGGGCCGATCATCGCATGCTCCTGAGGGACATGCAGCGTCATGTGGAGGACCTGGATAACAGGGGGCGTCGGCATAACATAAGAGTGAGGGGGATTCCAGAGGCGGACGGACCAGAAGATCTCCAAATTATCCTGCAGGAAATATTTAATGGCCTTCTTGGGGAACCCCCCTCCAAGTTTATTGAAATGGACAGAGCACACAGGGCCTTGCGCTCCAAAAGCGCGACTTCCAACCCCAGGGATGTCATCTGTAGAATAACTTCATTCCACATTAAGGAGGACATAATGAGACAGGCCCGTCTGGCCCGGGTGGTGACCTTTCGCAACATCCAAGTGCAGCTCTTCCCAGACCTATCCAGGCTTACACTGCAGAAGCGTAGACTCCTTCAACCGCTGCTCCGCACCTTGCAGGACGCTCACATTCCATACCGCTGGGGATATCCGTTCGCTCTTACAGCTAAGCACCAAGGCAAGACGGCAACCTTGCTGTCATGGTTATGCATTAGAGTTGTTCTCCTTACCTGTCTGCATGTGTTCATTTCTAGAGACCAGCCGAGCTTCACCTGACTGCTTTTATTTCCTTCCTCTGGAATGGCTCCACCCTAGCCCCTATCAGACTACACTATATTAACCTTTGCACTGCTAGCCTATCCTGCTGATCAACCTTTGTGTATTAGCTTCCTGTTTCCTGTCGTGTGCTCTGCTTCTGATTTCCGTTACCGACCTTGGCGTGTTCTGACCATCCCTGCTTGCCTGTGACCCTGACCTATTGGCGTGTACCCGACTATTCTGTTCTGCTTGTGGCCCCGACCTTGGCTTTGTCCCTCACCATCCCTATCCTCCTGTTACCTACTGTGGGTGTGAGCTGGGGGACCCTGGGGGTCGCGACCTGGAGCCAGTTGCAGCCAAGACCATCTTCACCACTCGAAGCTCTGGTGAACACCAGCTGGCTCTTAGACTCCGCGCCCCGGGGAATCTTACGCACTTACCCCAGTGGGATCTGTCCCCCGTCTGCAGCCGTCAGCCGTAGGGTCCACAGCCTTGCGGTGCATCCCCAACCCTACGGTGTGCACCTGTCACCTGAGCTCTAGGTGACCCGACAGTTTGATCAGCCATGGACCCGGCTGACGTGCCACTCCCTGCAGTCGATCCATTGCAGGGCATAGTGCGGAGACTCAAGACCCAGGAATCTAATCAGACTCAGGTGATGCGATTCCTCCAGGATCTGGCTTCTCGCTTCGAGCAGCTACAGGCTTCCTTGGGAACCCCGAACCCGCAGCCTCAAGTACAGTCTGCGACTGCACCTATCGCACCAGTCGCATCCACGCATTCATTAGTACTGCCTGCTCCGTCCCGTTTCTCTGGGGACTCCAAGGCCTGCAGGGGCTTCCTCAGCCAATGCACCATTCATTTTGAGCTCCAGCCTCAAAACTTTCTATCCGATCGGGCAAAGGTAGCCTATATCATTTCCCTCCTCTCTGGTGAAGCTTTAGCCTGGGCTGCCCCCCTGTGGGAGAAAAATGATCCAGTGGTTTCCAGCCTGTCCGACTTCTTGAAGCTCTTTTGTAACATCTTTGAGGAGCCAGCTCGGGTTTCTTCTGCGGCTAGTGCCCTTTTACGCCTTCGCCAAGAATCTGGTTCAGTGGGCCAATATGCACTTCAGTTCCGTATCCTTACAGCGGAATTGAGCTGGAACAATGAGGCCCTGGTCGCAACCTTTTTACATGGCCTCTCAGACCGAGTGAAGGACGAATTAGCAGGAAGAGCTATCCCCGCCGGTCTAGACGAAGTCATTTCCTTATGTAATCAAATTGACATTCGCTTCCAGGAGAGGTCCTTAGAAAAAAGACGCCAGCACCCCCCAGGTTCTAGTCAGCCTGAGCTTTTTCCCCGTCGCCCTGTGGAGCATCCTCCGTCTGCTGAGGAGCCCATGCAGCTGGGCCGGACCAGACTAACCCCCGAAGAACGTGCTAGACGCAGAACTCTGGGCTTGTGTCTTTATTGTGGGGGAAAGGGTAATTTTCGTGACTCCTGCTCGCTCCGTCCGGGAAACGCTCGGGTCTAATACATTTGGAAGGTGGAGTATTGGACCCAGAAACATCACCTTCTCGTCTCCTTCTTCCGGTGTTCCTCCATGTAGGCACTTCTCCCCAATCAGTCCTAGCATATCTGGACTCCGGGGCTGCCGGCAATTTTATGGACTGGAGAACTGCCTCTTCTATGAAGCTTACCCTTTCTCCCCTCGCTACTCCACTAGTAGTCTCAGGCAATTGATGGCACTGTGCTCCCAGGGGGTCCTATCCGTTTCCAGACGCTACCTATTAGGATGTCGGTAGGGATACTCCACCAGGAGTGGATCTCCTTCCTCATCCTACCCAAGGCCTCTACCCCCATTGTATTGGGTCTTCCTTGGCTGCAGCTCCACTCGCCACATGTGGACTGGGTATCTGGGCAGATCCTGGCCTGGGGTCCTTCGTGTTTCTCGTCTTGTCTTTCCAAGGTGACCCCCAAGAGGAAACTTCCCATTGCTACCACATCTGTCTCGTCCGATCTTCCTGCGGCTTATAGCGATTTCCGGGATGTGTTCTGTAAGAAGTCTGCTGAGGTACTTCCTCCTCACAGATCTTTTGACTGTGCTATTGACCTTGTCCCTGGAGCAACCCTGCCCAGGGGTCGTACCTACCCTTTATCCATTCCAGAGACCCAAGCCATGTCTGAGTATGTCGCTGAGAATTTGGAGAGAGGTTTCATCCGGAAATCCTCATCGCCTGCAGGAGCAGGGTTCTTTTTCGTTGCCAAAAAGGATGGCACCCTCAGGCCCTGCATTGACTATAGAGGTTTAAACGCTGTGACTATTAAAAACCGTTACCCCTTACCTCTAATATCTGAGCTATTTGACAGGTTGAAGGGGGCTTCCATTTTCACTAAATTGGATCTCAGAGGTGCATACAATCTCATTCGAATACGAGAAGGTGACGAATGGAAGACCGCATTTAACACTAGGGACGGGCATTACGAGTACTTGGTTATGCCTTTTGGTTTGTGTAATGCTCCAGCTGTGTTCCAGAACTTTGTCAACGAAATATTCAGGGATCTACTGTACCAGTTTGTTGTCATCTATCTGGATGACATTCTCATCTTTTCCCAAAATCTGCCTGCTCACAGAAACCATGTACGCACCGTACTTCAGCGCCTAATGCCCCGTACACACGAGAGGGATTAAGTCTGACAGACCTCCAAAGGAGTTCCGCCGGAGTTCCGCCGGAGTTCCGACGGAGTTCTGGCGGACTTTTCGACCGAACGGACTTGACCACACACCATCACACCAAACTCCGACGGAGTCGAACGTGATGACGTACGACTGGATTCGACGTAGGAAGTTCCTAGACAGTAGCCAATAGCTGCCCTAGTGTCGGTTTTAGTCCGTCGGAGTAGCACACACACGAGCGGATTTTTCAAAGGGGACCGGGTCCGGCGGAGTTCCGTCGGGAAAATTTAAAGCATGCTTCATTTCTAAAGTCCGTCAGACTTTAGCTTCGCTAAAGTCCGTTGCAGCCCACACACGATCGGATAGTCCGCCGGACTCAGTCCGTCGGAGTTTGGATTTCGAAAAGTCCGCTCGTGTGTACGGGGCATTAGAGAGAACAATCTCTATGCCAAGATGGAGAAATGTTCCTTTGAATGTTCCGAGGTCCTGTTTCTGGGATGTTTTGTTTCTAGTGAGGGTCTTCGCATGGATCCCGGAAAGGTCTCTGCCATTACCAACTGGCCCCTTCCTGCTAGCCTCAAGGCCACACAGCGCTTCCTTGGCTTCACAAATTATTATAGGCAGTTCATAAGGAATTACTCTTCCATTGCTGCGCCTATTATCGCTTTGACCAAGAAGGGTGCTAATGCCAAAGACTGGTCTTCCGAGGCTGTCTCTGCGTTTCACGATCTGAAACAGGCCTTTGTCTCTGGACCCCTCTTGAGGAGACCAAATCCTGAAGACCCATTTTTTATTGAAGTAGACGCTTCTTCGATGGGGGTGGGAGCTGTGCTTCTTCAGGACTTTGAGAAGAAACGTCAACCATGTGCGTTCTTCTCCAAAAAATTTTCTCAGGCAGAGAGAAATTATGCCATTGGTGATCGGGAACTTCTCGCAATTAAATTGGCGTTGGAGGAGTGGCGTCATCTCTTGGAAGGTTCCCCTCACTCCATAACGATCTTTACTGATCATAAGAATCTACAGTACCTACAGAATGCTAAACGTCTGAACCCCAGACAGGCCAGGTGGAGTCTCTTCTTTTCTCGTTTTAAATTAACGATTACGTACAAACCTGGTTCCTGCAACGGTCGAGCTGATGCGCTCTCTAGGTCATTTGACACCTTGGACGAGGAGTCCAACCCTGATCCTGAGCCGATCATTCCTACTTCTTGCATTGTTGCCCATTCTACCACCCTGGAATCAAAGATTCCTCCTGGTAAGACCTTTGTTCCCACGGAGCTAAGAACCAAGATCCTTCGTTGGGGACATGATTCCAAGATGGCAGGTCATGCTGGGTTCCTCCGATCCTTCCTGCTTATCAGTCGTCACTACTGGTGGCCTAATCTCCGCTCGGATGTTAAAGACTATGTTAAGGCTTGTCACGTCTGTGCTCAGTCTAAATCTTCCACTCAAGCCCCTGCTGGTCTTCTCATGCCCTTGCCCATTCCTAAGGAGCCCTGGTCTCATATCGCCATGGATTTTATCACTGATCTTCCACTATCGGAGAATAATACGGCCATTTGGGTAGTAATCGATCGGTTCTCCAAGATGGCTCATTTTGTTCCTCTTCCTGGTCTCCCTTCTGCCCCTGCCTTGGTTCCCATTTTTGTACGAGAGATTTTCCGCCTTCATGGTGTTCCTTCGCATGTCGTCTCGGACAGGGGTGTGCAATTTACTTCTCGTTTTTGGGGAGCCTTTTGCAAATCCCTCGACATTACCTTGGATTTTACCTCTTCTTATCATCCCCAATCCAATGGCCAGACTGAGAGAGTTAATCAGGAGTTAGAGGTCTTTCTCCGTACCTTGGTCTCTGCCCATCATGATGATTGGGCATCACTATTACCGTGGGCTGAGTTCTCCCACAATAATCATGTTAACGTCAGTTCTCAGAAAACACCCTTCCTCACTGTTTATGGAAGACATCCTCAGCTTCCCCTTCCTATGATTTGTTCTTCTGACATTCCAGCTTTGGCTACTGTTCAGGAATTATTCAATTCCATGTGGGCTGACGTTCATGATTCCCTCCAGAAAGCTGCCAACAAATTCAAGAGTTTTGCTGACCGTCGCAGGCGTAAGCCACCCTCTTTTCAGCCAGGAGACAAAGTCTGGCTCTCCCCCAGGAACATCAAACTCCGGGTTCCTTCCCTCAAATTTGCCCCAAGATTCATTGGTCCATACACCATAATTCCTAAACTGAATCCGGTTTGTTTCAAGCTCCAGATTCCCAAAAGCCTCAAAATCTCTAACTCCTTCCATGTTGCCCTTCTAAAGCCGTTAGTCCTCAATAAGTTCTCTCGTCCTTCCCCTACCATAGCACCGGTCTCTGAGGATGATCAGGAGTACGAGGTTAGCCAAATTTTGGATTCCCGACTCTCTAGAGGCATTCTCCAGTACCTCGTGCACTGGAAAGGTTTTGGTCCTGAGGAGAGGTCGTGGATTTCGGCTTCCGAGGTCTTTGCACCTCGTCTGTTGAGGAAGTTTCATTTGAAGTTCCCCTCTAAACCGGGTCCCAGGCGGGGGAGGGGGAGGCCTCGTAAGAGGGGGGGTACTGTCATGGTTATGCATTAGAGTTGTTCTCCTTACCTGTCTGCATGTGTTCATTTCTAGAGACCAGCCGAGCTTCACCTGACTGCTTTTATTTCCTTCCTCTGGAATGGCTCCACCCTAGCCCCTATCAGACTACACTATATTAACCTTTGCACTGCTAGCCTATCCTGCTGATCAACCTTTGTGTATTAGCTTCCTGTTTCCTGTCGTGTGCTCTGCTTCTGATTTCCGTTACCGACCTTGGCGTGTTCTGACCATCCCTGCTTGCCTGTGACCCTGACCTATTGGCGTGTACCCGACTATTCTGTTCTGCTTGTGGCCCCGACCTTGGCTTTGTCCCTCACCATCCCTATCCTCCTGTTACCTACTGTGGGTGTGAGCTGGGGGACCCTGGGGGTCGCGACCTGGAGCCAGTTGCAGCCAAGACCATCTTCACCACTCGAAGCTCTGGTGAACACCAGCTGGCTCTTAGACTCCGCGCCCCGGGGAATCTTACGCACTTACCCCAGTGGGATCTGTCCCCCGTCTGCAGCCGTCAGCCGTAGGGTCCACAGCCTTGCGGTGCATCCCCAACCCTACGGTGTGCACCTGTCACCTGAGCTCTAGGTGACCCGACACTTGCGGTACCCGGAAGATCTACGCACCTTCTGTGAGGACCTGGGAGTTCAACCTCCCCAGCTGCCGGAATGGGATCTTGTGGCTGCCCAGCCACCCGCTCCAACCCTGTGGCAGAAGGTCCCCTCCCGTCAACGCCCTCGCAACCGGGAGGCACCTAAGAAATCGGCCCGACAAGAAAATGGCTGAAGTTCTGCATAGCGGCACTTTTTGCATACCTTTTTTTCCTTTTTTGATCCCGTAGGCCCTTGGGGCGCAAGGGATCACGGCCCGTTTTGTTTGTTGGTTGGCCGGTGGACTGATGTCCGGATGCTCCGAACTTGCCCTCTACTTCTGCCCCAAGAGTTCCCGTCTTTTTTCCCCCTTCAAGTGCCTTCTTGCTGATGTTTTGTTTTGTTTTTCTTAAGGCTGGTACAATTGGGAGACCGAGAACGTGGGTTTTCCCCTGTCTCTGTGTCACCCCCCTTCTACCCGGATGCATTGGTGTTGCATCCGGGATCTTAGGAAAGGTCTGGCGATTAACATCGCAAGGGCATTTCCTCAGCCCCCCCCCACCTCTCACCATCTGCTTTACTTGCACCTCCTGACGGGGGGAGCTGGACTCCCATGCGGACGCCAGGCCCGGCCCACGGGTTCGGGTTCTGGTGGCCCCCTGGGAATCCGTTCAGACCTGAGCGATTTGCCTGTTCATGGTCTCCTATGGTTCAATTGTATAATGTAAAACAGTTGTTTATTTGATATGTGCGCTTTTGTTTGTGGTTCTAACCTCTTCTTTTTCTCTCTTTCTCTGCTTCTTCCTCTCCCCTTCCCCTCCCTGTCATCCCATTGTGTCGTGGTCAGTGGGCATCGTGGAATTCCCTCTCGAATCCTTTCTCTGGAACAAGCAAGCTCCTGGCTCCTGGCGGTCGTCCTGAATGGTGGAATTTGGGTAAGACCCTGCTTACATCCTCCCGCCCCTGACATGACTGATGGCTAAGATTTTATCCCTAAATGTCCATGGACTAAACTCTAACGGGAAACGGCATCTGGCACTGAGGGAATTCAGGCAGTCGGGAGCGGATATTGTCCTTGTCCAGGAGACACATTTTGATAAGGGGGGGTCCTTTGCTTTTGCCTCTAGATATTTTCCTTTAGCTTACCTATCCTCGGGACCTCACAAGAAGGCCGGCGTGGCCATCCTGATACGTCATAGAGCCCCTTTCACCTACCTCGATCACTACGGTGATCCCGGGGGAGGCTTCCTGATTCTCAAGGGCAAGTGGAGATCCCAGCCGATCACCCTGTGTACCCTGTACGCCCCGAATGTCCGCCAGCATAGCTTTCTTTCCAAACTCCTGTCACGCTTGTTCAAGACGGATCATGGTTACTTAGTGGTGGGGGTGATTTTAATCTGGCCCACTCCGCTACTGCGGATCGTTTGGCGACGACGACCCGGGCCCCCTCCGCTAAAGCACTTAGGGACTCGAAACTATTTCGCCAATTGACCCGCAGACACGCTCTCTTTGATGTCTGGCGGGCCCTTCACCCGGCAGACCGGCAGTACACGTACTACTCGACCCCGCACCAGTTGCACTCCCGCATAGACTACTTTTTTACCAACAATACCACGCTGAGAGGGGCCCGGCGGGCCCATATCCTACCAATCTCGTGGTCGGATCACGCACCGATCCTACTAACACTGGATCTAGAAGCCCCTGCAGTTAGACCCTACAATTGGAAACTTAACACCTTTCTCCTGCAACATTCCCCATCACAGGCGGAACTGGTCTCAACCTTGAAATACTACTTCGCTGAAAATGCAACCCCGGACGTTGCTCTCCCCACTTTGTGGGAGGCCCACAAGGCGGTCATCCGTGGAAAGTGCATGGCCCTTTCTTCTGCCTTGAAGAAAGATGCCGAGGCCGCTAAATTGCAAACGGAAAGGGAGCTTGGGCAGTTAGAAAGGGTTATGCAGGCCTCTCCGTCGCTGCGACTCCTCCGGAAGATTACTAGGCTTCGCATGGCGCTTAAGGACCTGGCGCTTCGCCGGGTAGAAAAGACCATTTTGCGGATTAGGCAGACGTATTACAACAGGGGCAACAAGGCGCACTCACTCTTGGCGAGGAAACTTAAAGATAAAACCCTCCTGTCCGCCCCGCACCAGATTAAAACTAAAACCAACACTGTAGTTTCTCACCCTAAGGAGATAGTAGACACGTTTGCGAACTTCTATGAGGAGCTGTACAACTGGGGCGACATACCCAGTGCCCCCCTGTCGGCGGAGCTCTCCCAACGCATGCACCAATACTTGACGGACAGCGGGATCCCCCACATCCGAGACCAGGAACTAGCCTCCCTGAATAAGCCCATTACGGAGGAGGAAATAGAATTGACCATCAAGTCGCTACCGGCTTATAAATCCCCGGGTCCAGACGGCCTACCCTACGAATATTATAAAACATTCTTGCCCCTACTGCTCCCATACATTGGCAGATTGTTCAATGTGTTTCTGCTGAATACCCCGGTCCCTCCCGATATGCAACGCTCCTTCCTCACCCTGATACCCAAGCCCGATAAGGACCCCATCCTCTGTGCCAATTATAGGCCCATTGCACTCCTGAACGCGGATCTGAAGATCTTTACGAAACTTCTTTCCCTCCGGCTCAACAGGGTCCTCCCTTCCCTCATTCATAAAGATCAGGTGGGATTCGTCCCTCTCCGTCAAGCTGGCGACAACACCAGGAAGGTCATAGACTTAGTCGACGTGGCGAATAGGGGGGGCATCCCGTCCTTGCTTCTGAGTCTGGATGCGGAAAAAGCATTTGATAGATTGGGGTGGCCCTTCCTGTTCGCCACGTTACAGCACATGGGGATGAGGGGACCGTTCCTGCAGGCTATACAGCACCTTTACTCCAACCTGTCCTCCCAAGTTAAGACCCCCTTCGCTACCTCCTCGTCATTTTCGGTCTCCAATGGCACGCGCCAGGGATGTCCCCTATCGCCCTTATTATTTGCTATTTGTGTAGAACCCCTGGCGGCGTCCATTCGGCGGAATCCGGATATCAGGGGCGTCCCGGTTCGGGACAGGGAATTTAAGGTATCATTGTTCGCGGACGATGTTATCCTCACCTTGACCCAGCCCAGGATATCCCTGCCTAATTTACATAAGGAGTTGGATCGCTACAGCGCCCTATCGGGTTATAAAATTAATGCATCAAAATCGGAAGCCCTCCCGGTAAATATACCGCCCCTGGAGGTTGAACATCTCCAAGCCACTTTTCCATACCACTGGAAAACCACCTCCCTGAAATACTTGGGGATACATAAAGCACCCTCCCCATCAGGGGTAAAGTCCTGGGAAAAAAAGTGTGGGAACTCCCACCCAAGATCCACTCCCCCACCAAAAAAAAAAAAAATGATAAGCTCATATGATTCAAAAGTGGTATTTTTCATCCAATTTTCGTATTGTGTGTATGAAGCTTAACTGTTAGTACATTAAAAAAAAAGAATCCTCAATAAACAAATACGGTAATTCTCTGAATAATCAGCATTCATTCAATTGTGCTTCCATGCAAATGTGAACATCGTGTTCAGATTTTTTGTTGGGGAATTTTATTTTGTATATAGAGTGTTTATGTGCTGAGTTTACACTTTTCATTGAACAGAGTTTGGATAACACAGGGTTAAATGGAAAGATCATAAATTAACTGCACATTATCTGGACAGAATGCTTGGGGAGATAGTGATGTGTTCCTGCTTAGGAGATGTATGTTAGCTTGGGGGGGGCTGCAAACTCTGCAGGGGCTCCAACACGCACTCGCTGCTATTCCAACCCTTCACATATTTCCACATAAACTTCCCTCCTGGCATTAAACTTTGCCAGGTATTGTGCTCAGCTTACCACCCCAAACTGATGTTCCTCCCTCAGCTCACCTCTCTCCCTACATGTCCTGTGAGCAGAATAGCTGTGCTCCTCCTCTGGGTTCTCTCATCATATGGCACTGAACATAGAGGAGGGGGGGAATCTGCGGGACACACAGAGCAAGTATGCAGGAGACTGGGGGGGGGGGTGGAGATGAGGAGACCGAAAATCAGGAGGGGCCGGCGGGGAGGAGCGCATCACGAGAGGTCTGACTAAATACAATCTCTTAGCAGCAGGAACCTGATCTACCCGTCAGCTAGATGTGATTGACAGGTAGATCGAAGCGGAAGCTGTCATGGGGCCCCCTACTGGCAATGCCTGAATTGTCAGGTGTGCGGCACTTACTATTGTGAGCTGTGTCGGCAGCTGCTGGTGTAGCACCTGCCACACAGCTCGCATTCTTCAAAGTCTTGCAGGACACAGCTGCTAACGGGAACTGAGTTCCTGTTGTGGTAAAAGTACAGGAACTCCGTTCCCATGCGTTCCCGCAGGACTTGAGCCCTGCTCCCCATGTTAAGGGCATGTGGCCTGGTAAGGTTCAGGCCCCTTTCCTGACCTCCAGGCTGCATGCTCGGATAAGGGACTGGTATGGAGTTGGGGGGGACCCTATGTAAAAAAAATGTGATGAGCATGGTATGGAGTGTGTGTGGGGTGAACCACATGTCATTTTTTTCATAGATTTTTCATCTATATTGGCGGGAGCCGGCAATACATTACAGCCACAAGCAAGATTATATTCAATTTTTTCCTTTAGAAATATCATTATTGCTGCGGCATGTTCAAGACATCGCACAGATGTGCCACTTTACAAGCAGACTAAGGGAACCCCCGGGCACGATATTTAACCACTCCCCGAAAGAATTTACCCCCTGCCTGACCAGGCCATTTTTTGTGATATGACACTTTGTCGCTTTAACTGACAATTGCGCGATCATGTGACATTGTACCCAAACAAAATTTATATTTATTTTTCCCCACAAATAGAGCGTTCTTTTAGTGGTATTTGATCACCTCCTTTATTTTTTGCGCTATAAACAAACGAACAGCGACAATTTTTTACTTTTTGCTATAATAAATATCTCAAATCTTAAAAAAAAAACTATTTCTTCATCAGTTTAGGCCAATATGTATTCTTCTACATATGTTTGGTAAAAAAAATCACAATAAGCTTATATTGATTGGTTTGCACAAAAGTTATAACGTCTACAAAATAGGGAATAGATTTATGTCATTTTTATTTTTATTTAAATTTTTCTACTAGTAATGGCAGCGATCAGTGATTTTCATCGGGGACTGCGACATTGTGGCGGACAGATCGGACGTTTTGACACTTTTTTGGGACCACTGACATTTATATCATAGCTAAAAATAGCCACTGATTACTGTACAAATGTCACTGGCAGCGAAGGGGTTAAGTGTGTTCCCTAGGTGTATTTCTAACTGTAAGTGGATGTGACTGACTAGAGGAGGAGCCAGATTGTTGTTACTACTTAGTAGGAACAGACGATCTGTTTCTCCTCCCCTGTCAGAACAGGGATTTGTGTGTTTACACATACAAATCCTCGTTCTGGCTCTCGCAGTCTCGCAGTCGCGGGTGGCCGGTGGCGATTGCGCCAGCGACGTGCATTAGGTACCCCTGCAGTGCAGTGGGTGCACGCGCCTGCTATGGCTCTTAAAGGAGCCATCTTATATATACGGCAGTTCGCGCTGGAGAGCCATCCTGCTGCCATATATATACAGGAGCCGGTTCGGGAAAAACGGTTAAAGGAATTTTTCATTTTTATTGTTTCACTTTAAGCATCATTGAAATCACTGCTCCTTTAAAAATGATCATTTAAAAATTTTTTTTCAATTGATACATGTCTCCCAGGGCAGGACCCAGGTCCCCATACACGTTTTATGGCAATAACTTGCATACAAGCATTCAATGAGGACTTCGGATTTTGCAGGTTTGAGCCCCATTGACTTCCACAATTCCCACATATGCGATCTGACAGGCATGTTTGCTGGCAATAGCGTGCTGTTCCATTTGCATGTCCGCCCAGTTGGCGAGAGTTGAAGTCCTAATTGGCTTTAATTGGGTGCTATTAAATGGAGAGCGCCAATACTTGCCGGAAATCTTAGTAAATGACCCCCAATTAGTCCTCAATGGGCCCCTGCCAGCCTCATAAAATTCATGGTGCCACCTTCAGGTTGGGGAATATATTGCAGCCTCTATCTGCCTACATTCAGAAGATGTTCCATGTTCAAATTTGAGAGAGTATTTGACAGGTGGTGAGGTGTTATATCGCCTATTGCTCACCTGATTTAACCTTGTAATTGCCACACTACCACTCTGCAGCCCCAGAGACTTTCATGAATCACGTTCAGCAATGGTAACACCTGTCAAATGCAACATGCATCATTTCTTCCACAGCCGCAAAGCACAGTGTTGTGTTGCCATGGCATGTGTACAGCCCTGAGCGGCTGCCAGTCAGTGTAGAGTCAGGTGGTCAGGGGGCTGTAAAACTGTGTCTCAACAGCCTGATTTTACAGCCCATAGCTGCTTGTGTGAATGACCCCTTAACGCTTGCAATGGCACAGCATACAATGTAACACACAAAGAAAAAAACAAGGAGGCTTCAGGAAGCATTACAATTTTCAGAGAGAAAAACTGAGACAGAGGATGGCTACTAGTGTCTGAGCTGTAACCTTGTTCATTCTGTGTTTACTCAGTTCACTTCAGAACATCAGTGTTGAAGGCCAGCCAAAAGTTATCTGTTTCTAACCTGTACATTCCTTATGAATCTTTGGCATTACACTGAACCTCAAAATAGGTTAAAAGTGTCTATACCACCTGTCTCAAACCCAATTAAATAGCGCTGTACACATTGCACAATGGCAGAAAACGTGGTGCAATCAGTGCAGGAGACACAATGACATAAGTACAATTCCTCGACACACCCTGCTGGGCAAGGCTCACCCGCATTTGGCTCTCTTAATCTCCTGATTTATTCCTTTATTTATTTGAACATGTGTAATGTCCGTTTTCCAACACTCTGTATACAAGATCTTGCAAGCTGCGTGATAATAAATTATAAATGTGTCATAAACTGGAGAGAGAAATCAGAGCTGGGATTTTCCTGGGGTTGCAGATAGGCTCATCGCTATGTAAACACTAGTGGGAGATTGAGGAATTTGTACAATACAGATCTGTTTTTCCATATGGCTCCCTGCTGATGTGATGAAATGATAGATTAGGAGGAGAAAATGGAAAGTTGTAACGATGGATTGGCGACCTAGCCTAACCTCACAAATCCAACAGAGGAGTTCATCGCACAGCGGGCCTGACACCCACAGGAGCTGCTATGCCAAATATACTGCACATCCATTGTCTCAGAATGGAGCTATAATCTTTTTAAAAAATTTTTTTTTTAGATGAGGAGGGGGACCAATGGTGTGTTATTCAAATCAGAATTTTAGGCTAGAATTGCCATTTTCTATGTTTACAATATTGGCCAATGCCTAGGGTGGCAAGGCAAGATGGCAAAGCACCAAGCTTCAAAATTTACAAATTGTGGTATCTGTTCCTTACGCTTGCCATACACTATAAACATTTGTACGAACATGAAAATTCTCATCAGTACATTTAATGACACAAAGAATGTCATTCGCAAGTACTTGAAAAACCATTTTCTTTCAACATACAGTTTGCAATGAATGGACTTTACCAAATGAAAACCATATTCACTGTTAGTATTTGTTCGAGACACTGCTCCATCTAATTTTCTCATCACTGCAGTCGAAAACAAACATTGATAGGACCCCACTAACAATTAGAAAGTCAAATAAACATTCTTAGGGAAGGAAATTTTCAAAACACAATTCTACTAGTGTTTGGACATCTTTATCTTTCACTCTTCTGGGCACTTCCTAATAGTTGTGTCTAAATAGGGAGATATTGAGAGCATAGTTACCAACCAACCTTCATTTGACGACATTGTCTTTTTTTGGAATGTTCTTTTTAGCTCTGGTGTATATATTTATGTATCATTTAGCTGCCAAAGTTGTATACATGGCCCTAAAAATTGAATTAATCCTGCAGATGATTTTTATATGTTATTATAAAGGAAAAGTAGAGGGGATAACTCCCTGGTAGGTTTAAGTGATCATTCTCATGCTTAATTCATCATGGTCCTTTTTAATGACAAGGATATACAGTATCTGTTGCCTAAATATTCTGTTACAAGGTGTATGTAAGGTCCCTCATTTTAATTTTCCCCAGAAAGTTGGAGGGTATGTTGGAGAAGCCAGAAGGCTCACTATAGTTGAACCATGAAACAATCTCTACTTTCTCTTGTTTGGTGGCGTGTATAGTTAAAGCGGTTGTATGCCCGCAAAAAAACAACAACCTGTAAGGCAAAGGCATGATGAGCTATAGCTACAAATACTTACCTTTAGAACAAAGTGCCGGTGTTCTGCCGTATAGTGTCCGGCCATCAAATAGTGTCTGGAGCGTACTGAGCAGACGAAGCTTCGGAAAATCTCCGAAGCTGAACGGCGCCTGCGCCGTGAGTGTAGGTGGTAGCCCCACCATCCAAGCGGACATAGGGTTGTGAATATTAGAGGGCCCCTCGTGGGCGAGCTTCGCTCGCCACGCTTCGGGCTCGGCCTCGCTGCGCTCGGCTCTTTTTTATTCCTACTCTATGTCCACTTGGATAGTGGGGATAGAACCTGGACTCACGGCGCAGGCGTCGTTCATCCTCGGCAATTTTTGGAATCTGTGTTGCTGTGTACTGCGCATGCGCAGTACGCAGCGGACACTATCGGATGGAGGACGTTATTTGACAAGACACCGGCATCACCTCCCGGTCACCGCTAAGGGAGCCGACGTGTTCCCTCTGAGTTTCTTACAGGTTTGCGGCTCTGATACTGTGAGTCGCCAGAGCCACTGTCAGGGATCCGTCCGTTCTGTGCGAGCGGATCTTTGCTTGCGCCTGCGCACTCGCACCGCGGGTCGAGGCGTGCACGCGCGCCGCCAGGCGCCCCAGGCGCGCGCGGGTGCACGCCGTGTGCGCGTTAGCGCGATTGACGCCAGTGGCCCTTTTTAAAGGTACAGCTGCAGATGTTCTGTGCTGTTCGTCTGCAGCTAGTACCTGAAGCAACCTGTTACTCTGCCTGAAAGTTTACCTGATACCCGACCCGGCTTCTGTTTGACTCCGCTGCCTTCTCCTGCTCTGACCCCGGCTTGCTTGACCTTTCTCAGACTGATACCTGTTGCTGAAACCTCTGCTTGTTGACTATTCTTCTGCCTCTCCCCGCTGGTTCCTGCTTGCTGCTGGTCCTGCTTGTCCTCCTGCTCAGAGACCCTTCCGAGCCTGCTACTACCTCTCCAGGTCCGTGGACTGTCCATCTCACAGCCAGCTTGCCCACCATCTTCGGCTGCCATCTGCTGCGGAGAGTTCCTGCATCTGGAAGATCTCCATCTCATCAGCGTCCGCTGCTGCATCTGGCCAGACGCTCCTACCCCGCTGTGCTCTTGTCCCTCTGTTCCCCACTTCAGAGGGACTTGAACCAGAGCCGTAAGAGAGGTCTCCTTCCACCAAGTCAGACTCACCATCCAGAGACATAACAGCCACGATGATGTCACTCCTATGCATGTGTGCGGGAGTCCTCTTTCCTTCAGGGAGCTCTGATTTTCCAGCAGAATCCGCCGGACCTTCAGAGCGCATGCACCGCTGTCATCAGCGACTGCATGCAAGGTGAATATCTCCTAAGCCGTATTTTCATTTTACCTACAGGTAAGCTTTATTATATGCTTACCTTAAAAAGTAGCATTAGTATTAGGGCTTGTGTTGATGGACTTTGTTAATGAGCGTTGCACTATGCATTTATATGCAAAGCTACTCAAAGACATGCATTCATATGAAAACATGTAACTGAGTTTGACCTGCTTTACCTGCAATGTGAATGGATCATAACATGGCCTATTATATTCAAAGAAGCATAAAGCAGGTCAAACGCAGCTTCAGGCTGGGTTCACACATATGCAAATTGGATGCGGGCTTCCCCGTATCCAATTTGCATGACAGGCGAGTGTGACCGGCTCTCATAGTTTCATAGTTAGTAAGGTTGAATAAAGACACCAGTCCATCCAGTTCAACCTGAGTGAGTGTCTACAATTGTCCCTATCCCTGTACATCGCACACTCACATCGGTCCTTACCCTCAAGGAGCCCACAATCCAAGGTCCCCATTCATATACTAGGGCCAATTTTGGACAGAAGCCAATTAACCTACCCACATGTCTTTAGACTCTCAATGGAGTCGGTTCACACAGGACCGGGGCAGCTGTGGTCCGCATTCAAAAAAGGGTCGTGTGCGTCTTTGGGTCTGATTCAGGTGTGAATTGTGGTTAAAATTCGGACCTGATTCACACCTGAACCGGTGATCAGACACGCACCAGATCCCAGGCATGAACCAGCGGCTTCACATATGTGAACCCGGCCTCAAAATGGTCATCTGCACAACACTTCCAAAGTAATAAAAATCTGAAGATTTCAAGCCCAAATTGGGGATTATTTTTAAAGGTGCCCCAGGAGGTGTAAAATTATTAAAAGTATCTCTGACAACAATACTCACATTCCCTGCAGTAACACCTTTCAGCCACTGGATGTCCTCAATCTTTGGGGTTGAATGACATCCAGCATACCCAGCATCATTCAACTTACTTCCTTTCATTGAGGATAGTTTAGTGCTGGAGAAGATGTGAAGATGAACATAACCCTGTTCTCTTCTTCAGCGGACTTGCCAGATGAAATCTGAAAAGCGAAGTAAAAAAAACAAAAAAAAACAAAACAAGCACAATGCTTCATATGCAGATCAATACTAAGCATAATACATAATCATAGGAACTGCACATGACCTATAATGAGATTGTGACTTATTCTCGCAGCAAAGTTTCTGTTGAGTGTTTGGTCCAGAATTAATTGTGGAATAAATCATATTCCTCTTTCTTAATAAGCCAAAGCGCCTAAATATAAATATTCAAAATTTGATTCCATTCTTGCTGGGACCAACAATGGTGACTGAGCAAGAAAAAAAAAAGAAAACTTTGACAGATATATAGTGGGCTTTCTGGGTGCTTGGAAAAAAAAGGAATTTTTCTTTTGTGAACATCTGAGCGATGTTGCTATTTAAGGCTCACATGGTCTGCAACACGACAGAGCACACAGCAGCGCGTGTGGTCCGGATGCCGCCCATGCCAGAAGCACACAGATCAAAACGCTAAAGGGTAATCAGAGTATGTCAAACTATCTTTTAGCAATGCCAAAACACGGCAAGCTAAAGGAGAGCCGCTTCTAATAACCTAAACACCCGGAGAGGGTGAGAATGAAGCTCAAACAAAGCAACACTTTTCCATTGTCTAACATTTCACGTCTTTCTTCTCCAGGCTCTCAGCGCAGTGGGTGACATTCTTTCCTAGATCTTCCTAACCAGTAATGTATTTGGGTTAAAGGTATACAGCTGTCAAGATTAAAAACAAAGCCTTGAAATGCAAACTTGGAATATGGTTTACCTGCCCATGGCTTATGTTTCTTAATCCAAAAATAGTTGTAGTGCATTGGGTCAACCCTGCTACTTAAAATCTGTATTAAGCCACTTGTTGGTTCCTATCTCCCATACACTGCAAAGGACTTGCTATCTGGCTCAGTACTGATGTCCTAGCACTCCCTGGCAAGGCCCTGTCTCCTCTGATGTTGGGTGCACCCCCTTTAGATGTACCATCACCTGTTGACAAGGATCTATAAGGTACGGTAGCTTGGATGTGCTCAAAGGCACCTAATGTAAAATACTAATTATGCCCAATGATAAAAGGGGAATGTAAAGTGGTTTTGTATATATTTTCTTTCATTTTTATGGTTAGGAATAAAAAAACAAACAAAAAAAAAAAACTGTCTTATTTTTAGTTGAAAAAATATGAAATACTAGAACTCCAAAACATTATACAGTTGTGCTCATAAGTTTACATACCCTGGCAGAATTTATGATTTCTTGCCCATTTTTCAGATAATATGAATGATAACAAAAAAACGTTTCTTTCACTCATGGTTAGTGATTGGCTGAAGCCATTTATTATCAATCAACTGTGTTTACTCTTTTTAAGTCATAATCACAACAGAAACTACCCAAATTACCCTGATCAAAAGTTTACATACCCCAGTTCTTAATACTGTGTATTGCCCCCTTTAACATCAATGACAGCTTGAAGTCTTTTGTGGTATTTGTGGATTAGGCTCTTTATCTTCTCAGATGGTAAAGCTGCCCATTCCTCTTGGCAAATAGCCTCCAATCATGTTGGAATGCCCAAATGCATCCTATGCGCAGTTTACTGGCTGATGAATGCAAATGTTCCTCCAGTATTTTTTAATAACATACTGCATTCATTATGCCATCAATTCTGACCAAATTTCCTGTGTCTTTGTAGCTCACACATCCCCAAAACATGTATGAAATCATGAATTTTGGTTTCATCACTCCAAATGACTTTGTGACAGAAAGTTTGAGGTTCTTCTCTGTACTGTTTGGCATATTGTAAGTGGGATACTTTGTGGCATTTGCGTAGTAATGGCTTCCTTCTGGCGACTCGACCATGCAGCCCATCTTTCTTCAAGTGCCTCGTTATTGTGCATCTTGAAATAGCCACACCACATGTTTTCAGAGAGTCTTGTATTTCACTTGAAGTTATTTGTGGGTTTTTCTTTGCATCCTGAACAATTTTCCTGGCAGTTGTGGCTTAAATTTTAGTTGGTCTACCTGACTGTGGTTGGGTTTCAACAGAACCCCTCATTTTCCATCTTGATTAGAGTTTGAACACTGCTGCTTGGCATTCTCAATTCCTTGGATATCTTTTTATATCCCTTTCCTGTTTTATACAGTTCAACTACCTTTTCCCGAAGATCCTTTGACAATTATTTTGCTTTCTCTATGACTCAGAATCCAGAAACGTCAGTGCAGCACTGGATGAAAGATGCAAGGGTCTGTCAGGAGTCCAGAAACTCACTGAACTTTTATACACACACACACTAATTACAAGTAAACAGATCACAGGTAGCCGGAGGCAAGTTCAGGGAGGCCGACGTCTGGTCCCTGGAGGAAAAGTTATCATGTAGTACTGGAGGAAGACCGAGTGTCCCATGCGGGGATGCGCCGGACAGTGTGAAGGAGGAAGTAGGAACTAAGCGGATGGAGAAAACTGGGAATTGACTTTCTGTGAGTAGAACATGGACTGTTGATTGGTAGAGAGTAATGGGAGTGCAACCCAGTAGGACTAATCCGTAACTTAATACTGTGTATCCAAGGACCACAGTATCAAGCACTTTTCCAGGACTGAGGGAGGTTTGACAACACAAGTCATGGAAATAGGCAGCGTGGCCTATGACTTTGGAGTCAACATCCACAGCATTATTAAGAGTGATGCTTATCTGTCCATATTGGAAGTGCTAAAGCCTGAGATAGGAAATTAAACCAGGAAAGGATCGCTAGAAGGGTCTTGACTAACAAATGCTACAGCAACAAATCAGTACCCTTTTGGATTCAAAACTGGGGTCGGATGGGGCATCTCATACATTCCATTCAACAGCCCACCAATTTATGCCCAGAATAAAGCCTTATAAAATCCAGAGTTGACTGTTTGGTGTTTTAAAATTGCATGGGGGATTGAAAGCGGGGCCATCTGACAAAAGGTAATGAACAAACTCAGCAGCCCACAAGGGGGTAGTGCTCTACATATATATATATTTTTTAAGAGACCCTAGAGAATAAAATGGCAGTCATTGCATTGTCACAATGTATTTGTGCAGCAGTCTTTCAAAGGCAATTTTTTGGGAAAAATACACTTAATGAATAAAAAAAAAAACATTTAAAGTTAGCCCAATTTTATTGTATAATGTGAAAGATGAGGTTTCGCTAAATAAATAGATACCTAACATCTCATGCTTTAAAATTGCGCATGCTCATTGAATGGTGGCAAACTACAGAACCTAAAAATATCCATAGGCAATGCTTACTTTTTTTACAGGTTATCTGTTTAGAGTTATAGAGGAGGTTTAGTGCTAGAATTATTCCTCTCAGGCCGCGTACACACGCGGGGACTGTTCGCCCAACTTTGTCCGTCAAACAGTTTCGGCAAACAGTCCGCTCAAAATTAGCATGGACGGACATGGCCACACACGAACGAACAGTTTGCTGAAACCGTGCGCGATGACGTGAACGGCACGTACGACGGGACGAAAAATACGACGTCCTATACACTGCATTATAACTTTCGGCGTGTAAATCCTTTCTGAGCATGCGCGGAACTTAGTTTGACGAACAAGCCTACACACGGGCGGACTGTTCGCTCAAACAAGGTTTCAGCGGACAGTTTTACGGAATTTCCGAAAAACCTTGTTCGTCAAACTGTCCGCTGAAACTGTCCGCTGAAAGCCCACACACGAGCGGACTGTCCGCCCAAACACTGTTCAGCGGACAAAGTTGGGCGAACAGTCCGCGCGTGTGTACGCGGCCTCAGGCCGCGTACACACGCGCGGACTGTTCGCCCAACTTTGTCCGTCCAACAGTTTCGGCAAACAGTCCGCTCAAACTTAGCATGGACGGACATGGCCACACACGACGGACGAACAGTTTGCTGAAACCGTGCGCGATGACGTGAACGGCACGTACGACGGGACGAAAAATACGACGTCCTATACACTGCATTATAGCTTTCGGCGTGAAAATCCTTTCTGAGCATGCGCGCAACTTTGTTTGACGAACAAGCCTACACACGAGCGGACTGTTCGCTGAAACAAGGTTTCAGCGGACAGTTTTACGGAATTTCCGAAAAACCTTGTCCGTCCAACTGTCCGCTGAAACTGTCCGCTGAAAGCCCACACACGAGCGGACTGTCCGCCCAAACACTGTTCAGCGGACAAAGTTGGACGAACAGTCCGCCCGTGTGTACGCGGCCTCACTCTAACGATCGTGGCGATACTAAAAAAAAAACCTCTCTTTAAGACCGAGAACCAGAAGTGAGGTCGGAGGTTGCTCAGGTCCTCCAATGGCATAGAGCCGAGTAGGGGCCATCTTGCCCTCACTCGACTCCCTGCCTGTCCATCTGATGGATCTCTTCCGGGTTTACCAGCGGCTACGGTAAACCCAAAAACTACCAGAAAGCGGTGGGAGGGGGAACCTCTTCCGCCACCTCTAAAAGTGATCCTGTTGCGAAGCTAGCTGCTGCCATAACCCCGGTATCAAATGTCAAAGTCATGATGTAAATGTACTGTAATGTCCAGTGTTTTTCTCCAAGCTCAACCATCTGCTGCTGTGGCTACAGCTATGCCTGGACCAAGATGACTACTAGCAATGCATGAAATTATAATCGCTAAAAACATGAAACTCAATAATTTTCTATTGGAGGATTTGATCTGTAGTGTTTTGTTTCACTGCTCAGACCCTAAACCTTGATATACATCATTATGTCCATAGCTAGACCCAAAATAGGATAGCTTCCACTTCAAGATGGCTTCATGCTGACGTCAGGCCTCTGTGTGGGTATGCAAAAATAACTTCACTAAGGAAAGAAAACAGAAAAAGTTGAATGGACTAAAATACTTTATGATGTAAAGATAAACGTAATGGTCCTCACACTGGTTATGGATAAGGATCATTTTCCAAAGCTAATTTTCTCCTCATGTTCTCTGCTAGGGCCATTGGGGGTACATGGACAAACAGCAAGACGCCATTTTACGCTTGGCTTTTCTCACGTTTCGCTGGTGTGTCTGATATCTCAGGCTAAAATCTGCTAAGTGTTTTAGCAGCTATTTTTCCAAAGATTGCACTGTTAATGTGATGCCCTCTTTGTCACACTAAATCAGTTTCTTGCAAATCAAATTTTTTCTGCAGGAGACATATCATCCATAGTCAAGAAATCAGCAATAATATTCAAACTTTTTCTTTTTCCCTTGATGCCATATCTAGCAAACAAAATCTTCTAAAGGAAAACTTCCATAGTTTCTAAATGCAAAGTGCTTTATATATTTAATATCTTTGAAGTATATCTGTACCAAAAATAGTTAAAATACTTGGCCGATTTTTTTGCTCTTATCCAATAGGGGATCTTTTTCTAAGCTTCTTGTTTCAGAAACACAAGAAGAGAGTGAAAATCTCCAAAGGGAAATTATGTCCGTTTTTAGTTGCCCCTAGAAAAGGTTTCCAACAACTTGTGACAACTGTAACATTTTAGATTTTTCATCCCTTTCTATTTAGGTAGACACCCATCTCCAATAAAAGCCTGACAGAGAATCTAACTCTTTCACAATCCATCCAATCTCAAAATATGGTAGCTGACTGAAATACCGTTACATTAGCTTCCACCGTGCTGACTTCCTCCTGGGGCTGTACCCCTGCTGTGCTCATTATGAGGTGCTCTCACCATCCCTGTGCTGTGCTGACTTCCTGTTTTTTTTAACTTCATCATAACAAATAATTGTAATTATTAAGACAATAATAAAACGATATTAGTGAACATTCTTATTTTGTCCAATTCTGAATCTCCCATCAACTACCAGTCTCCCACTCCCATATTAAAAAAGGTAATTTTCCCAACCCTCAGGCCACGTACACACGGGCGGACTGTTCGCTCAACTTTGTCCGCTGAACAGTGTTTCAGCGGACAGTTTCAGCGGACAGTTTGACGAACAAAGTTTTTCGGAAATTCCGAAAAACTGTCCGCTGAAACTTGGTTTGAGCGGACAGTCCGCCCGTGTGTAGGCCACTTTCGAAATGAGCAAACTGTTCCCGCTCGGAGGACAGTCCGCTCATTTCGAGCGCGTGTGCAGGTAGGCGGGGCCCGCGAAGGAGACGTCGTGGGCCCCGCCGCCTGGTATGGACTTAAAGGGGAACCCCAACGCCGAAAAAAATCGGCGTGGGGGTCCCCCCAAAGTCCACAACAGACCCTTGTCTGAGCACGCTACCCGGCCGGCCAGGAAAGGGGGGGCGAGCGAGCGCGCCCCCCCTCCCGAGCCGTACCAGGCCGCGTGCCCTCAACATGGGGGGTGCCTTGGGGAAGGGGGGGCCGCGCGGCCCCCCCACCCCAAAGCACCTTGTCCCCATGTTGATGAGGACAAGGGCCTCTTCCCGACAACCCTGGCCGTTGGTTGTCGGGGTCTGTGGGCGGGGGGCTTATCGGAATCCGGGAGCCCCCTTTAATAAGGGGGCCCCCGGATACCGGCCCCCCCACCCTATGTGAATGAGTATGGGGTACAATGTACCCCTACCCATTCACCTGTAAAATAAAAGTACCCAAAAAAAAAAACATAACACACGAGATAAAATATTTTATTGCACAGCTCCGGGGGTCTTCCGTCTTCGGGGGTCTTCTCGCCGGACCCCTCCGCTATCTTCTTGTAGCTCTTTTGCTAGCGGAGGAGTCCGGCTTTCTTCCTCCCCGCCGCCGGCCTCTTCTCCCGACTTCGGGGGTCTTGTCCCCCTCTTCGGTTCTTCTGCCGGGCCACCGCGCCTTCTTATAGCTCTTTTGCAGGCGGTGGCCCGGTCTTCTGTCGCCGCCGCCTTCCGTTCTTCTGCCGGGCCACCGCGCCTTCTTATAGCTCTTTTGCAGGCAGTGGCCCGGTCTTCTGTCGCCGCCGCCTTCCGTTCTTCTGCCGGGCCACCGCGCCTTCTTATAGCTCTTTTAGAGGCGGTGGCCCGGTCTTCTGTCGCCGCTGTCGCCTTCCGGTCGCCTTCCGTTCTTCTTCTTCTTCTTCTTCTTCTTCTCCAGGAGATGTTGACACGTCGCTCTCTCCGGCCGGAATGCCAGAGCCGCGCTGTGCGGCCACTTATATAGTGACAATGGGGCGGTGTCACATGGTATATGTCACATGGGTTGGTCACATGGTGACCCCGCCCCCTTACGATGTCATAGTCCCCATGTGACATCAACCCATGTGACCAACCCATGTGACATATACCATGTGACACCGCCCCATTGTCACTATATAAGTGGCCGCACAGCGCGGCTCTGGCATTCCGGCCGGAGAGAGCGACGTGTCAACATCTCCTGGAGAAGAAGAAGAAGAACGGAAGGCGACCGGAAGGCGACAGCGGCGACAGAAGACCGGGCCACCGCCTGCAAAAGAGCTATAAGAAGGCGCGGTGGCCCGGCAGAAGAACGGAAGGCGGCGGCGACAGAAGACCGGGCCACCGCCTGCAAAAGAGCTATAAGAAGGCGCGGTGGCCCGGCAGAAGAACCGAAGAGGGGGACAAGACCCCCGAAGTCGGGAGAAGAGGCCGACGGCGGGGAGGAAGAAAGCCGGACTCCTCCTCTAGCAAAAGAGCTACAAGAAGATAGCGGAGGAGTCCGGCGAGAAGACCCCCGGAGCTGTGCAATAAAATATTTTATCTCGTGTGTTGTGTTTTTTTTTTTGGGTACTTTTATTTTACAGGTGAATGGGTAGGGGTACATTGTACCCCATACTCATTCACATAGGGTGGGGGGCCGGTATCCGGGGGCTCCCTTATTAAAGGGGGCTCCCGGATTCCGATAAGCCCCCCGCCCGCAGACCCCGACAACCAACGGCCAGGGTTGTCGGGAAGAGGCCCTTGTCCTCATCAACATGGGGACAAGGTGCTTTGGGGTGGGGGGGCCGCGCGGCCCCCCCTTCCCCAAGGCACCCCCCATGTTGAGGGCACGCGGCCTGGTACGGCTCGGGAGGGGGGGCGCGCTCGCTCGCCCCCCCTTTCCTGGCCGGCCGGGTAGCGTGCTCAGACAAGGGTCTGTTGTGGACTTTGGGGGGACCCCCACGCCGATTTTTTTCGGCGTTGGGGTTCCCCTTTAAGTCCATACCAGGCGGCGGGGCCCGCGACGTCTCCTTCGCGGGCCCCGCCTACCTGCACACGCGCTCGAAATGAGCGGACTGTTGCCTCGTGTGTGGGCGAGTCCGTTCATTTCAAAAGTTGCGCGGACTTAGTACGACGAACAAAGTTTGCCGTATTTGTCCGCTCAAAAAGTGCCGTGTGTGGGCGTGTTCGTTCATTCAAAAGTTTGAGCGGACTGTTTGACGAACTTAGTTTCGGCAGACAGTCCCCGCGTGTGTACGCGGCCTCACTCAGCAGCAGAAGAAAACCTCTGATTGGTCAACAAAACACCAGTCACGTTTCCGTTGTTTCCGTTGTTATACGGAACTTGGATCCAAAATTGTGTATTTCGAATACAATTCGGAAGCATAGAAATTCGTATTTCGGATGCTTCCAAATGTACGAATTTTCGGAAATTATATTAATTTTTGATTCCTACGAAACAAACCACACATGTCTATAACCCAATGTGTTTAGTTGACCCGAGCTGTAGACTATGTATGCTGGTTACTTGCATTACTCCTTGATTAACTTCAGAGCAGGCAAAGGAAAAGTTTCAAAAACTTTACCTAAATAACTTGGCATGCCAATTAAACAAAAACAGCAATAGCCTGTCCCTAAAATAATCTGTAACTCTGGCTGCACCAGCATACCCACGCAGAATAGAGTACATACAAGGCAGAGTCCATTGTGGCATGTCTTCAGAACTGGTGTCTTCATGGAAGACTGCCGTTCCCCGCAATCCCCCTACATGAAGGATGTGACAGCAGGCAGATTTGCTCTATGAGGTGGATTTGCTCCTCCTTCTCTGTAAGCATCTGGAGATTACATGCTGTGGCTTGCCTGTATCTTTCCTTCCAATGTAGCCGATTTTCTGTCTGGGCAGAGCCCTCCCCTTTTATTATTAGCACAGGGAGAGAGGCTGAGCTCAGTAAAAAGTGAAGGAAACCAGGTTAACTGTTTCCCTCCAACTATCCCTCTAATGCTATGTACACACAGTCGGACTTTCCGGCAGAAAAAGTCAGATGGAATAATTTCATCGGATATTCCGATCGTGTGTGGGCTTCAGCTGACTTTTTTTTTCTCGAAAATTCTGACGGACCTAGAAATAGAACATGTTTTAAATCTTTTAAAATCGGAATCAATTTCTATCGGGAAAACCGTTTGTCTGTATGCTACTCCGACGGACCAAAAATGACGCAGGGCAGCTATTGGCTGCTGGCTATTGAACTTCCTTTTTCTAGTCCCATCGTATGTGTTGTATGTCACCGCATTCTAAATGATCGGACTTTAGTGTGATCGTTTTAGGCAAGTCTGTTTCAGCGGAACTCCGTTGGAAAAACCATCAGAGTTTATTCTGACGGAAAAACCGGTCATGTGTATTAAAACCTGCTTACAAGTCGACAGTGCAAGGAAAGGAGAAACCACTCCTCTAACTATTCAGTTCTGTGAATGAATTGCAAGTTAATCTATTGAGCTCTATAAACAGACTTTTAAAGCAAAGTAGCTAAGAATAGCCTGGCAAGCAAGTGAAAACACAAAATGTTCATATGCGATATTTCATAATTAGCTGACTAATTATACTTTTACATACAACTAGCATAAGTACCTGAATCTGTATTGATATCAGCCTTAGGTTCTGCTGAATGTACGGTGTTTGTGCTGACAAGGAACTTGCTGACAGAAGGAGAAAGCAAAGTAAGCATTGTCATCGACTTATCAGTGTGTTGCTACTCTTTTATACCCCAATTAGCAGAAAGCACCTGACCTGCATGCTTTGGCCAATCACGGCGTGATCTGCTGGGAAAGCCATGATTGGCCAAAGGCAGAGTGGCAGCAGCGTGATTGAAAAAAACTGTCAAAATCTGTCTGTGGTTTTTACTTTTTGACGCTTTTTTATCTTTCATTTACCAACTATATAGGGCCACTGCCTACCTGAGCCTTCATTTCGTTAAACTTCCCTCTAAATGAAATTGTACAATCAGACTGCAGTATGTGTGGCCAACTTTAGTCATACAGTGGTGTGAAAAAGTGTTTGCCCCCTTCCTCATTTCCTGTTCCTTTGCATGTTTGTCACACTTAAGTGTTTCGGAACATCAAACCAATTTAAACAATAGTCAAGGACAACACAAGTAAACACAAAATGCAATTTGTAAATGAAGGTGTTCATTATTAAAGGTGAAAAAAAATCCAAACCATCACGGCCCTGTGTGAAAAAGTGATTGCCCCCCTTGTTAAAACATACTATAACTGTGGTTCTCCACACCTGAGTTCAATTTCTCTAGCCACACCCAGGCCTGATTATTGCCACACCTGTTCACAATCAAGGCATCACTTAAATAGGTGCTGCTTGACACAGTAAGGTCCACCAGAAGATCCTTAAAAGCTACACATCATGCCGAGACCCAAAAAAATTCATGAACAATTGAGAAAGAAAGTAATTGAGATCTATCAGTCTGGAAAGGGTTATAAAGCCATTTCCAAAGCTTTGGGAATCCAGCGAACCACAGTGAGAGCCATTATCCACAAATGGCGAAGACATGGAACAGTGGTGAACCTTCCCAGGAGTGGCCGGCCGCCCAAAATTACCCCAAGAGCGCAGCGACGACTCATCCAAGAGGTCACAAAAGACCCCACAACAACGTCCAAGGAACTGCAGGCCTCACTTGCCTCAGTTAAGGTCAGCGTTCATGCCTCCACCATCAGGAAAAGACTGGGCAAAAATGGCCTGCATGGCAGAGTTCCAAGGAGAAAACCACTGCTGAGCAAAAAGAACATCAAAGCTCGTCTCAATTTCTCCACAACACATCTTGATGATCCCCAAGACTTTTGGGACAACATTCTGTGGACCGATGAGACAAAAGTGGAACTCTTTGGAAGGTGTGTGTCCAAGTATATCTGGAGTAGAAGGAACACTGCATTTCATAAAAAGAACATTATACCAACAGTAAAATATGGTGGTGGTAGTGTGATGGTCTGGGGCTGTTTCGCTGCTTCAGGACCTGGAAGACTTGCCGTGATAAAAGGAACTATGAATTCTGCTGTCTACCAAGAGATCCTGAAGGAGAATGTCCGACCATCTGTTCGTGTACTCAAGCTGAAACGAACTTGGGTTCTGCAGCAGGACAATGATCCTAAACACACCAGCAAGTCCACCACCGAATGGCTGAAGAAAAACAAAATGAAGACTTTGGAGTGGCCTAGCCAAAGTCCTGACCTGAATCCTATTGAGATGTTGTGGTATGACCTTAAAAAGGCCGTTCATGCTCGAAAACCCTCTAATGTAACTGAATTAGGACAATTCTGCAAAGATGAGTGGGCCAAAATTCCTCCAGGACGCTGTAAAAGCCTCATTGCACGTTATCGCAAACGCTTGGTTGCAGTTGTGGCTGCTAAGGGTGGCCCAACCAGTTATTAGGTTTAGGGGGCAATCACTTTTTCACACAGGGCCATGATGGTTTGGATTTTTTTTCACCTTTAATAATAAACACCTTCATTTACAAATTGCATTTTGTGTTTACTTGTGTTGTCCTTGACTATTGTTTAAATTGGTTTGATGTTCCGAAACACTTAAGTGTGACAAACATGCAAAGGAACAGGAAATGAGGAAGGGGGCAAACACTTTTTCACACCACTGTAGGAGACCCAAACTTGCCATCCTGGGGCCTGGCCTCATTCACCAACTCCAACAACCTGTCTCTTGCTGCTCTCAGGCTGCTTTTTATTAATTCCACTTTCTCACTTTTCGAGCTGCTACAAGACCTCCTTTTCCTGGAAAATTCATTATTCACAGGGTTTGTCAAGTATATAATTATCCCATGGCTGGCGAAGATGAAATTGTGTTTATAAGAGCCCCCCTCCAGATGGCCGCAGTGACAAAACAATGCAAATCTTAATATATACACGCATGCTTTGTTCTAGCGGTCCCCGGCCCACTCACACTGCTCACAAATACTTTTTCCAGCAGGAATCACGCAGATTTTCTCCTCTGTCCTCTTCGCATACTTCACTGTCATATCTCCAGCAGTTTTTCCACAGAAAAGGCATTTAATATGTAGTAGCTTTGATGTATCATTACGTGAACAGGGGATGAATTTATATGTTCTGTCCCCACCGCCACAACAAGGACTTGTTCACCCCTCTTCCATACTCTACCTTGTAAATTCAGATTCGTGGAGATTTCTTTAGTGCATTGAAAAAAATATATACTGTACATGACTGGTATTTGACCCTGGCTTTTGCTTCCTCTTGGCTACATTTTAGTCCCCCGGGACTTCACCAATTTATTCAGCAATGCCCGTTCTTTATTTATGATATCCATTTGGACCTCTAATTTTTCCCTTCTCTGCTGTCTTCTAGTATAATACAAGGTTTCTTGTATAAATTACATTTTGGATTAACCATACATTATATACATAATAATATTGGCATAACGTTGGTCTAGTTAGACGTTTTTATTGTTTTCACCTTCAAGTTTAATCATGTTTCAAACAGTTCATATTTTTATATGTAATTTATGGGTAGTATATTTAATAGATATAAAACGTTGTGTATTTCACAAGTATATTTATCTGAAATATGGCATTTGTAAGCCACTTGTTGGCCCTAAATATGATAAAAGAGACAATTTAATTAACAAGTGTTGTTATCTTTTAACTTTTGTTAATGAGGTGCACAGCTGTTGTCAGAAAAGAAAAAGAGATTAACCTTGGGGTCCCCCAAGGTTCTGTTCTTGGACCTCTCCTATTCTCGATCTACTGTACACCTTCCTGGGTCATACCATCTCTATGCCGAAGACACCGAAAGTTATCTCTCTACCCAATGCAGACTGTTGGTGTTATATAAATCCTATATAGTAATAATAATAATTGTAGCACTGACCCCCGAAGGAGCGGCTGATTTAATTGGGTTTGCCGTTACCTCCTTCACCTCGTGTTTGTCTAGGGGTTTCTCGAGGTAGATGGCCCAAGAACTGCAGAGACTGACGCCAGATCTGCTTAAGGGATTTTCATTTGCAAAAGAATAAACGAAACACAGTCTCTCAAAGTAGGGTTAGAGGGTTTTAGGTATGAAAGTCTAGGTACTCTTGAACTAAATCGAACAGACAAAAGAGTCTCTCACATTAGGAAATCCAGAGAATAGCCATTCACAACTGGATCCTCACCCTTATCGGATAGTCCTTCTCTCACTAGGCCTAGCAGCCAATAGAGTTCTTAAATCAAACAAAGTATCTTCCACAGACCTGTTGTAGAACACATGAATGAACTGAAAGATGTAGACAACTCAAAGAACTCTCGTATGGCACCAGTATCTTGCAGCCGGTCCGGCGATACCACACGAGACCAGATTCGCTTGGGGTCTTTCAACTTAGCCTACAGGCTCCTGCTGAGACGCCAACCTTTGCGTGGCCATCTCCCGAAGAGTCCTCCCCTGGATGCTTTCACAGTTGCTGGGACTCTTCACAAACCGAGATGGCACCTCAGAATCCTTCTTTCAGTTACTTTGCCTCGGCTAGCCAGCCCCGAGACTTGGAGACGGATGGATCCGCACCCCAAGCCATGAGAGCCCTGGGGGCTGGTCAGGAGGACCAGGACCAAACAGCCAGAACACGCCTCTGAATCGGAACCCCGAAGCACATGACATCAGCACCTTAAGTACCCTCTCTCAGAATGCACAGCAAGAGTGAAACTCCCACTGGGCTACTTCCGAAAGAGAACTGGCACCTAATGCACCCAACTGGATTACATTCTAGTACCTGCCAGGGATGACAGTGCCACCTATGGTCAAGCAGAATGCAAAGCAATCCAGCCAGACTGATACTGAGGCCAAAATTTTGAATAATTAAACCCAAAACCAAACTGCAGTTCCAGGAATTTTAAATGTCAAAAACACATAGCGCGTGCTCTTTAGGAGCCGGCGCTACATAATAATAATAAAAAGAAAAGAGGAAGGATAAGAGAGAAATTACAGGGGGAAAAAAAGAAAGAGAGAATGAGAAGAGAAAGGAGAGAAGAGAAAAAGAGAAGGGAAAGAGAGGTAAAGAGAGAAGAAACATAGTAGAGAAAGAAGGAAAGAGAGGAGAAAGAGAAAATGAGCGATTAGAGAAAGAGAGTAAGGGTTAGTTTACACTTGCTTCAAAAAAGCCATGCTTTGTTAAAGCTTTCTGAATGCCAGTCAAAGCTCCTGTCATTAAATAAAATGGTTAGCTTACAATCCTGTTTACAACGTGATTTTGTTTTGCTTTGCTTCGGCTTCAAAAAATTTCGCTTTAGTGGTGCTTAAAGCGTCTTCAAAACCTCCATAGAAGTCTATGGCAAAGTTCGCTTGAGGCTCGCTTGAAGCAATTGCAGCTTTTGAGAGACATTAATTCAGCTTTAGCTTCCCTTTGTTTTGGAGAAATTGCAGGCATGCGATATCCACACACATACACACAGGACATTTGCCAAGCTTCAAGAAACCTACAAAAGCACATCACTAAAGCATCAATAAAGCTTCAACAAAGCCTCATCAAAGCACCATGAAGCTTCATCGAAACACCACCTAAGCACTAAAAACACACCATAAAAGTATGTTGAAGCGGTAGACGCTTTAATGTGTGTTGAAGCCGAAGCAAGTGTAAATGAGCCCTGAGACAGAGGAGAAAAAGAGAAAGAGAAAAGAAGGAGATAAGAGAAGAGGGCCTCTAGGCTACATTTTAGTAAGCGGTGCCTTTTTATTTTTTTTTATGATATCCATTTGGACCTCTACATTTTCCATTCTCTGCTCTCTTTTAGTACAATACAAGGTTTTTTGATAAACTACATATTGTCGGTGGACTAACCATACATTATATAAATAATAATGTTTGCATAACCTTTGGTCTAGTTAGACGTTATTATTTTTTTCACCTTCAAATGTATTCATGTTCAGTTTTTATTTTTATATGCCATCCATGGGTATTATATTTAACAGATAATTGTACATGTGAAATACATGTCTTATACAGTTCCTTGAAAAAGTATTCATACCCCTTGAAATTTTCCACATTTTGTCATGTTCCAACCAAAAACGTAAATGTCTTTTATTGGGATTTTATGTGATAGATCAACACAAAGTAGCACATAATTGTGAAGTGGAAGAAAAATGATAAATGGTTTTCAACATTTTCTACAAATAAATATGTGAAAAGTGTGGTGTGCATTTGTATTCCACCCCCCTAAGTCAATACTTTGTAGAACCTCCTTTCTCTACAATTACAGCTGTAAGTCTTTTTGGGGATGTCTCTACCAGCTTTGCACATCTAGAGAGTGACATTCAGTCATATTGGATGGAGAAGCTCTGTGAACAGCAATTTTCAAGTCTTGCCACAGATTCTCAATTAGATTTAGGTCTGGACTTTGACTGGGCCAATCTAAAGCCCCATACACACTATCAGATTTTCTGCTGATTTTTATCTTCGGATTTACCAAAACCATATAATATGAGGTCAAACCTTAGGAGTGTCAATTTGCATGCAATCAGGCAGGCCCTTGAACTACATGGTTTTGGTAAATCTGAAGGCAAAAATCAGCAGAAAATCTGATGTGTGTATGGGGCTTTTCACATGAATATGCTTTGATCTAAACCATTCCATTGTAGCTCTGGCTGTATATTTAGGTCCGTTGTCCTGCTGGAAGGTGAACCTCAGCCCCCAGTCTCAAGTCTTCTGCAAACCCTAACAGGTTTTCTTCTAAGATCGCCCTGTATTTGGCTCCATCAATCTTCCCATTAACTCTGACCAGCTTCCCTGTCCCTGATGAAGAAAAGCATCCCCACAACATAATGCTGCCACCACCATGTTTCATAGTGGGGATGGTGTGTTCAGGGTTTTGTGCAGTGTAAAGCCCCATACACACGATCGGACTTTGTACAAACTTTTCCTTGGATTTTTGTACAAAGGGCGTTGGCCGTAAGTTTGTATTGCATATACACAATCAGACTTTTTAGGCAACAAACACGAACGTAGTGATGACACTTCAAAGAGGACGTTCAATTACTCCAGCTCCACCTTTGGTCAACTTCTGTATTGTTGTCTGATCTTTTGCATTGGTTCTGAGCATGCGTGTTTGTACTTTGTACAACAGTCCGATGGTTTTGTGTACACACGATCGGACTTTGCTCCATCAGACTTATGTTGTCAAACAGTTTGTCTGTTCGCACAGCCAACAAAAGTCAGATGAAAACCGAAAAAGTTTGTCCGATGGAGGGTACACACGGTTGAATGTTGCCTCAAAACAGCTAATTTGCATGTCAGATCGTGTGTACGGGCCTTTAGTTTTCCGCCACACATAGTGTTTTGCTTTTAGGCCAAAAAGTTAAATTTTGGTCTCATCTGACCAAAGCAGCTTCTTCCACATGTTTTATGTGTCCCCCACATGGCTTGGATCACACCAATCTCAGGGAACATCTATAAAGACAGGTAGCTGTTCAAAGTAATGAGGGCAATGAATCATAACCACTGCCAGGGAACCAGTATGTTCAAACGAGGAGGTCAACAATTCCAGCCTCCACTTATAATTCCCAACTCTTTTCCTGTCCACCTGGTAAAAAAAAAAAAAGGGATTTTGGCTCCTACTGCTACAAATTCCAGACAATAAAATAGAAGAACCTGCAGGGATGGTGGGAGCTCCTCACAATGGAGACCCCCAAGATCTCAATATAGCCAAAAGATAAAATCTGTTGGTTTAACATTTCGGCACCTACCTTACATAGAAATAGCAGTTTGGGGTGGACTTACACATTAAGCATAATGTTCAGAGGGAAAAAATAAAAATAAGTGCAATCGAGAAGCACGCTTTATTTTAAAATGATCCAGCAGTCGTTGCGTGATGGAATGCGCTGAATGCGTCCCCGCTGCCACCAGCAGGAACATCAGCACTAAAATGTCCCCTAATGGGATTTTCACTTAACAGATGCTCATAAACAACGACTTGTTTGTAATGTTCTAGTAAAAAAAAAAAAAAAAAAAAACACGGCACAGAGATCATTGGGGGCCCCAGTGCAGCCATCATAATTATAAGGAATACTTATAGGATCATCAATCTTCCTCCTCTTCCTGAGTGACATTAACTCGCTGTGTTCTGCATAATCAGAAAAGATAAGTATTAGAACACCGTATTATGTGGCAACAGGAGAGCTTCATGAAAATTCAAATAGAAACAAAATTGGATGAATAGAAATCAGCTGGACGGCCTGTGTTTCTCGGTCTGGAGGAGCTGAGCATGCAGATTGGAATAAGGTGAAGCATTAGGGAGTCCACATTAGGGAAGGAAAGTGGATTTCAAAAATAGAGCACTTTTTTAAATCTGGGATTCTCAGTGGGATTCTATGATAATTTTACAATTTGTTGGGTATATGAATAGGGTCAGCGACTCAGCCTAAAGTGGACTCCTTAGTAACCTTACAAGATTGCATTAAAAAATTCCTGACATGTCACACTATGCAGCTTCAGGTTTTTTTTTTTTTTTTAAATGTCACTTTTTATGAAATAAACCATTCTGGAACTGAAGTCCAGTGACTTTGCCTAGACCAAAAAAAAAAAACGAACAGGCTGCGCCTTTGCACATCCTATTCACCCCATGTGGCACAGATTCCCCCTGTTTAGACCCCTGTTATTGCACCAAAGCCCCCTAACGGGGCTCCTAAAATTATAAAAAAATAAGAATAAAATAAAATTGTAAAAAAATGTATTAAAAAAAATACAATAAAAACTACTGACACCGTCCACTGCCCTACTGTCACCAATCTCTGCCCTACTGACACCATCCATTGCTCTACTAACACTGTCAGTATAAATACACATGCACACACACTAGGATTGCCACCTCATCCCTTTAAACCTGAACACATATAATTACACAGGTTCTGTGGCTGATTAGGTGGTAATTAAACTCACTTGGTGCCTTATCTGCATTTAATTAGGCTCAGAACTTGTGTAATTCAAAGATGTTCCGGTTTAAAGGGATGAGATGGCAACGCTAAAGCCCTGTACAGACAGTCGGAAATTCTGACAGAAAAGGTCCGATCTGATTTTATTGTCGGAAAATCCGATCGTCTGTGGGCTCTATCGGATTTTTTCCGTCTGAAATTCAGACGGAAAAAATTTGAGAGCAGGACGGAAAAAAAAATTTCCGCCAAAAAAATCCAATCTGACTTATTCCAATCGTTTGTAGAGAATTCCAATGGACAAAGTGGCGCGCATGCTCAGATCAAATTTACGAGACCAAAGCTACTGGCTACTAGCCTCTACGTAGTCCCGTCGTATGCAATGAACGTCACCTCATTCCGAACTATCGGATTTTCCGACAACTTTGTCCGACCATGTGTATGCAACACCAGTTTCGAACAAAATCCGTCTGAAAAAATCAGACGGATTTTGTGGTCGGAATGTCCGACCGTGTGTACAGGGCATTACACACACACACATATGTGTTTGAGCTGTGGGTTGCGCATACATGAAAAGATGTCAGCAGTCTGCTGCAGGTAGGAGGAACCATTTCCTCCGTTTCCTCTCCTTAGTGATCACTCACACTGTACATTGTAACTTTTTTTTTTTTACTGAGGGGAATATGTCCAAACTGGAGCAGACAGAATCTGGAGCAGCTGTGCATGGCAGCCAATCAGCTTCTATCTTCAGCACAGGGTTGCCAACCTCCCGCAGCATTTTTTCCTGGCAAAACATGGAAAATTTACTGATGGAGTACATTTTTTAATGGCAACCTGAGAAATTACAGGACTCCTATTGAAAACGAACACAGTGAATATTTTAACAGTATAAACATGATATCTAAACACTGACAATACCTATAACAAAGTAATTTGCTCGATTTACACTTAAAAAGTCAATACAACATGAAATTGTCAGCCCCTGATATTTACTGGGAGTTATAAAAAAAAAAATCACTGACTTTTACAAACTGTCAGTAAATTTACAGGAGGCTGGCAACCCTGCTTCAGCGTGTTCAGCTAAAGTGAAATTAAACCTCTGCAAAAATGTTTTTTTAATTGGGCCCCAGAAGCTTTTAACCATAATGTGTTAGTATGCACAGCATGTTAGCACATTATGGCAGGCTTACCTGGCGAGAGATCTTCTTCAGTGCTGTACACTCAGTGCTTCTGACGGGCACTGCCATCTTTTCCAGGTTTTATTTTTGGGTTCTAACTCTTTGGCTGCTTGGTTAGCTGGGCCGCAATGATGTCATTCCTGTGCATGCGCATAACAGTCACATCATCACAGCACAGAGCAGAGCCATAAATCTACGCTGAACTGTGTTAAAGGGGACCTGTCCTGAGATAAATATGTGGCCTGTCATTACTGAAAGCTCTTTCTGACAATGCAAGTTGCCCCGCTGTCATACTGACCCTCCACCTTTCACTGACCTGAAACAAGTCTCCAGATCAAGAGTTCTGACTACACTCTGCCTTTGCTTGCTGCATGCTTGCCCTGGGTCAGAAACGAAGGAATCACAAAAAAGGCAGGTATCTAGTATTCACCGAAGGAGGTTGACAATGGCGGCATCATATTTCTTTCATAACTAGTGTTCTTTACAGTAAACGCTCACCTCCCACTTTATTTGGTACACCCGTTCAAGTACTTGGTAAGGCCCCTTTCACATGTGCGGACCGTTTAGAGCCGCCTGTCAGTTTTTTAGGTGGATCTGAACGGTCGCTCCATACAGCTCTATGGAACGACAGATGTCAGCGGAGACATGTCCGCTGACATCGGATCCGATCCGCTCCACAAAATCCACACGGATGGAAACCCTATTTTCCATCCGTCTGGTGGATTGGATCAGATGAAAACGGACCGGCGGTCCGTTATCATCCGATCCCCCTATAGGGGAGAGAGGACTATCTGACAGGTGGATGGCTAAAAATGGACAGCCCCGTGTGAAAGGGGCCTAACACAAATTGCTAATCAGCCAATCGTATGGTAGCAACTCAATGCATTTAGGCATCTAGACGTGGTAAAGACAACTTGCTGAAGTTGAAACCGAGCATCAGAATAGGAAAGAAAGGGGTCTTAAGTGATTTTGAACGTGGCATGGTTATTGGTGCCAGACGGGCTGGTCTGAGTATTTCAATAACTGCTAAGCTACTGGGATTTTCACGCACAACCATCTCTAGAGTTTACAGAGAATAATCTGAAAAAAGAGAAAATATCCAGTGGGAGAAAATGCCTTGTTGATATAAGAGGTCAGAGAAGAATGAGCAGACTGGTTTGAGATGATAGAAAGGCAACAGTAACTCAAATAACCACTCATTATAACCAAGGTATGCAGAATACCATCTCTGAGAACACAGCACATCGCACCTTGAAGCAGATGGGCTACAGCAGAAGAAGAAGACCATACCTGCCAGCTGGTGCCCCTCCTGTCAGCTAAGAACAGGAAACTGAGGCTACAATTTGCACAGGCTCACCAAAATTGGACAATAGAAGATTGGAAAAACGTTGCCTGGTCTGATCAGTCTTGATTTCAGCGGCAACATTCAGATGGGAGGGTCAGAATTTGGCGTAAACAATATGAAAGCATGGATCCATCCTGCCTTGTATCAGCGGTTCAGGCTGGTGGTGGAGGTGTAATGGTCTGGGGGGTATTTTCTTGGCACACTTTGGGGCCCTTAGCACCAATTGAGTATTGTTTAAATGCCACGGATTACCTGAGTATTGTTGCTGACCATGTGATGGCTCTTTCCACTGGTTTCTTGAACATGACAATGAGGTCACTGTACTCCAATGGCCTCCACACTCACCAGATCTCATCCAATAGAGCATCTTTGGGATTCCCAACATGGATGTGCAGCCGAAAAATCTGCAGCAACTGCGTGATGCTATCATGTCAATATAGACCAAAATCTCTGAGGAATATTTCCAACACCTTGGTAAATTTATGCCTTTAAAGAATTAAGGCAGTTCTGAAGACAAAACACAAAAACTGTTTGCCCATGGGACTTTAGCAGAGGGGTGTTCATTAACAGGTACAACAGGGTTATATAAAAAGTACAAATTTTATTAAGGTTCACAAAAAACACACATGACATTTACATTTCCACATGAATATGGAACAGAATTAAATCCAATTGTTCCCCAATGTACATTCTGAATACCAGCATAATTAGTGGATCATTGTTGAATTACTGAAGCTGTAATCTCTATGCATTTTGCGGGACAATGCCCACTTCATCAGGAGACAGACAAAAGTTGGTTTAAATGTACATATAGAGATGAAATCAAAAATAAAATCTGCCAAATCTGACTTTCTTGGGATTTCAGCATCCCTCCATGCTGGTGGGTTCCTTTCCTTTTACTAACATCTGTGTTTGAAAGGGGGTCTGCAGTGGGGGGCCCTCCATTTGTGCCCCACCACCTGGCTGTTCACGCACCCTCAGCTCCTAGGGGGAACCTCTGCTGTGCCAGTCCACGGGCATTAGGATCCAGATAATATTGCTCTATGTAGCCATCGATTATATGGTCTAGGTCCTGCAGATTTGGCAGATTTTATTTTTGATTTCACCGCTATATGTATACTTAAACCAAGTTTGCCTGTCTCCTGATGAAGTGAGCATTGTCCCGCAAAATGCAAAGATTAAAACTTCAGTAATTCAACAATGATCTACTAATTATGCTGGTATTCATAATGTACATCAGTGAACAATTGCATTTTATTCTGAACCATATTTCTGTGGAAATGTAAAGGTCATGTGTATTTTTTGTTGACCATAAAGTGGAAGTCCATGCAAAATCTAAAATTCCTGCATCTATAGACACCAGGCGTCTAATACTAACCTCTCTATCCCTGTAAAGAAAAAATGAATATACATACCTTTTTGGAAGCCGATCTGACCCGCTCCGACCGGATGCCACGCTGAGCTGTCAGCTGCGACTTCTCTGTGTAGGCGGGTGCAGAGCAGACGGAGGACAACTGAAGCCCCATAGCAAGTCTATGGGTGACGTCACTTCCCATTAATTTCATAGCCCGTTGCAATCTGTGTCCTCTGCAGAGCTTCCGTCGCTGGAGATCAGGATGAAACAGGTCAGATCGGCTTCCAAAAGGGTATGTATACCCTTTTTACTTTACAGGGATAGAGGGGTTAGTGTTAGATCCCTGGTGTCTATAGAAGCAGGGATTTTCGATTTTGCATGGACTTCCACTAATAAAATGTTTCCTTTTTGTTTAACCCTGTTGTACCTGTTAAGTCCCATGGGCAAACGGTTTTTGTGCTGCTCACGTTTGTACATATGGTGGCTCCCTTTTTTCCTTCTAGTTCTGAAGGCAAAAGGGGGTTCAATCCGGCACTAGCAAAGTGTACCTAATAAAGTGGCCAGTGAGTGTATGTGAAAGCAAAACTATTTTGGTTTGGGAAGGGTTAGAACCTCTGTTGGATTTTTATTGCGTTCCGCTGGGAGAATAACTCTCTCTGGTTGTCCTGGTCACCACTATCATCAGAACAAAAAGTGACAGAAAATGGAAAATGTTAGTATTATAATTGAAAATGGAAGAGAAGGAAAATTTAGCATTGGCGTCTCTTTTTTGTTTTTTTTTCTGCATAAATTAATATTTTCCAAAGGATAAGACTGAATGGTGAAGCACACAAACACAGATGTTTATTTTTTAACACATTGCAATAATATAAATCACTCTGAAAAGGGATAATAGCACTGTACAAATATGTAGTGGGTGCATATACAAGTACATATGCAACGGGGAAATAAGTGTGTAAACTGAACACCACTAAAAATATATGCATATAGTGAATGCAACGATGAGTTAAAAGTGCAATGCGCATATCAGGTAAAAAGTAAATTAAAAATGTCAGATGCAAAGTGCAAAAAAAATATATAAATATGATCTCAAAAAATTCCACAAAAAAATACATGCGTGGGAAAATATAAACAAATGTATATAAAAGTGTATACTCTTATAGCAGCAAAAATTATAATAATACTACTACTAATAATAGTGATAATGTGCAAAAATTAGTAAATAAAATAGAAAACTGTATAAATAATAAATAAATGTCCAAAATATTACAGTGTCCAAAAAATATATATAAATATAAAAAATGAGTGAAGAACAAACTGACCACAGTCAATAAGTGAAAATCCGTGCAAAAATAAAGGTGACGCTTCAGTGCTCGCCTCCTTCATTCACTTCCCCCTTTTGTGATTGCACTCACCAGAGCGCCTCACCCCTGCAGGGGTAACAGGCGTAATATTCCAATCCAGAAAGTGATGTTCCCCTTGCCAGGATGTCCCTTTAATTCGGATGACTGTAAGCCTTCCAACGTTGTTCTCTTCTTAGGGATGGTTAGAATTCCTCAGCAGCAGTGCATCAACATACATGTGAAAGGCTGAGCCTCATAGTGTGAATACGTCATAAAATGTATTTATATTTATTTAAAAAAAGTTACTGGTTAAAATGGTAGATCGGAGCCACAACACTCCAAAGCATACGACAAAGTGCAAAAACACAAACTCCCGCAGTTCCAGCGTTGTTCGGCATCTATAGCCTGAAACATAGCTTGAAACATTATGTTGTAAAAAAGAAAAAAAGACAAAAACCTAAATCAGCTAGCAGCTCCTACACCACAAATGTAAAATGTTGCAAGGCCAATCCATATCCCATATCTATACTCTTATGTGGAACTCCAGCAAAAATAGTTTTATCTTGCATAAGATATACTAAGGAAAGGTTAGAACAGCTGTCGGGTTTCCATTGCTTTTTGTGACTTGGTGGTGGAGATCCCCTCTTATTCTTGTCCAAATGACTCCAAAAGTTGACAGTTGTCACTAGGACAGGAAGTTAGGGTAAGTCTCCTATTCCCCCATGGGACAAACAAGAAAAAGTAGTTTGGGTCAGAGTTCTACTTTAGTGATTTTTTTCCCATTTTCAAATTTCCAATATTACATTGCTGTCACTTTACACATCCAAATTAGATGCATCTTGAAGACCACTGATTGGACCTGGAGAGGAGAAGGTTAAGGCCACACAAGTTTTACATGTATGGGATATGCCCCTTCTAGGAAATCAGCACCTTTCAATGGAAAGATTAATGGCAATAATATGGGTTTTTGCTGCCATCCAGTGGCCTACTTGTGATAAATCCCGCAAATTACAACCAAGTGGTTCTTGGAAGCTGAATATAGTCTCATTAAACCTCTTAAAGCAATGCCAGTTTTACAAAAAAAAAACTGTTAATTGATGTCTATTTTCATCTGGTGATCAATGCTGGCACAACCCTGTGAAATTGCCCCTTGGTTCTCAATATTTATATATAGCACAGAGTAAATGTGGTCTATGTCTACCAAATAGTTATTTTCTGCTAATTTGTATAATGGGAGTCATTTGTGCAGCAATGTACAATGAAAACATACACAGGACTTAGTGCTATCAATATGTTTCATGACAGTTTAGTGTGTGACTGCACATTCTGAGCACTTTATGGAGTCTCAAATTTCCTTTTTAAATTAGCCTTGATCTTTAATTGAACCCTAAGGTTGGGTTCACACATATGCAAATTGGATGTGGATTTTCCGCCGCATCCAATTCGCATGACAGGAGATTGTGACCGTCTCTCTATGGAGACGGTTTACATATCTCCGTTGTGGCTGCGGAGCGGCTTGCACAGGAGTGCTGCACTGCTGTGTGTCTTTGGCTCAGTTTCAGGGCCTAAATCAGGCAAAATTCGGCCCTGATTTGTCCCTGAAATGGAGAACAGCAAAGTGGCCAACTGTCCCGAATTCCCCGGGATTAGGACATTTGTCCCAATTTCATTTTGTCCCGGGAAATGTCCCAGGAAATTCGGTTTGTCCCCGTTTTTCGCCGCCAGCCAATAGAGGTCTACATAGTTGCCAACAGTGTGAATAAATGTAAAGGGACACTTTTTTGTATGTAGATGGAGTCTTATTATAATTAGGGGGAAGAAAAATGTGGGGCACAAAGTCCGCTGCAGCAAAAAAAGGGCATGGTTTAAACTATATAGTGGGCCTGGCTTGGATGGGGTGTGGTTTAAAGGGGGTGTGGTTTGAGTCTGAGGTGAATGAGGGATGGAGAGATAGAGAGAGAGAGAGAGAGAGAGAGAGAGAGAGAGGGGGAGAGAAAGAAAGAGAGATAGGAAGGGAAGGAGAGAGAAGGAAGGAAAGAAAGAGGGATGGAGGGACAGCAGGCCCAGATCCTACACCACAAAAGCAATGTGTATTCCTGAAACTTTAATAATCAGCAGATAAAGATACTCCAAACACCTGGTGTTAGCGGTTCAATCATCACGGAATCTAAAAAAAATCTAAATGTAAGCTGCAACACAAAGTGGAATACACACAAATACAATAAGAAAAACAAATATGGTTGCGCTTAACCTTAACCCATAAACCTGATGATAAGTGATTAAATGTGACAAATCAAATATAACTTAAAAAGTCCCACACATAAATAGTAAACTCTATGAGTGTTCAGTGACACTAAGTAAAGATTCAAATGACAGTCAGTCAAACTTCCAATTGACCAATCTCTAACAAAATAGTAAGGATAATGGCTTGTGATTGGTTCCAAATGTGACTTTGCTTATAGACCCACCCCCATAAGAAGTGTGCGCTTACCAGCTGCACACACAAATAGTGTCTGTGGCTAACACCCAGCCAGGGCCTTTTCCTCAATGGAGTTCCAATATCGATCCAATCGCCACATCTGTGGGGTGATCTTCTGGTTGGGACTACAATGACTTGAATCCTGTGCTGGAGGATTATATGTAACTTAATGCATAGAGGTGCAAACGTGGCTTTCGCGATTCCAGTACTGATCAGGCGAGGAAAACTCTGCTACTAAGGTGAGGTTTTGGAAGACAGTTCATGTCAATGGCCATACACCATGGCAAGACTGAGCAGAACAAGACACAAGGTAGTTATACTACAGCAAAGTCTCTTCCAAATCAAAGAACTGAAAGCAGACTGGGGTTTCAAGATATGCTGTTCTTTTGAAGGCGCACAAAGAAACAAGCAACATTGAGGACCGTAGACACAGTGGTCGGCCAAGGAAACTTAATGCAGTAGATGAAAGACATCATGCCTACTTCCTTTCCATGCTGAAAGATGTTCAGCAGTTCCATCGCCACAGAACTGGCAGAATCCAATGGGACCCAGGTACACCCATCTACTGTCCAGGGATAGTGATGGACGAACTTCCGACGGGACGTTTCGCGAACGCGAAACGCGAACGGACACAAACGTTCGCGAAAACGACCGTTCGCCGCGGGCTCCATTGACTTCAATGGGAGGCGAATTTCGCAAACCTTTAGGTCGAATTTGCGGCCACGGGGTAATTATTAGGGGGTAGCACGTAGTCCCACCACCTGGACAATAGCATAATACATGTATGAGGTGAATTTGGGATCGATAACTACAAGCATTTTTTTTTTATTTGGGAAATTGTTCTGACAATTCAGGACTATGGAGCTAATGAAGGCAATGGAGGAGAGGGAAGGTCAGGGACCAGGGTAGGCAAACAAGAGGGTGCAGGAGATACAGAGCACTGACAGCAGCACCGTAATACAGAGCACTGACATCAGCACCGTGACATACAGCGCTGACAGCAGCTCCGTGACATACAGCGCTGACAGCAGCTCCGTGACATACAGCGCTGACAGCAGCTCCGTGACATACAGCGCTGACAGCAGCTCCGTGACATACAGCGCTGACAGCAGCTCCGTGACATACAGCGCTGACAGCAGCACCGTGACATACAGCGCTGACAGCAGCTCCGTGACATACAGCGCTGACAGCAGCTCCGTGACATACAGCGCTGACAGCAGCTCCGTGACATACAGCACTGACAGCAGCTCCGTGACATACAGCGCTGACAGCAGCTCCGTGACATACAGCGCTGACAGCAGCACCGTGACATACAGCGCTGACAGCAGCTCCGTGACATACAGCGCTGACAGCAGCTCCGTGACATACAGCGCTGACAGCAGCTCCGTGACATACAGCGCTGACAGCAGCTCCGTGACATACAGCGCTGACAGCAGCTCCGTGACATACAGCGCTGACAGCAGCTCCGTGACATACAGCGCTGACAGCAGCTCCGTGACATACAGCGCTGACAGCAGCTCCGTGACATACAGCGCTGACAGCAGCTCCGTGACATACAGCGCTGACAGCAGCTCCGTGACATACAGCGCTGACAGCAGCTCCGTGACATACAGCGCTGACAGCAGCTCCGTGACATACAGCGCTGACAGCAGCACCGTGACATACAGCGCTGACAGCAGCTCCGTGACATACAGCGCTGACAGCAGCTCCGTGACATACAGCGCTGACAGCAGCTCCGTGACATACAGCACTGACAGCAGCTCCGTGACATACAGCGCTGACAGCAGCTCCGTGACATACAGCGCTGACAGCAGCACCGTGACATACAGCGCTGACAGCAGCTCCGTGACATACAGCGCTGACAGCAGCTCCGTGACATACAGCGCTGACAGCAGCTCCGTGACATACAGCGCTGACAGCAGCTCCGTGACATACAGCGCTGACAGCAGCTCCGTGACATACAGCGCTGACAGCAGCTCCGTGACATACAGCGCTGACAGCAGCTCCGTGACATACAGCGCTGACAGCAGCTCCGTGACATACAGCGCTGACAGCAGCTCCGTGACATACAGCGCTGACAGCAGCTCCGTGACATACAGCGCTGACAGCAGCACCGTAAGCAGCCCCAGGAGGAAGTCAGCACAGCACAGGGATGGTGTGATCCCCTCATAATAAGAACCCCCAGGAGGAAGTCAGCACAGCACAGGGATGGTGGGAGCCCCTCATAATAAGAACACCCAGGAGGAAGTCAGCACAGCACAGGGATGGTGGGAACCCCTCATAATAAGCAGCCCCAGTAGAAATATGACACCGCTCAACCTCTTCAAAGAGGAGGGTAGGGGCATATAGTACGGTGTGCTTTTTTGGGTCAGGGAAGTGAGCCAAATGAATTAAGAAGGTCTGTGTGCTTGATTCCAAAAATTGTTTATAGACATATACATGGTCTACTGATCACATGTGTTGAATTCCTCCGAGATCCATGCCTCATTCATTTTTAGAAATGTGAGGTAGTTAACACTGTGGTGAGCTAGGCGAGTACGCTTATCGGTCACAATCCCCCCTGCTGCGCTGAACGTCCTTTCGGACAGGACACTGGATGAGGGGCAAGCCAACAGTTCGATTGCAAATTGGGCAAGCTCTGGCCAGAGGTCAAGCCTGCCCACCCAGTAGTCTAGGGGTTCATCACTCCTCAGAGCGTCCACATCGGCCGTTAACCCAATGTAGTCGGACACCTGACGGTCTAGGCGTTCCCTGATGCTGGATCCGGATGACACCTGTCGATGGGTCGGCTGAAAGAATGACCTCATATCCGAAGTCACCAACACATCTTCAAACCGGCCTCTTCTTGCAGGCGCTGTTGGATTGGTACCCGCAAATCCTTCTCTGGGAGTGGGAATTGCTCCTCTGCCAGCGCACGCAAAAGCAGAATGCAGCATTTCTCGAAGCAAGGCCTGGAAGTGCTGCATTCTGACAGCCCTCTGCGACGGCGGTAACATTTCCGCCATTTTGTGTTTGTACCGGGGGTCTAAGTACGTTGCCACCCAGTACTGGTCCTTGACCCTCATGCTTTTTATACGGGGGTCCCTATTAAAACACTGGAGCATGAAGGCCCCCATTTGCACTAAAGTGGAAGCGGTGTGGTGGCCTGGCTCCTGCTCATCATCCAGGATAATGTCGTCCTCTTCATTCTCCTCTCCCCATCCTCGCACAACAGGGATCCCAGAAAGGTTTAAAGCATGCTCTTCTTGCTCCTGCTCATCCGCCCCGGCACCATCCTCCTCTGACTCCTCATCAGACTCCTGTTGTTGACTTGTCTCAGATAGAGTAGCCCCCCCTGGGAATTCATCCAGCATTGCGACTTCCTCATCTTCCCGCTCCTGCTCCTCCACAGCCTGATCAATGACACGACGCAATGCACGCTCCAGAAAGAAGGCATAAGGTACCATGTCACTGATGGCGCCATGGCTGCGACTGACCAGTTTGGTGATCTCCTCAAATGGCCGCAGAAGTCTGCATGTGTCGCGCATGAGCAGCCACTGGCGCGGTGAAAAAAAACCCAGCTCCCCAGAACCGTTTCTTTCGCAGAGTTCATACAGGTAGACGTTAACTGCACGTTTCTGCTGGAGCAGCCTATCAAGCATATAGAAGGTTGAGTTCCATCGCGTCGGGCAATCGCAAATAAGACGTCTGACCGGCAGATGGTGTCGCCGCTGAATGTCAGCAAGGCGAGCCATGGCCGTGTAAGATCTTCTGAAATGGGCCGAGATTTTCCTTGCCTGCCGCAAGATGTCCTGGACCCCAGGGTATTTGACAAGGAATCGCTGCACGACCAAGTTTAAGACGTGTGCCATGCACGGCACGTGCGTGATTTTGCCCTGTTTCAATGCGCTAAGCAGATTGGCACCGTTGTCACACACCACTTTACCAACTGTCAAATTGAGCGGTGTTAGCCACTCATCTGCCTGTGAACGCAAAGCTGAAAGGAGTGCCGGGCCAGTGTGGCTCTTTGCTTCCAGGCACAACAGACGCAGCACGGCATGGCAACGTCTCACCTGGCATGTGGAATAGGTTCTGGGGAGCTTGGGCGGTGCAGTGGAAGAGACGCTAGCAGCGGAAAAGGAGGAGGCAGCTGAGGAGGAGAGGGAGGAGGATGGAGTAGGAGGAGGAGAAGAAGAGTCAGGCCTGCATGCAATCCGTGGCGGTAAAACCAAATCTACACGGGTGCCACGGGTTACATGCTTGACGGCCGTCAGAAGGTTCACCCAGTGGGCAGTAAAACTGATATACCTTCCCTGCCCGTGTTTGCTAGACCACGTGTCTGTGGTCAGATGTATCTTGGCACCGACACTGTGTGCCAGAGATACATTCACTTGCCGCTGAACATGGCCATATAGCTCTGGGATGCCCTTCTCTGAGAAATACTTCCTTCCTGGGACCTTCCATTGTGGTGTTCCAATGGCCACAAATTTGCGAAAGGCCTCCGAGTCCACCAGTTTATATGGCAGTAGTTGGCGGGCTATGAGTTCTGACAAGCCAGCCGCCAACCGTTGGGCAAGAGGGTTATCCGGCGTCATCATTTTTTTACGCTCAAACATTAGGCCCACGGAAGCCTGCCTTTTTGCAGAAAAATGTGAGCTTGGCGTGATGGAAGGTGGAGTGGAGGACAATTGTGAGGAGAGAGGAGAAGGAGAAGTAGAAGACGAGGCTGGACGGTGAGAGCCTGCAGTGTGGCTTTGTGTGTTCCGTTGCTCCCACTGGGCTCGGTGATGGCTGCTCATGTGCCTTCTTAAGGCGGTCGTCCCTAGGTGAGTATTGGGCTTACCGCGACTAACGCGTTGACTGCAAAGATTGCAGATGGCAACGCTATTGTCAGCAGCGGACACGTTAAAAAAAGCCCACACTGCGGAGCCATGTGCCGGTGTCCTGGGAGCGCCAGATGTGACCGTACATGGTCGATGACTCGCTCCTGATACATTTGCAGTCTGCTTTGTCCCTGCTGTGCAATGTAAGTCATTGCTGCTTCTCCTCCCTATCTGCTGGTCCATATCTCCCTCTGAACTCCCCTCCTCTTCCTCTCTTGTGGGCACCCACGTGACATCACTAGACACGTCATCATCAACGTCACCTTCCCCACCGCTATAAGTAGAGTAGGCAGCAACACCGGGGACCAACCTCCTCCTTGGGCTGATCTGGGTACTGGCGTCAGACTGCTGAGTAGCGCTTGTTGCTACCTCCTCTTCCTGATCCAATACCAAGAGTGGCTGCGCATCAGAAATGTCCTCTTGATATGGATCGGAAAATAATTCCAGTGACTCAAGCGGAAGGTATGTGGTGGTGGTGGTGGTGGTCGTGTTGTTGGTGGTAGTGTCTTTGGGGGTGCACATAGCAGAGAGTGAAGAAGAGGGTGCAGATCGAGAGGATGAGGAGGGTGCAGAAGAGTAAGGCTGAGCGAGCCACTCAACCAAGTCTGGTGCATCCTTTAAAGTAATTGAACGCACCTTCTGCAACTTCCCACTTTGGCTCAAGCCTGTTGCTCCTGCCCTACCCCTACCACCCCTGCGGAAGGGCCTGCCTCTTCCTCTGCATGTCATTTTTTAAATGACCCTGTGACAAAACTCTTAGTCCCTATACCGCTGAAGGACTGCTGCAGTATAGGTGAGCGGTCAGCAGTGGTGCACGTCAACCCTATCTATTGTGGACCTATAGCGGTCCTTACAGAACAGCAGACTGTACCGCACTCAAGCCTATGTACCGTAGCACCCTATACCAAGTTACCAGTCCTTATAAGAACTTTTGTGGACCAAGCAGGTTGTGTATTAGTGTTTAGCAGACTGTACGTCAGTCCCTATACCGCTGAAGGACTGCTGCAGTATAGGGCAGCGGTCAGCAGTGGTGCACGTCAACCCTATCTATTGTGGACCGATAGCGGTCCTTACAGAACAGCAGACTGTACCGCACTCAAGCCTATGTACCGTAGCACCCTATACCAAGTTACCAGTCCTTATAAGAACTTTTGTGGACCAAGCAGGTTGTGTGTTAGTGTTTAGCAGACTGTGCGTCAGTCCCTATACCGCTGAAGGACTGCTGCAGTATAGGGCAGCGGTCAGCAGTAGTGCACGGCAACCCTATGTATTGTGGACCGATAGCGGTCCTTACAGAACAGCAGACTGTAACGCACTCAGGCCTATGTACCGTAGCACCCTATACCAAGTTACCAGTCCTTATAAGAACTTTTGTGGACCAAGCAGGTTGTGTGTTAGTGATTAGCAGACTGTACGTCAGTCCCTATACCAATGAAGGACTGCTGCAGTATAGGGCAGCGGTCAGCAGTAGTGCACGGCAACCCTATGTATTGTGGACCGATAGCGGTCCTTACAGAACAGCAGACTGTAACGCACTCAGGCCTATGTACCGTAGCACCCTATACCAAGTTACCAGTCCTTATAAAAACTTTTGTGGACCAAGCAGGTTGTGTGTTAGTGTTTAGCAGACTGTGCGTCAGTCCCTATACCGCTGAAGGACTGCTGCAGTATAGGGCAGCGGTCAGCAGTGGTGCACGTCAACCCTATCTATTGTGGACCGATAGCGGTCCTTACAGAACAGCAGACTGTACCGCACTCAAGCCTATGTACCGTAGCACCCTATACCAAGTTACCAGTCCTTATAAGAACTTTTGTGGACCAAGCAGGTTGTGTATTAGTGTTTAGCAGACTGTACGTCAGTCCCTATACCGCTGAAGGACTGCTGCAGTATAGGGCAGCGGTCAGCAGTGGTGCACGTCAACCCTATCTATTGTGGACCGATAGCGGTCCTTACAGAACAGCAGACTGTACCGCACTCAAGCCTATGTACCGTAGCACCCTATACCAAGTTACCAGTCCTTATAAGAACTTTTGTGGAACAAGCAGGTTGTGTGTTAGTGATTAGCAGACTGTACGTCAGTCCCTATACCAATGAAGGACTGCTGCAGTATAGGGCAGCGGTCAGCAGTAGTGCACGGCAACCCTATGTATTGTGGACCGATAGCGGTCCTTACAGAACAGCAGACTGTACTGCACTCAGGCCTATGTACCGTAGCACCCTATACCAAGTTACCAGTCCTTATAAGAACTTTTGTGGACCAAGCAGGTTGTGTGTTAGTGTTTAGCAGACTGTGCGTCAGTCCCTATACCGCTGAAGGACTGCTGCAGTATAGGGCAGCGGTCAGCAGTAGTGCACGGCAACCCTATGTATTGTGGACCGATAGCGGTCCTTACAGAACAGCAGACTGTAACGCACTCAGGCCTATGTACCGTAGCACCCTATACCAAGTTACCAGTCCTTATAAGAACTTTTGTGGACCAAGCAGGTTGTGTGTTAGTGATTAGCAGACTGTACGTCAGTCCCTATACCAATGAAGGACTGCTGCAGTATAGGGCAGCGGTCAGCAGTAGTGCACGGCAACCCTATGTATTGTGGACCGATAGCGGTCCTTACAGAACAGCAGACTGTAACGCACTCAGGCCTATGTACCGTAGCACCCTATACCAAGTTACCAGTCCTTATAAAAACTTTTGTGGACCAAGCAGGTTGTGTGTTAGTGTTTAGCAGACTGTGCGTCAGTCCCTATACCGCTGAAGGACTGCTGCAGTATAGGGCAGCGGTCAGCAGTGGTGCACGTCAACCCTATCTATTGTGGACCGATAGCGGTCCTTACAGAACAGCAGACTGTACCGCACTCAAGCCTATGTACCGTAGCACCCTATACCAAGTTACCAGTCCTTATAAGAACTTTTGTGGACCAAGCAGGTTGTGTATTAGTGTTTAGCAGACTGTACGTCAGTCCCTATACCGCTGAAGGACTGCTGCAGTATAGGGCAGCGGTCAGCAGTGGTGCACGTCAACCCTATCTATTGTGGACCGATAGCGGTCCTTACAGAACAGCAGACTGTACCGCACTCAAGCCTATGTACCGTAGCACCCTATACCAAGTTACCAGTCCTTATAAGAACTTTTGTGGAACAAGCAGGTTGTGTGTTAGTGATTAGCAGACTGTACGTCAGTCCCTATACCAATGAAGGACTGCTGCAGTATAGGGCAGCGGTCAGCAGTAGTGCACGGCAACCCTATGTATTGTGGACCGATAGCGGTCCTTACAGAACAGCAGACTGTAACGCACTCAGGCCTATGTACCGTAGCACCCTATACCAAGTTACCAGTCCTTATAAGAACTTTTGTGGACCAAGCAGGTTGTGTGTTAGTGATTAGCAGACTGTACGTCAGTCCCTATACCAATGAAGGACTGCTGCAGTATAGGGCAGCGGTCAGCAGTAGTGCACGGCAACCCTATGTATTGTGGACCGATAGCGGTCCTTACAGAACAGCAGACTGTACTGCACTCAGGCCTATGTACCGTAGCACCCTATACCAAGTTACCAGTCCTTATAAAAACTTTTGTGGACCAAGCAGGTTGTGTGTTAGTGTTTAGCAGACTGTGCGTCAGTCCCTATACCGCTGAAGGACTGCTGCAGTATAGGGCAGCGGTCAGCAGTAGTGCACGGCAACCCTATGTATTGTGGACCGATAGCGGTCCTTACAGAACAGCAGACTGTAACGCACTCAGGCCTATGTACCGTAGCACCCTATACCAAGTTACCAGTCCTTATAAGAACTTTTGTGGACCAAGCAGGTTGTGTGTTAGTGATTAGCAGACTGTACGTCAGTCCCTATACCAATGAAGGACTGCTGCAGTATAGGGCAGCGGTCAGCAGTAGTGCACGGCAACCCTATGTATTGTGGACCGATAGCGGTCCTTACAGAACAGCAGACTGTACCGCACCCAAGCCTATGTACCGTAGCACCCTAGACAGACCAAGTTACCAGTCCTGATAAAGAGCTTTGTGGAACAAGTGAGTTGTGAATGATTAGCAGACTGCAGCAGAAGGGCAGCAGTCAAGTATAATATTCTTTCTATATTTGGAAGAAAGAATATTATACGTGTACAAGCCTATTACCGTACCACTGATACCAGTCCTGAAAAGAACCTTTGTGGAACTAATAGTAACAGCAAGTCTTTAAAATTATCCTCACTGCCTGACACACTGCTTCCTGCCTGTCCCTATACAAATTGGCAAAAAAGAGTAGGCTGGAACGATTAGCTGGAACAGCTCTTTTGTGGACCTGATAGTAACAGCTAATGATGATGATGATGATGATGATGAAGAAAGACTAATCTGGCTGAGCTGTCCCTAAAATAGCAGCATACAGCGCTCTGTCCCTTTATCTAAACTGACAAAAGAAACTCAGGCTGCTGACCTAACACCTATACCAGTCCTGAAAAGAACTTTTGTGTACCAAATAGCTAGCGTTTTCTCTGTCCCTACTCCACACAGGATCCTTTCCCTACAGTGACAGAAGAAAGAATGTAAAATGGCCACCGGATCGGGTGTATTTATAGGTTAGGGGGAATGTCCAAGTGTCCATGAGCTGTCATGTCTCAATTGGTTGTCCTGTAACACATGATAAACGTGTCACGAAAGGTTAAAGTTCTTGTATACATTAAACACGTAAGTCCGCCGGGGCGAACGACGGAAAAAGGCGTTCGAACCCGCGGACGGCGAAAGTCGGAAATTCGCCGCGAAACGACCGCCGGGCGAACCGTTCGGCCATCACTATCCAGGGAAATCTGGTCAGAAGTGGTCTTCATAGAAGAATTGACAGCACATACCTCCGACTTGGGAACAAGACTAAGTCACTCAACTATGCACAAAAACAGAGTGCAGACAAAATGTCAGCAGATGCTCAGGACTAATGAGTCAAATTTAAAAATATTTGACTGTAGCAGGAGGCAGTTTGTTTGCCGAAAGGGCTGGAGAGTGCTACAATAATGAGTGTTCGCAGGCAACAGTGAAGCATGATTGCCTTGCAAGTTTGGGGCTGCATTTCTGCAAATAGAGTTGGAAATTTGGTCAGAATCAATAGTGTCCTCAATGCTGAGAAATATTAGACATGTGCAAAAGGAAAAAATTTGTTTAGTTTCGTTTTAATTCGTTAATTAATTAATTTTGTTTAGTTATATTCGTTAAATTCCTTAAATTCGTTTTCGTATTTCATTTAGTTTTCTTCCGAATTCGAAAAATCGGTCACATTCGAAAATATTTCAACCAAATTCGAAAATATTTCTACCGAATTCGAAATGATTTCAACATGATTCGAAATTATTTCAACCGCATTCGAAACTATTTCAACCGGATTCGAAAATATTTTGCGACCCTAATTTAGGGCCATGTATCTCGGGGTCACTTGGTTTTAGAAACCCCAAATTTGGTATGCAAACACAACATATCCAAATTTGGAGTTTCTAGCTCCAAGTGACCCCGAGTTATGAGGCCCCAAAGTCAGGCTGCAAAATGTCAAGCACTTTTCTGAAGCAGAGAATGATATTTTGCGACCCGGGTCGCAAAATGTAATTCTCTGCTGCACAAAAGTGACCCCAAATTTGTATATGTTGTAGTGCTAGCTCTATTGTGTTTGCATACCAAATTTGGTGTTTCTAGCTATAAGTGACCCCGAGATATGTTGCCCCAAATTCGGGTCGCAAAATGTCATTCTCTGCTGCAGAAAAGTACTTTCATATTGCCCATATCTGGGGTCGCTTGGTGGCAGGTGACATGGCAAGTGGACAATCCACAACTTGGTCACATGGCACTCATGGCCGGTCACATGGCACTCGTGTTAAGTCACATGGCACTCGTGGCCGGTCTTGTGGCACTCGTGTCAGGTCACGTGGCCCTCGTGTCAGGCCACATGACACTCGTGGCCGGTCACGTGGCACTCGTGTCAGGCCACATGGCACTCGTGGCAGGTCACGTGGCACTCCTGACAGGTGTCGTGGCAAGTGGACAATACACAACTTGTGGCAGGTGACGTGGCAAGTGGACAAATACAATACACAACTTGTGGCAAGTGGATAATGACATACAGCATATGCACTTGCCTTGCGATCGACATCTGTGACTTCTTCAATCAGGCATGCTGACAACTTCATTGATACCATAAATATAAATTAAATAAGATGTGTGTGTTTTTTTTGCACTGGTACACTGCAAGTATGAAAAGTTGATGTGACAGACATATATAAGTAAGTATAAGTAACTAACCATCTTCCAAAATTTCTAATTCAAATCGAAAAGATTAGAACAGAATAGAAAAAAAATAATTTAATAGAATAAAATAGAAAGAATATACAACCATCTTCTGAAATTCAAATTTGAATAGAATAAATTTGAATTTTCGAATTTTATGAATTCAAATTTTTAAATTAATTAATTTTAAATTTGGATAGAAAAGATTATAATAAAATAGAAAATAGACTAGAAATAAATGATAGAACAGAACAGAATAGAATATATTATATTTTATTCTATTCTGTTCTATTGTTTTTCTAGTCTATTCTTTTATATTCTATTAAAATCTTTTCTATTAAAATCGAAATCATTATATACTAAATTCGAATTTCGGAAGATGTTTATATATATATATATTTCCCACATTTGAATTTCGTATAGAATGAATTCAAATTTGAATAGATTAGAATAGAAATAGAGAATAGACTAGAACAATAGAACAGAATAGAATATAGATACTATCTATTAAATTTTTTTGCAGATTACCATTTGTTTTAATAAGATCTCCTGCAGACTATTAGCATCTATTTCATTTTTTTGCAGATCTCCTGCAGACTATTAGTATCTATTTTGTTTTTTTCACCAGATCTCCTGCAGACTATTAGCATCTATTTCATTTTTTTTGCAGATCTCCTGCAGACTATTAGCATCTATTTTTTTTGCAGATCTCATGTAGACTATTAACAGCCATTTCACTTCTTTTTTTGCAGATCTCCTGCAGACTGTTAGAATCAATTTCATTTTTCTTTTTTTTGCAGATTACTATTTATTTCCATCAGATCTCCTGCAGTATATTAACATCTATTTCATTTTTTGCAGATCTCCTGCAGACTATTAGCATCTATTTCATTTTTATTTTTATTTTTTTGCATTAGAACAGCCATTTCCTTTAGATATAGATGCTAATAGTCTGCAGGAGATCTGCAAACAATGAAATATATGTTATTATACTGCAGGAAATCTGATGGAAATAAATAGTAATCTCCAAAAAAAATGAAATTGATTCTAACAGTCTGCAGGAGATCTGCAAAAAAAAAAAATAAGTGAAATGGCTGTTAATAGTCTACAGGAGATCTGCTAAAAAAATAGATGCTAATGGTCTGCAGGAGATCTGGTTAGAAAACAAAATAGATACTAATAGTTTGCAGGAGATCTGCAAAAAATTTAAATAGATGCTAATAGTCTGCAGGAGATCTTATGGAAACAAATAGTAATCTGCAAAAGAAATTAAAAATGAAATAGATAGTATCTATATTCTATTCTGTTCTATTGTTTTTCTAGTCTATTCTCTATTTCCATTCTAATCTTTTCTATTCAAATTCGAATTCATTCTATACGAAATTCGAATGTCGGAAAGAAATATATATATATTATAAAACCACCATCTTCCGAAAATTCGAATTTAGTATATAATGATTTCGATTTTAATAGAAAAGATTTTAATAGAATATGAAAGAATAGACTAGAAAAAAATAGAACAGAACAGAATGAAATATAATATATTCTATTCTGTTCTGTTCTATCGTTTTTCTAGTCTATTTTCTATTTTCTATTTTATTATAATCTTTTCTATCTAAATTTAAAATTAATTTATTAAAAATTTTGAATTCATACTATTCGAAATTCAAATTTATTCTATTTGAAATTAGAATTTCAGAAGATGGTTGTATATTCTTTCTATTTTATTCTATTAAATTATATTTTTTTCTAATCTTTTCTATTTAAATAAGAAATTTTGGAAGATTGTTAGTTACTTATATACATCTGTCACATCAACTTCTCATACTTGCAGTGTACAGTGCAAAAAAACACACACATCTTATTTCATTTATATTACTTTTCTGCAGAAGAGAATGACATTTTGCGACCCGACTTTGGGGCCACGTATCTCGGGGCCACTTATAGCTAGCAATCCCTGAGGTGATTGCGCCTGTAGCTGAGGAGACAAGACATGTGCATTCAGTTTCGTTCCGAATCGAAATTCTGAGGAATTTTCATTATTCGGACATTCGGATGCATCCAAATTTCCGAATTGCAATGCTAACGAATTCAAACGAAATTCGAATCAAATTCGAAAAATGACATTATGTCCTATTACAGGTGTCAGTAGATGGAATAGTGCCCCAAGGGCCAGATAGGAGGCTGCAGTTTGGAGACCACTGGTCTAAATGATCTATCAGGATCAACCGTAATATTTTCATGAATGTTTTTAAGAAGCTTTGTAATAAAATTGACTCTTTTTACAAAATGTATTTGTATTTTGGTGCCTTAAAAATCCCCCTATGCACTGTATATGTTTTGTTTCAAATAACTAGGGATGTGGCACCTTGGGAGTTTGTAAGCTGTCTATTAAATGGGGGGGAAAGGAGGATTTACTAAAACTGGAGCACGCAAGATCTGGTGCAGCTCTGCACAGAAAGCAATTAGCTTTCATGTTTTATTGTCAAAGCTTAATTGAACAAGCTGAAGTTTAAAGCTGATTGGCTACCATACACAGCTGCACAAGTATTAAACTTCCCTCAATGTGAATGCACACACATACAGATCATGCAGCACCACCCCTGTTAACTACTACACTAATAGAAGAAAAACAGAAAAACTTAATTATTCAGATGAAATGACAGAAGATCATGTGCAGTTAATTAAATTAAAACTTTGTGAAGACAGAAACCCCCTTTAAACCTCTTTTCTCTCCTGCTCTACCCAGTATCTGCTTTATGATCATTAGGAAAGCCATCTAGTTGTTTGCTTTTTTAATTCCGCTTGCTTCCCTGCTTCTTCCCCCTCTCTAGGCCTGATGGGGTGAATCCGCAGCCCCCCATCTTGTTGCGTCCGGTTTGATAACGGAGCCCATCGAGCGTGGGGCGAAAAGCCAAAAGGGAGCCTGTCACTCACCCCAGCTTGTCCATATGTTTGCCGGCATGAGTCCTGATCACATGCTGCCAGAACCAGTGGCTCATGCCAAAAGATATTAAATTCTCAGCGGGGTGCGCTTAGTGCTAGGATGATTGATTAAACACTGAATCAGGGGCTGATCCTGCTCAGAGAGGGAGAAGAGAAAAGGAAAGGGTGAAAGTTGTCCAATGGACCCTTCAAAAAAGCTAATATTATAGTCAGGATGAGACAGATCACCGGAATCCGAAATATCTACAACTTAAGAGACACAGAGCCTGCAGTGAAATGTGGAACTACATAGAGGGATTTGACAAATGTAAATCAGGAAAACATATTTCAAAGTGCCAAAGGCAAGTAGGATGGAGCTGTAAAAACTCTGTAGCAGTGCTGGGTCCTGGCCCAGGGATCGAGTCATAGACAGTAGTAGTATACTAGTAATACTAGGAGTAGGTCCAGCTAATGGGTTCCAGTTTTGCAAAAGATTTTAATGGCAATATCAAGCATCAGTGGGAGCATCAGTCGTAAACATTGTTTGAGAAGCAGTAAGTTTCTGCAATCCCAGAGTTAAGGTTTCAATGAAAAATGAAAAGATCTTTTCAATGCTCACCTATCTTAAATATAATCAGTCAATGGTGCCATATTTTTATCGCTGTAAAAATGTGACATCAGAAACCTAATGAAATATAAGTTATATTTTATAGACAAGACATTACTGATCTCTAAAAACACATTATATTATACATATCTCACACTCCCCCATAACTGGCTGAGGTATGGACTCCTGAAGGTATCTAGCACCAAGCCATTAGCAGTCTGAGTCCTGCAAGTTGTAAGGTGAGGCCTCCATGGATCAGACTTGTTTTTCCAGCACATCCCACAGATGTTCTTTTGGATTGAGATTTGGAGGTGAAGTCAACACCTTGAGCTTGTTGTTTTCCTCAAACCATTCCTAAATTCATTAGACCAGGCCACCTTCTTCCATTACTCCATAGTCCAAACTAAGGATGAGCTCAGGCATGTTCACATGGACCATGCGCAGAGCCCGCCAGGAAGTCAGCGCTGCGCTAATCACAGGCAGTGAGACAGTGCCCCGATGTGCGGCTGCAGAGATCGGGCAATCTCTCACTGCCTGTGATTAGCGCAGCGCTGGGCCGACTTCCTGGAGGGCTCTGCACGTGGTCCATGTGAACACACCTGAGCTTATCCTTAGTCCAAACCTGATGCTCTTGTGCCCATTGTAGGTGCTACTGACTTTTTGGCTACACAGCCCCATATACACAACAAACTGTGAAGCACTGTACAGTGATAGTTTTACTAAAACCAGAACACTCAGAATACGGTGCAGGTGTGCTTAGTAGCTGACTTCAGCTTGTTCAATTAAGCTTTGACAATAAAACCTGGAAGCTGATTGATTTCTATGCAGTGCTGCACCAGAATTGGCACTTCCCAGTTTTAGTAAATAACCCCCTGTGTGTTTTGACATCTTTCTATTACAACCAGCATTAACTTTTTCATCAATTTGAGCTACAGCTCTTCTGTTGGAGTAGACTACAGAAGGTAGGCCAGCCTTCGCTCCTCAGTTGTCCAGCCATTACAATTTAGCATCACTGTTCTTGTAAAAACTCATCAGGGCCACCATAAGCTTTACCAGCTATGTAGTATGTGGACCTGCCTAACCAATCAATTTGTTTTCTCCGAAGTAATTATTGGTAAATCTAAAACTGGCCACATACATTATGTTGCAACCTTATTGATTAATCTGATTTAGATTAACCAGAAACTGTGCAGTGCAGTCGACTACCTGATTGGATACAGCCTGAATCAATTTATTTGGGTGCATCCTCATGCTTAGTACTTTGTGTTGAATTTGTACAATCAAATTGTAGCATGTGGAGCCATCTCAATGTAATGTGTATATATATAGTATATATGATTAAAAGTGTAAAAGAATTTTAGAGAAATTATGTTACTATGTTTAAATTAAAATGATATTTTAAAGGAGTAATATCCATCTCTGTTCAACAAATCTTTACACCACATGTAATATGGTGTGTGTGTGTACATATACTGTATATATTTTTATATAATATATATATATATATATATATATATATATATATATATATGTATTGTGTATATATACTATGTATATACTGTATGTGTGTGTATATATATATATATATATATATATATAATATGCAGTTACATATTAATATCCTGCAGAGATTATATAAAATTTCACATTTCAGACCACTGTCCTCCATGGAGATAAACCTTGCATTATTGCATTAGTAAATATCTGTAATTAGGCTGGTGAGAGATCAGTCTCCCCAAATACAGGCACCCGCGGCTCGGGTAATAATAGCCACACAGGATTGTTCATTACGCAGGGCTGGCTCCTTACTGCCCGCTAAGTCTGGTAATCTTGTAGCTCTCATGTCTAATGGGGCGTTTATGCAATGCCTGATGGAGCCACCACCACTTAGTTCCTCAACATTAGCGTCACCCTGTGACTGATGGCGTTTGGTCAGTGTGATGCCAGGCTGGAGCAGAACGAGTTAAAGTAGAACTCTAAGCAGAGCACAAAGTAAAAAAAAAAGGCGAGAGTATCGATGCTACAGAACTACAGTAAAATATTTTTAGGTGCTGAGATGTTCTTAAACTCATGTAGGACTGTTAATTACACTGCTGTGTCACCAACTTGCAATATCTGGTCTGTAGATAGGGAGGTGAAAACTATGTTCACTAGGGTGTACCAAACGTCCCCAATCATGGTTTATATTCAAAACAATATATACAATATATATTATTATGACATTATGAAAGGTGAGGTGATCAATGGACGTTATGTTTCACCTCACATACATTTGTTTGCAGAGAACAAAGGTTGAATCCAGTCTGGGTTTTACCAGCCACCTTGGCAGGGTTGGTTCCCGAGCAGATTTTGCGGTCCACTTGTGTCCACCAACATGTGGTATAAACAGGACTGGAGCAAAGAATTGCTCTTGGCCTGGGACTAATACCTGAGAGAGGGAGAGAGCTACTGATGGGATGTCTGATTTGTGAGAGACATAAAAAAGGTTTGCATTGTCTTGTGAGTGACTGGGAGAAGCCCTTCACCTGTGAGGTAGGATCCTGAACTGTTTAGTTAGTGCCTGCATGGTGAGGATTTTATTTTCTGTTTTGTTTATTTGATTTTCATGCAACCTTTTAAAAATAAAACTGACTAGACGTCAGATTTTAAGAAAACCTGCTGTTTGGACTACCCTATTTCCCAGGGAAGGCGATCACCATTGAGCTAACCCCCCACATATGGATAAAAATAGAGGGGTTGGGAGATGTGTGTTTGCACAATTGAAAATTATTCCACAATATTACAAAAGTTTATTCATAAATTGCACATGAGACATTGTACATTGCAAATATGGTGAGCTGATGTGCATAATTGACAACAATTAAAAATCCATTATTACACATGATGAATGAAATCCATGTATAGGATGGGATGTAAACGGATGGGATGTAAACGCATATATTTTAAAAAAAACTGCAGTTAAAATCTTGATGTGTTTCGTGGATAAAATTCCACTTCTTCAGAAGCAAATGCAAAATGCATAGCTACAAAAAATATGAAAGATATTCCAAATTAGAAATCAATAAAATGAGAATAAGGGGGGAGGAAAAAAGCCAGACACCCCAAAAATTACTTACATATCAGCTCTGAAATAGGTCATTAAATGCTGAGAAGTGGAAGCTGAGGAATGCTGGAAAATGTCCCTGTCGGGAACTGAGGGGATGTGAATCTGCGGGTAGCCAAAGGTGGACAACACCACACTCAATTGGAGGAAAGGAGAAATGAAGGGTGTCCAGGGTGAAATGCGTGGTGGTGCCTGGGAGCAGCTCCAATATCTAGATTAATGGAAAAAGGTCATGCTGCACACCCTTTGGAACACACGTGTTAGCCTTAGCATCACCACCAGGGTCGCCAGGTACCCACCCTTCCACTTCCCTCCGGGTTCTTTTTGTTTCTTGGTCTGTCACTTCCCCCTGGGTTCTTTTTGTCCCTTGGTAACTTTAGGTAGGTCCTGATTCTCTGGACAGGATTGGTCTGTCGCGATCCCAGGATATTTGCACTGTATCACTTTTTGTCTTTTTTGGTATGAGGTTCTTTGGTGGTTTCCAAACACACATTTTTCCGATTTCCCTCACCTCTTTCCTTCACATTGACCTCACTAATTTTAGGCTGTATGCTCCTTGCAAGTCACACCTCATTGATTACACAAATGTTTCCATTAATCTAGATATTGGAGCTGCTCCCAGGCACCATCATGCATTTCACCATGGACACCCTTCATTTCTCCCTTCCTCCCCTTGAGTGTGGTGTTGTTCGCCTTGGCTGCCCGCAGATTCACGTCCCCTCAGCTCCAGACAGGGACATTTTCCAGCCTTCCTCAACTTCAAGTTCTCTGCATTTCATCATCTATTCCAGAGCTGATATGTAAGTCATTTTTGGGGTGTCTGTTTTTTTTTCCTCCCCCTTATTCCAAATTACTTAAATCAATAAAATGAGGATATCTTTCAGATTTTTTGTAGATATGCATTCTGCATGTGCTTCTGAAGAAGTGGAACTTTATCCACGAAACGCATCAAACTTTTGCACATCAACTCATCATATTTGTAATATACCATGTACCTCATGTGCTATGTTTGAATAAACTTTTGTAATATTGTGGAATAATTTTCAATTGTACAAACACACATCTCACTCAAAGTCTCAACCCCCCTCTTCTTATTCATCAATAGGGATGGGGGCGTATACTCGTTTAACCATATGCCTCATTCAAAGTCTCAAACCCACCCTCTTTTTATATTAACTCCCACATATGGTGGATTTTCAGCGGGCATATTCCTGAACAAGGGGAAAGAATGGGGGATGTGTTAAATGCCCTGCTGCAGGCCACTGCAACCCAGCAGGAAACCAATCCCCAGCAGCAGGAAGCCAACCGCCAGATTGCAGAGGCCACTGCAGCTCAGCAGGAGGCGAATCACCAGTTTGTGGAGGCTCTGGTGGAATTAAAGAACTGGTCCGCAGGTCCTTTGCCAGTGGAACAGAAAATGGTGCGTGCCAGCTATTACCTGCGGAAGATGACATCTGCAGATGTGGAAGTTTACCTAGCAACTTTTGAAAGAGTCGCTGTTTGAGAAGGATGGCAAAAAGAGCAATGAGCAAAACTGCTAGCGCTCTTTCTGACAAGAGAACCCCAAAGGCCTATTTTGACTTGGAACCAAATGCTTCCCAGGATTATGAGTCATTGAAGGCATAGATATTTGCACGCCTGGGCGTCATCATTGCAGTCAGTGGTCCTACAGTACTGACAAACCCTGCTCCCAAATGTTTGACTTTATTCACCTCACCAAGAAGTGGCTGCAGCTAGAGACTCTGTCAGTACCTAAGAGTGTAGAGGGTGTGGTCATGGACCGTTATTTATTTGCACTCCCTGCCACTTTGAGGAAGTGGGTCAGCCATGGGAACCCTAAGACTGAAAACCAGCTGGTGGACCTGGTGGAGAGATATTCTTCTGCTGAGGACTTGTTGAACCCATCCGTGCCCCACCCCAATGTCTGTAGAGGTAAAAAAAACGCCAGAAGATCCAATAAGACTTTTCCAGGGTTCAAGGGCATGAGGAAAAATTACAAGACTGTTGACACAGATAATGAGACTATACTCAGGACCTGGAGACTGGCCAAAAAAGTCAGGAAGGTTTCTGAGACCGTTTAGAGGACAGGGTACAGAACACATAAAATGTTATCGCTGCAATGCGTTAGGTCATATTGCTGCTAACTGTTCCCTAAACGATGATGCAATGTGATAATTCTTATTTGAAAAAACACATGCCTCTTTTTGCACAGGTGCCATGTACTGCATAATGTCAGGTACGCATGGAAAAACAAATGTGTAAGATTTCAGTTGATGGAAAGCCAGTCGCTGTTCTGCTAGATTTTGGTAGTATTGTGACAGTCAAAGGTGATTTTGAAATACCTGCAAAGTTACACCCTAGCACTACTGGGGTGATTAACCAGTTGCCGACCGCCGCACGCCGATGTACGTCGGTACAATGGCACGGGCAGGCATAAGGACATACATGTACGTCCCTTGCCTCCCGCGGGTCGGGGGCCCGATCGGGCCCCCGCCCGGTGCCTGCGGCGGTCGGTATTCGTTCGGGAGCGATCCCGGACGAGGGGACGGCCATTCATTCATGGCCACCCCCTCGCGATCGCTCCCGACGAATAGAAATCCCCGGTGACATCACTTCCTCTCCTGTAATGTAAACACAGGAGAGGAAGTGATGTATTCTCTCCTCCGTGTCGGTATTTTTCGTTCCGACACGGAGGAGAGCGGATCAGTAAGTTGCACCAACACTCTACACACACAGTAGAACATGCCAGGCACACTCACACCCCCCCTTTACCCCCCGATCACCCCCCCAATTACCCCTGCCCCCCAGTCACAGTGACACCAATGTCATTTTTTTTTTTTTTTTTGCATTGGTGTCATTTGTGACTGTAATAACTGTTAGGGCAGTTAGAGTTAGCCCCCTTTAGTTCTAATGTACCCCCCTAACCCCCCCAATAAAGGTTTAACCCCGTGATCACCCCCCGTCGCCAGTGTCACTAAGGCTGGGTTCACATTGCAGCGGTTTATGAGAACGAATGTGATTCGCACTGCACTGCAGTGCAAATCACATCCGATCTCTGTGCGATTCGAGTTCAGCCATTCGCCGCACCCGCCACACCCGCCGCACCCGCCGCAAATTCGCACGGGACCCTTTTTTTGGCCCGCAGCAGAATCGGATCGCATGGGTGTTCACACCATGCGATCCGAGTTTGCAGATCGCACTGCGATATGCGAACTGATCTGGGGGTGTCAGTAACATTTCACTGACACTCCCAGCAGTTCGCATAGGGCAGTGTGAACTGCCGCCGGGAGGCATGCGATGCGGGAACCCGCCGCGGATTCGCGGCGTTTCCGCATCGCTCCAGTGTGAACCCAGCCTAATAAGCGATCATTTTTCTGATCGCCGTATTAGTGTCACAGGTGACGCTAGTTAGGCAGGTAGGTATTTAGGTTCGCCGCAGCTTTTTATAGCGCCAGGGACCCCCATATACTACCGCATAAAGCCCCCTGATTGCCCCCTAGTTAACCCTTTCACCAGTGATCACCATATAACTGTTACAGGTGACGCTGGTTGGTTAGTTATTTTTTTATAGTTTCAGGGCACCCGCCATTTATTACCTAATAAAGGTTTAACCCCCTGATCACCCGGCGGGTGTCATTTGTGACTAATAACTGTTAGGGCAGTTAGGGTTAGCCCCCTTTAGTTCTAAGGTACCCCCCTAACCCCTCCAATAAAGGTTTAACCCCGTGATCACCCCCCGTCGCCAGTGTCACTAAGGCTGGGTTCACATTGCAGCGGTTTATGAGAACGGATGTGATTCGCACCGCACTGCAGTGCAAATCACATCCGATCTCTGTGCGATTCGAGTTCAGCCATTCGCCGCACCCGCCGCACCCGCCGCAAATTCGCACGGGACCCTTTTTTTGGCCCGCAGCAGAATCGGATCGCATGGGTGTTCACACCATGCGATCCGAGTTTGCAGATCGCACTGCGATATGCGAACTGATCTGGGGGTGACAGTAACATTTCACTGACACTCCCAGCAGTTCGCATAGGGCAGTGTGAACTGCCGCCGGGAGGCATGCGATGCGGGAACCCGCCGCGCATTCGTGGCGTTCCCGCATCGCTCCAGTGTGAACCCAGCCTAATAAGCGATCGTTTTTCTGATCGCTGTATTAGTGTCACAGGTGACGCTAGTTAGGCAGGTAGGTATTTAGGTTCGCTGCAGCTTTTTATAGCGCCAGGGACCCCCATATACTACCGCATAAAGCCCCCTAATTGCCCCCTAGTTAACCCTTTCACCAGTGATCACCATATAACTGTTACAGGTGACGCTGGTTGGTTAGTTATTTTTTTATAGTTTCAGGGCACCCGCCATTTATTACCTAGTCTCACTAGTGTACCCCTAAATTTAGGGGTGTCTACTTTCCAAAATGGGGTCATTTGGGGGGGGTTTGTGCCATCTTGGCATTTTATGGCCTTCAAAACTGTAACGCCCTTAGAAAGCCTGAAGGCGGTGCTTGGTTTTCGGGGCCCCGTACGCGGCTAGGCTCCCAAAAAGTCCCACATATGTGGTATCCCCATACTCAGGAGAAGCAGCAGAATTTATTTTGGGGTGTCATTTCACATATGCCCATGGCATGCGTGAGCAATATATCATTTAGTGACAACTTTGTGAAAAAAAAAAAAAAAAAGTTTGTAATTTTCCCGCAACTTGTGGCAAAATATAAAATATTCCATGGACTCAACATGCCTCTCAGCAAATAGCTTGGGGTGTCTACTTTCTAAAATGGGGTCATTTGTGGGGGTTTTGTGCCATCTTGGCATTTTATGGCCTTCAAAACTGTAATAGGTAGTGAGAAGTGAACTCAAAAATTTACGCCCTTAGAAAGCCTGAAGGCGGTTCTTGGTTTTCGGGGCCCCGTACGCGGCTAGGCTCCCAAAAAGTCCCACATATGTGGTATCCCCGTACTCAGGAGAAGCAGCAGAATTTATTTTGGGGTGTCATTTCACATATGCCCATGGCATGCATGAGCAATATATCATTTAGTGACAACTTTGTTAAAAAAAAAAAAAAAAAAAAAAAGTTTGTAATTTTCCCGCAACTTGTGGCAAAATATAAAATATTCCATGAACTCAACATGCCTCTCAGCAAATAGCTTGGGGTGTCTACTTTCTAAAATGGGGTCATTTGTGGGGGTTTTGTGCCATCTTGGCATTTTATGGCCTTCAAAACTGTAATAGGTAGTGAGAAGTGAACTCAAAAATTTACGCCCTTAGAAAGCCTGAAGGCGGTGCTTGGTTTTCGGGGCCCCGTACGCGGCTAGGCTCCCAAAAAGTCCCACATATGTGGTATCCCCATACTCAGGAGAAGCAGCAGAATTTATTTTGGGGTGTCATTTCACATACGCCCATAGCATGTGTGAGCAATATATCATTTAGTGACAACTTGAGGCAAAAAAATAAAATATTCAATGGGCTCAACATGCCTCTTATCAATTTCCTTAGGGGGTCTACTTTCCAAAATGGGGTCATTTGGGGGGGTTTTGTACTGCCCTGCCATTTTAGCACCTCAAGAAATGAGATAGGCAGTCGTAAACTAAAAGCTGCGTAAATTCCAGAAAACGTACCTTAGTTTGTAGATGTGACAACTTTTGCGCAAACCAATAAATATACAATTATTGACTTTTTTTTTACCAAAGACATGTGGCTGAATACATTTTGGCCTAAATGTATGACTAAAATTGAGTTTATTGGATTTTTCTAATAACAAAAAGTAGAAAATATCATTTTTTTTCAAAATTTGCGGTCTTTTTACGTTTATATCGCAAAAAATAAAAATCGCAGAGGCAATCAAATACCATCAAAAGAAAGCTCTATTTGTGGGAAGAAAAGGACGCAAATTTTGTTTGGGTACAACATTGCATGACCGCGCAATTACCAGTTAAAGCAGCGCAGTGCCAAAGTGTAAAAAGACCTCTGGTCATTTACCAGCAAAATGGTCCGGTCTGAAAGTGGTTAATATACATGGTGCCACACATGACTACTAGACTGATGGGGATGATTTTGATACCCCTCAGGAACTATAACACATTCAGTGGTGGTGGTACCCTCACTACGTCATGAAGCCCTAGTAGGGAGGGATTTTCCACACTTTTGGAGTTTATTGGAAGACAAAAGGAGTCAGGAGAACGGAGCTCCCCTGCTGAGGAAACACTGGAACTCACTCCGGACCTTTTTGATTGCAAAATTTAAAAGGAAACTGATGGTGTGTCCAGTGGCGGGGTAGATCCTTTTCCCTTTTCTGTAATGGCTGGGAAGCAGAATCAGCTGGGATCCTGCCCCAAGCTTGAGGTTAATGAACAAGAAATTATCTCTGATTCTATTAGTGAGAGTGGACAGAATGTGGTGCCTGAGTTAGAAGTCAGGAAAGACGATTTTTGTAGGGAACAAGTGAGACACTCCACACTTAATAGAGCCAGAGAAAATGTTAAAAGAATTGATGGCGAATCTGTTGAACCTAATGTAGGGTTGCCGTTTCCCTACATGGCTCTTAAAAGTAACTTGCTGTATCAAGTGGTAAAGCAAGGGGAAGAGGAGGTAGAACAAGAAGTGGTTCCCAAACCCTATCATCAGAGGGTATTAGATTTAGCCCATGGTCATATAATGGGTGGACACCTGGGTATAGAGAAAACTAGGGAGAGAATAACCTAGAGATTATTTTGGCCTGGGTTACATGCAGATGCCAAAAAATATTGTGAGTCATGCCCAGAGTGTCAATATTCTGCACCATTACCCCATTTTCGCAGTCCGTTGGTACCGATAATCGAAGTGCCTTTTGAAAGAATTGCCATGGATCTGGTGGGACCAGTAGTAAAGTCTGCCTGGGGCCAACAGCACATAGTGGTAATACTGGACTATGCCACAAGGTATCCTGAAGCCCTTCCCTTGCGTAATATCTCAGATAAGACTACTGCCAAAGAGTTTGTCCAGGTATTTTGTCGTGTGGGTATTCCAAAAGAGGTAATAACAGATCGAGGCACATCATTTATGTCCAGAGTCACTAAAGAATTGTACAAATTGTTCAAAATCTCCCATCTCCGTACATCTTTCTACCACCCCCAAACTGATGGTCTTGTAGAGAGATTTTACATTTTATGTTTGCTATACGAGAGGTACCTCAGGCCTCTACAGATTTGAACTACTGTATGGTAGACATCCCAGGGGATTGCTAGATGAAAACGAAAACAAAAGAAACGTGGGAGGGAGAGACCACGCCATATACAAGCGTCATTGAGCATATCTCACTGATGCAAGATAGGATTGCTGTTGTCATGCCGCTTGTATGAGAACATATGGAGCAAACCTAGGAGGCCCAGGGAAAGGTTATTAATTGGGGTGCCAAGACCAGAATCTTCAACCCAGGTGATAGAGGGCTGGTACTAGTCCCCACAGTTGAGAGTAAACTCCTAGCAAAGTGCCAAGGTCCCTTTGATATTATGGAAAGAGTAAAAACGACACACTTTACTAGCCAGGGAAAAGAAAACCAGAGCAAATATATCACGTTAATCTCTTTAAACCTTAGAAGGATAGAGAGGCTTTACTGGCAGTTCAAACCCCCCAAAAGTACATGGCCCTCGTGACAACTGAGGTACCTATAACTGAAACCTTGTCAGTGGCCCAACAGAAGGACTTTAAAGAGTTTGTGAGTAGGAATAGAGACTTTTTCCTCTCACCTACCCCGAAAGACCAGTGTTATACAGCATGACATAATTACGGAACCAGGGGGCACTGACAGAAGTCACAAGACTGCTATATACTGCTATATACTGCTGATGATAAAAGGTATTTAGCAGTTTATATTTACTAAAATAATTCATTTTCATGTTCTGTGTACTGTGGAAGACCAGATATAGTGCATGCAGGGTCCTAGGTTTAGTAAAACTTTAAAGAAATGAAACACATTAGATTACTGGAGGGAAGGTGATGTGATTGTGAGTGAAGGAGAGTGAAGGAGATGTCATTATGCCAGCTGAGGATAGGATACACAATGAGCAAGAACGGCAGGGCAGCTGCAAACTGTTTTACCTTGGGTGTTGGTGAACTTATCAATATTATTGTTGAGTTTTATTTACGGTTTTAAAGTGGTTGTATACTCGAATTTTTTACTTTTACCTACAGGAAAGCCTATAATAAGGCTTACCTGTAGGTAAAAAAAAATCTCCTAAACCTGTACGGTTTAGGAGATATTCCCCTCGGTATGCGCCGCTGACTGCAGCGGCGCATGCGCACAAGGGGATTCTCGGCCTGAAATTCCGGCAGTGGCCAGCGGCCGGAATGAAATCTCCCGCGTGCATGCGCGGGAGTGACGATATCGCGGCTCCGGCCTCTCACAGCACCGGAGCCGCGATACCCGGAAGAAACGCTGAGGGAGCATGTCAGCTCCCTCGGCGTGAATCGGGCCAGATGTCGGGGGCCTCGTTCTAAGGTAAGTATTTCATAATGAGCTAGTATGCGGTGCATACTAGCTCATTATGCCTTTTGCTTTGCAGGTTTAAAAAAAAATAAAAAAAAATTTGCGGGTTTACTACCGCTTTAATTAAAAAATATTTTTGGAACTCACTATAAGAATGCTGTATGGTTTATCTTGAGTGATTTTGCCTGGGGAGATCTACATCGAAGTGAAATGTGACTGAGGTACCCTGAAGAAGAAACATGATTATATACCTTCTAAAGTTAAACATCCTACATTTAAGGTGACCGCACATCCGAGGGTGGTGCCGAGGGTGGTGTTATACACAAGGTGGAGAAGGTGTGTAGGCAGGTGCAGTCTATATTCTCTACTGCAGGTGGCGCTCATCAGCAGCAGCAATGCAGAGGGGAGAGGAAGTTGAGAGAAGCTATGCTTTGCTATCCGAGTGACCAAGGAAATCATAGAAATCTAGTTGAATGCATATACCTCATATGACCCTAGTGACCATCTTGGGTCAGGCAGAGCCTTTTTAAGACTCTGACACCTGAGTTTGGTGTGCTTTATGTGAGTGGACAGATTAGGAAAAGGTTCCCCATCAAGCAGGGACAGTGGTAGCAATAGGCAAGGTTTCTGGAGACGTAGGGAGAAAGCAGGGCCTACATCTATCTATTCAGGAAGCTTCCCATTTGGATTAGACTAGCCAGGCTGCACTTTGCTCCTCGTGGCAGATGCTATCGGCATCCCTGGGTCCTCTGACTGTTATCAATTCACTGCATGCCTGTAGGTGACATAAGAGGATGAGCTTCCCATTGGGCCTGTTTGTGCTGTTGACTAATATTCTATACAACGTTCTTTGCAAATCTGGATTCTATATGTTTACTGCCTACCACATTGCACCTATCCAACGGGTAAATTAATTTAGGCAGGGTTCACATACAGTGAGGGAAAAAATGATTTGATCCCCTGCTGATTTTGTACGTTTGCCCACTGAAAAAAAAGATCAATCTATAATTTTAATGGTAGGTTTATTTTTAATAGCGAGAGACAGAATAACAACAAAAATATCCAGAAAAGCACATTTCAAAAGAGTTTTAAATTGATTTGTGTTTTAATGAGTGAAATAAGTATTCAATCCCTTATCAATCTCTTAAAGGGAGTGCTCCTAATCTCAACTTGTTACCTGTATAAAAGACACCTGTCCACAGAAGCAATCATTCAGATTCCAATCTCTCCACCGTGGCTAATACCAAAGAGCTGTCCAAGGATGTCAGGGACAAGATTGCAGACCTACACAAGGCTGGAATGGGCTACAAGACCATTGCCAAGCATCTTGATGAGAGGGTGAAAACAGTTGGTGCGATTATTCGCAAATGGAAGAAACAAAAAATAACTGTCACTCTCCCTCAGTTTGGGGCTCAATGGAAGATCTCACCTTGTGGAGTTTCTATGATCATGAGAACAGCGAGGAATCAGCCCAGAACTACACAGGAGAATCTTGTCAATGATCTCAGGGCGGCTGGGACCATAGTCACCAAGAAAACAATTGTTAACACACTACGCCATGAAGGACTGAAATCCTGCAGTGCCCACAAGGTCCCCCTGCTCAAGAAAGCACATGTACAGGCCTATCTGAAGCTTTATAATGAACATCTGAATGATTCAGAGTAGAACTGCGTGAAAGTGTTGTGGTCAGATGAGACCAAAATCCAGCTCTTTGGCATCAACTCAACTCGCCGTGTTTGAGGAGGAATGCTGCCTATGATCCCAAGAACACCATCCTCACTGTCAAACATGGCGGTGGAAACATTATGCTTTGGGGGTGTTTTTTTGCTAAGAGGACAGGACAACTTTGCCGCATCAAAGGTACGATGGATGGAGCCGTGTACCATCAAATCTTGGGTGAGAACCTCCTTCCCTCAGACAGGGTATTGAAAATGAGTCATGGATGGGTATTCCAGCATGACAATAACCCAAAACACAAGGCCAAGGCAACAAAGGAGTGGCACAAGAAGAAGCAGTGGCCTAGCCAGTCTCCAGACCTAAATCCTATAGAAAATTAGTGGATTGAGCTGAAGGTTTAAGTTACCAAACGTCAGCTTCTAAACCTTAATGACTTGGAGAGGATCTGCAAAGAGGGGTGGGACAAAATCCCTCCTGAGATGTGTGCAAAATGTGATGGCCAACTACAAGAAACATCTGACCTCTGTGATTGGCAACAAGGGTTTTGCCACCATGTACTTAGTAATGTTTTGCGAAGGGGTCAAATACTTATTTCACTCATTAAAATGCAAATCAATTTATATCTTTTTTGAAATGCGGTTTTCTGGATTTTTTTTTGTTGTTATTCTATCTCTCATTGTAAAATAAACCTTCTATTAAAATTATAGACTGATCACTTCTTTGTCAGTGGGCAAACGTACAAAATCAGCAGGGGATCAAATACTTTTTCCCTCATTGTATGTGCGAATTGGTGCAGATGCGAATTCAGTCAAAAATTCCTACCTGAATCGCACCTGAACCGGTGAACAGACACTCACAAGACCCCAGGCATGAACCCATGGCCACACATATATGAACCTGACCTTAAATGAACGGTGGTTGGAGTGAACACAGAAGAGTTAAAAAGAGTGGACTTAAGTTTTGCTTAAGTTGTAATTTTTGGATTCAGTTGAGGTATGATCAATTTTTGGTTTCAAATGAAGAAAAAAAACACCAACTTGTATACACTTTGAGCCCCTAGCACTTGAAAAAAATGTTTTTACGAGTTTGTATTGATTGTGGATAATTGTATATTATTTATACAATCAGATGATATTAGACTAGATAACACCACCGTTTATTAGTAACTTGATTTTAGAAATTTCTGTTTACGCATTCATTAATAACAAGATCCACGGCCTAACTAGAGTATATATATATATATATATATATATATATATGTGTATATATATATATATATATATGTATGTATATATATATATATATATATATATATATATATATATATATATATATATATATATCATTTGTTCCTGTTGAGGACAGTTTCTGTTAGAATGTGGCAGCCACATGTTAACGTCACCGTGGAAGAGTTGGAGATTGCTGTTTCCCACGCCTCTACCTGAGCCTGTTGCTACAATGGAAGGCTTTTTTTCTATTTGACAGCAGAGTGATAAAATGGCACTATTCAGCCATACAACTACCCACACACACCAGATACTTGTTTTAGGAAAAGTGTGTTATTCCGAGTCATGCGTTTTAAGTCATTTTAATAAAAGGATCTTCAAAACAGTTTGACCGGGTTAAAAAATTGCTCTGTGGAGCTGGAGATTTTTGTTTGTGCGTTTATAAAAGGTGAATTTTTTCACATCTGTCTAATGTCTCTGTCTAATGGCAAATAGACGATAGTGTGCAACGCATTTTTTAATTACATGACTATGGTAGATGGAACCAGTTTATCCCACTGTATGGACATCTTCACCTCGAACCATACCTCCTAATTCCAACAAAGACCACACCACAAATAATATGCTAGTGAAAGTTCCAGCGTATTTAGATGTTGGGGTGCCACATCCAAAATTCTATGCAAAAATGTTATATAAGGTGAGGAAAAACAAGACTTTCTCGGTACCCCCACGCCCCCCCCAAGGATGACTCTCTATCATTGAGAAATATGTAGAATGGTATAAAATGATTTTTATTATAACAAAATCGAATTAAAGACATGTACATACAGTATCTCACAAAAGTGATTACACCCCTCACATTTTTGTAAATATTTTATTATATCTTTTCATGTGACAACACTGAAGAAATTACACTTTGCTACAATGTAAAGTAGTGAGTGTACAGCTTGAATAACAGTGTAAATTTGCTGTCCCCTTAAAATAACTCAACACACAGCCATTAATGTCTAAACCGCTGTCAACAAAAGTGAGTACATCCCTAAGTGACAATGTCCAGATTGGGCCCAAAGTGTCCAGCACTGCTTTAACCCTCTTGGGCTTGCAGTTCACCAGAGCTTCACAGATTGCCACTGGAGTCCTCTTCCACTTCTCCATGAGGACATCACAGAGCTGGTGGATGTTAGAGACCTTGCGCTCCTCCACCTTCCATTTGAGGATGCCCCACAGATGCTCCATAGGTTTTAGGTCTGGAGACATGCTTGGCCAGTCCATCACCTTTACTCTCAGCTTCTTTAGCAAGGCAGTGGTCGTCTTGGAGTGTGTTTGTGATCGTTATTATGTTTGAATATTGCCCTGCGGCCCAGTCTCCAAAGGGAGGGGATCATGCTCTGCTTCAGTATGTCATAGTACATGTTGGAATTTATGGTTTCCTCAATGAACTGTAGCTCCCCAGTGCCGGCAGCACTAATGCAGCCCCAGACCATGACACTCCCACCACTATGCATGATTGTAGGCAAGACACACTCGTCTTTGTACTCCTCGCCTGGTTGCCACCACACACACTTGACACCATCGGAACCAAATGCTTTTATCTTGGTCTCATCAGACCTCAGGACATGGTTCCAGTAATGTCCTTAGTCTGCTTGTCTTCAGCAAACTGTTTGCGGACTTTCTTGGGCATCATCTTTAGAAGAGGTTTCCTTCTGGGATGAAAGCCATGCAGATCAATTTGATGCAGTGTGCGGCGTATGGTCTGAGCACTGACAGGCTGACCACCCACCCCTTAAATCTCTGCAGCGATGATGGCAGAACTCATACATCTATTTGCCAAATACTACATCTGGATATGACGTGCATTCAACTTCTTTGGTCGATCATGGCGAGGCCTGTTCTGAGTGGAACCTGTCCTGTTAAGCCGCTGTATGGTCTTAGCCACCGTGCTGCAGCTCAGTTTCAGGATCTTGGCAATCTTCTTATAGCCTAGGCCATCTTTATGTAGAGCAACAATTCTTTTTTCCAAATCATCAGAGAATTCTTTGGCATGAGGTGCCATGATGAACTTTCAGTGACCAGTATGAGAGAGTGAAATTTAACTTTAACACACCTGTTCCCCATTCACACCTGAGACCTTGTAACACTAACGAGTCACATGAAACCGGGGAAGGAAAATGGCTAATTGGGCGCAATTTGGACATTTTAACTTAGGGGTGCACTCACTTTTGTTTCCAGCGGTTTAGACATTAATGGCTGTGTGTTGAGTTATTTTGACCGGACAGAAAATTTACACTGTTATACAAGCTGTACACTTACTAATTTACATTGTAGCAAAGTGTCATTTCTTCAGTGTTGTCATATGAAAAGATATAATAAAATATTTACAAAAATGAGAGGAGTATACTCACTTTTTTGAGATACTGTATATGATGCCTCCTCAGAGGGCCTCCATTTATTATTATTATTCATTATTATTCGCAATTTATATAGCGCCAAACAGTTTACACATCACTTTACAACGTAGAAAGGGGACATTTATGCAATATAAAACAACTTAGAATGACTTGACAATATTTCAATGGATTAGCAGTATCAAATAAATACATATAAAAGCATGGGAGACTAATCCACTTTGGAAGTTTTTCTACATGTTTTTTCACGGCACAGGGCCAATTCTTCAGCAGATGTAGTGGTCAAAATATCTGAGAATAAAAATGAACACAAAATACAATAACAAGAGATTTATGACAGTATAGAAAAAGTCATAATTGTTTTAAAAGCATAGATGTTGAGCATCAAGCATGTGATCACAGAACTGGAGTACCAAAACTCATCGAAAAGTGGTAAAATGGTTAACTCGGTCCAGAATCCCACCAGCGCCACCAAATCTCACACCACGGCAGTTATGGGAGCAAGTGATGGTCAAAATAGAACAGCTAAAGACTAGAAATCAACAAGAAACAACGCATATGACTGTGCTGTATCACATATATATATATATATATATATATATATGCTCTGTATGTCATGGAGATTGATCACACACATAGGTTGGACTTGATGGACTTGTGTCCTTTTTCAACCTCACCTACTATGTAACTATGTGTTGTATTATCTTACTGTACAATTCCTCTTAAGTTTACATTAAACACCTTTCCCAACACACCACAAAATAAAGTGGTACACACAGCTCATTGTACAACCTTGACATCTGTTGAGATGAATGAGCTCCTGTGCATGCATATGAATTGTGTCATCTCGGCACAGCCAATCACGATGCCTGAACATCCTGTACGCAGAAGAGGATCAAGAAAAGATACCTCCTCAGAAGGCTCCCATTTTATAGTGACATTGTCCCCATGTAATATAAGCATAAAACAACTTATGCCGCGTACACACAACCGGTTTTCCCGTCGGAATAAACTACGAAGGTTTTTCCAGCGGAGTTCCGCTGAAACTGTCTTGCGTACACACGATCACACCAAAGTCCGATCGTTAAGAACGTGGTGACGTACAACACGTACAATGGGACTAGAAAAGGGAAATTCAATAGCCAGTAGCCAATAGCCTCCGTCTTGTACTTTCTTCAGAGCATGCGTCGTTTTTGGTCCGTCAGAACAGCATATAGACGAGCAGTTTTCCCGATAGGATATGGGTCCAACGGAAATATTTAAAACATGTTCTATTTCTAGGTCCATCAGAATTTTCATTAAAAAAAAGTCCAATGAGGCATACACATGATCCGAATATACGATGAAAAGCTTCCGTCTGACTTTTTCTGTCGGACAGTCTGCTCGTGTGTACGTTGCATTAGAATGACTTGACAACATCTCAATGGATTAGTAGTATCAAACAAATACATATGAAAGCATGGGAGACAATTTGACGTTAGAAGTTTCTCTACATGGGAGCTTCTGTTGCTGGCCAGCAACAGAAGCTCATGGGTGTCACATCGCTGGAGGGGAGGTAAGTAGAGTTCTGCTTAAAATGGAATTTAATGGCCATATCAGCCTTTTATTACAAACCTCAAAAAACATATCTTAACAGTAAAACATGAAAACGGGGTTGGGTTCTAGGTCCTTGAGGGCACAACAACCAAACAATTAAACATTTACCTTGGAATCCAATTCTGTACATTTAGTTGCATCAAACTGCTTTTGGGATGATTTTCCAAAACTGCCAACTATACCGTCAATACCATCTGTTCCATACTAATTCAGGTCACTTAAAGTTGACCACACCAAAGAGAAGCTTTACTGTATCTATTGCACACCTTACAGACTTGAATTGGTGGATTGCACTACCATACAATCATAGGGGAATGAGGATGTGCACCATTACAACTTGATATAGTGCCAGCATTTCAAAATCCTTTTTCAAGGCAGAGTGGATCCTGCGAGGTCCTGAAACATCAGGCTATGATGCTTGTTGCTTATTAATATGTATTATTGAAGATCCTTATTTTCACACTGAAGACAGGACACTATATCCAAGATGGATTGCAGACAATTTCTTTTTTCTACCAACTAACCACTTTCAAAGACCCCGCTCACCAAAATACATGTTCCCAATACCTTTTCCCATCAGAGGGGGCAGTATAGACATTATTGGTCAGTATCAGTTTCTCTAAGGTCTATGTCACACTTTTGATCCTGTTGTCAGCAAATAAACCAATTACCTGCTTCTACAGCATCTCTACCTCTACTGGCAAAGAAGCAATACTTTAAAACAGCCTTTTTCAAACTTTCCAACACAGAGGAACCCTTGAAATAGTTTGTCGGTCTCGGGGAACCCCTGCTAAAAATTATAAATCTATAACTCATGATACAATAGTGTGATGGTCAGTGGAAAGAATGGTCCTTACACTTGTGGTCATTGGGAAGAATTACCTCCTTACAGATAGCTAAAAAGATCAATGGTGTCAGTGGGAACTTATCTGAGAGGCAGAAATTGCCCAATGCTGAAGGAACCCCTAGCAACCTTTGGAGCAACCCTAGTTGAGAACCACTGCTTTAGAAGCAAGTGAGTAGTCTTTTTGCTGTTATCAACAGGATCAGATAACACATACTGTATATAAAAGACATATTGCATTGGAATAGAACACATAGTCGCAGAATCCTTTGCTTTCTAGACTCCCTAATAAAGATATTCTGAGATCCCTTGACATGAGCTCAGCCTGTAGGATTAAAGAATGAATGTAACACAACAGTCTTGTAGAGGAGAAGGGAGGGTTACAGGGACTATAGTCACTTCCCTCTAATGCCTTTTACATTCTTAAACAGAATGTTAAACTGCATCTCAGCTAGACATGTTAATAATAGCACAGGACCCTCACGAACATCATTTAAATTGTCAAGAAGAGCCTGATTAATGCGCCATCCAGGGTGACGGGGTATACACGGGAAGATATGACAGAATGTCTCCCTAATGACTTCTTAAAATGCCTTAATTTGCAAAATTGACCGAAAGGTTTGGCGACAGGAGTTGGGGAAGTGACAAGCAATAAAAGACGAAGTGCTGAAATCATAGGTGATGTCGATTCTGGACATGGGAAAATGCAAAGCTAAAAGGATGTATTTGGAAGAGGACAGCTGGTCCATCAAAAGCTATTAAATTGCAGGGGTATTAGCCAGAGCGGCGTCTCGATGATTCTTGCAAATCGTCATTACCGTCACTTAGAGGAGAGCTGCGCTAAGCCCTATTTATATCTGTACTGGCCACATAACATCATCTCAGTGCAATGTCAGAATACACAGCAATGGCATCTGCGGGAAAAAAATTCTGAGTCTGTCGGTGAAAATGTTTCTGTGAGAATTTTTGGACGATTTGGCATCAACCATCTTTATCAGCTTTAAGAAGCACAGGAATGGTTTCCTGAGTTGCATCAAATTTTCAAAGAGGTCTGGCAAAAATGTCAGTCCTGAAGGTAGACCTTATTAAGTCCATATGGAAGCCATACTTCTCACAGTACTCAATCTTGTAATGGTGGCTGGTCAAAGTTAATGCCATGGATGGTGCTGTGCCAGAACCAAATGCAAAGTCATCATTACTTCAAATACACGTGTTTCTCATGTCTGCTGTGAAGACAGAGTCACATAAGGCATAACAAACTAATGTTTCAGGACTTGTAAGGTGCCTTTCTGAAGGGAACATTGTGAAACTAGTGTTACAATGCTGCCTTCGGAAAAAAGGACCCTGCAAGGTCCCGTAGCATCTGTACCCTGACTCCTGAATATTGGCAAGTGAGCAATGGCAGGGGAATGCCTGCAACAGTGCTGCAAATATGGCAACATTTTGTGCTATTTAACTTCTTGACTCTTAAAGATATGTATTCAGTTGTAGGCCTTTGCAAGTCATCTACATGTCAAAGAATTTAAAAACTGTGTTTCACGACAAATCTTTCTCTTGAATATGTCATGAATGTCAACAGCATGCCCCCCTCTGACTCTTAACTATCATGAAGGGAAAGCATAGTGTATTTTACTGGGAACACATTTTGAGTTATTACTGCCTGGCTATGGACATAAATATTCTTTAAAACAAATCCTTACTGTAACATAAAAAAAAATTCCAGAGACACCATTTTTTTGCTAAGCATCCAGAGACAGAAAAGCTTCTATTTTGTAAATGAGTTTGCCTAATACAAAGTGCTCTGTGTTCAAGGGAAAAGAGGTATGGCCCCTAGAAGTCGCACATCTAAGGTGTGCTACGGAAGTGAATGGAGTGGCAACCTCAGCCTGGACTCCAACCAGGTCATGACTCCAACGCGTTTCACTGCACCCCCCAGAGCTTAGTTATGGGGATCCCCATGACTAAGCTCTGAGGGGAGGAGTGAAACACATTGGGGGCGTGGCCTGGTTGGAATCCAGTCTAAGGTTGCCACTCCATTCACCTTTCTAGGACACCTAAGTTGTGTGACTTTCAGGGGCCATACCTCTTTTCCCTTGAACCCTACAGGAGCCAGGATGGGCTCCATCCCCTGTCAGCACTTTAACAGCAGCTGTGGGTGTACTGTCTACATACTCCCTCCTTCATGAGCCTGAGTGGCACACATACACTTTCCAGGTCACAAAGTGCTCTGAGATTGGCGAAAGAGGAGGGGCGGTGGGGGGCAGTGTGGCTGCAGATAGGACCCAAAGAGCAGCATTGTAGCTTGAACAATTTCAGTGCTTTTATTGTAATCTGTAAGGATGAATTCCTTAACTGTGACTTTGATTACAGAGATTGGTGAGGGTTTATTTAAAAGTTTATTTACTGCTTAAATGCTAAAGAGAGCTTGACATTTGTATTGTCTGACACTTCCACCACATTTCCACTAATACCACCAACTCCTCACCTTCCTCCAAACCCCTCACACCTCATTAACCAGACCAGACTACGTTTGGAGTAAATGGCCGAAGGCCTTGATTTATTAACCAAAATATGTATAAATATAACAAATATAAACTTTCAATAAATAACTTTTATTAACATGTAAACTTTCCCTTAATACTGAAACATGGGTCATTAGCATACCCAAGACCCTACTGGTCACTGCACAATATATTTGACCTCTTGACCTCCAGACGGACTCCCCTGTCTCGGAGGCTTTACCCAAACCAATGCAGTGACCTACCCCTTTTACTCTTCCGGTTACCCCCTTGTAACCGTGAAGTACAGCACCAACCATCCCCATCACCATGGATGGGTACAACCTATTCTCCACCTGCACCACTTGACCTTATCAACTAACCCCCCAAACAACCTGCCACAGCTCGAAAGGTGGTAAAGCCTTACCCTTTCGAGCACCGCCACACGCACAGACCCCTCTGAATCCCCTCCTGGAGGCCTAACGCCCACAAATCCGTCACTCCTCAAGTATCTCCAGGTCTCAAACTCCAACTCCCGATGCCGAACTCCCCCATTTCTGATAAAAAAACCTGCTCACTTCCTTGTTAACTTTTACCCGTGCCCTGTCCACCTTTTTGTCAGACTGTGCCCACCTCCACGACATCATGCTGACCATATCCGACCACACTAAAACCATGCCCGGGTAGGAAGCCTTCAACCGAAGAACATCACACTTGATATCTCTTATGAGGTCCCTCATGGACCTGACTCCCATGTCGTTGCCTCCCACATGAAGAAGCAGAACATCCGGCGGCCGGTCCAAGTGAGAGAATCTATGGACCTCACCCAAAACCCTATTCCACCGCATACCAGGGACCCCTATCCATCGAACCTGTGCCTCATGCCTGGGAATCCGAAGCTGTCTCCCGTTTGGTCAAATGTCCTTTTTGAACCCCAAAAGACGTAGGAATGGCCCAGAATCCAGACCAATCCAACTTCATAACCTGTAAACAAAAACCATTAAATACACAAAACCAATCAAACAACCGTCCCATACATGTACACATCTCCCCCCCCCCCCCAACACACCATATCTCCCCAAGTCCTATGTTAGTAAGTGTGGACGAACGTACAGCCGAAACCTCCCGGATTCCCATCTTCCTATTCTCCTCACCGCCTCCGCACTCAGCACGGCCCTAGACGCCTCCGTAGCCGCCCCAATGCGGAAAGAGTGTGATGAAAAATTCCCCGGGTCAAATCCCGCTGCCACCACGCATTTTTTTAAAACGGCGTTGAACTGGAACTTGGACAGAAAAGAACCATCCCCATGCATGAAAAAGGGGCCCGCCGTATACACAAGAAAGCCTCCACCGCCCCCACCGGGCATATATCGCTCTTAGCAATAGGGCCCACCTCCACCAGAACCCCTCTCCCTTCTTGATCCGTCTTAGACCTGCGCAACCAAATCCTTACCCCCTCCTGTCGTCCCAGCTCCACATCGTCCGCATCCAACCCCCCAATTCTAGACCTGGCCGGTTAAAACAGCTCACTAATCCTGAATGCCCCAAAAAAGGACAAAGAAAAAGCCACCCGAAAGAGGCTTTGTTCGTAAAAAGAACCGCAAACCGTCTCTACCGCCCGGCACAGGCCACGAAGCCGCCCATCCCTCTGTCTATGCGCCTTCCGGTATGCCTTTAACGCTTGCTGCAACCAGAACTCTTTTGTAAAATCCCGAGGCACTTCCCATTTAAACAAGAAGGCCAACCCCACCATCTTCCTGTCTATGGAGGCTGCCGAAACCCCCCCGTTCCATATCCTTGCAAATAAAGTAAAAAACAGCTTGAGCCATGCCCGCCTCACCCGGGGCCATGCCGATCGCTGCTAGGCATTCAGACCACTCCTGCCAAACCTTTGAAGTAAGTCTACATGCCTTCCATGTAGACTTACACACAGACAATTCAATCAACCGTGCTGCAACTCCACCGCTATGCGCCACATCCAAGCCGGGCAGCTGATCCCGTGACGCTCTGCCTCTGGTGCCAGTCCCCGAAACCTGTCCCACTGAAAACGAGACAGAGCGTCAGCCAACTTGTTCTCAACCCCTGGCAGGTGTACAGCATAGACAAAAGCATTCACCTGTAAACAACGCAACACTAGGTGGCGTACAAGCCTGACCACCAGCCCAGAGGCCGCTGTCAGCCGATTAACCACGTGCACTACCCCTAAGTTGTCGCAATTGAAGCGCACCTTCATGTTCTGAAAGGACTCCCCCCCAAATTTCCAAGGCCACCACAATGGGAAACAATTTCAACAACACCAGGTTGTTTAGGAGCCCGGCCTCGGCCCACTCCATAGGCCACGGTGCCGCGCACCACTGTCCTTTGAAGTAAGCGCCGAAACCCGATGACCCTGGGGCATCGGTAAACAATTCCAGATCCCAATTGCTAATGGGACCCGACATCCATAGGGCCCGTCCGTTAAACGAAGCCAGAAATTCTTGCCACACCCTAAGGTCCTCCTTGTGATCCTGTTTCACACCCCAAGGCCCTCCTGCCTCCCCCCCGCTGCGGCCCCTGTAGGCGGGGTTTGGCCCGCCAGCCCCGCGGACCCACTCCCCCGCCCGCCACCGGCGCCCCTTGCAAGCTACTACGCCCCAACAAATCATGCAACAATGTAGAAATAGAAACAGAAGAGTTACACTCACCGGGCTGCCCAGGACCGGGCCTCGCAGCCGCCGTACTTGGACCCACCGCCGACTCCAAGCCATCTCCGCCATCCGACTCCGACAGCTCGCCCTCTGATCAGTCGCTTTCCACTGCCGA
>NW_027507685.1:117949903-117952403 GCF_037356315.1 Lithobates pipiens | reverse complement strand
GTGTAGTGCACAGTATAGTATAGTAGGTTAGTGTAGTGGTCAATATAGGAATCAGGCAGGTCAGTACTATTGTATTTGAAGGAACTCGGGGAGTGCTAAAATTCGGCAGGTTAGGGGGCCTTGCCCCGGGTGCTGACAACCCATGCGATGTCACTGGGTGAAAGTGCCCGGTAGGCAAGTGGTTGCAGTATATGTATTAATACAAAGGAAAAACGGTCACTAGAATACCAGTCAAAGGGAAGCTGCTCTCACAGGACACAAGTGATGTATCAAAAATAACTTCAATTAAGTAAATACAAAATATCTTTATAAATGTCAAACGTTGAATACAAATAGTATCAAAAATCACACACATTGATAAACACCCTTCTTCCACCAATAAATAATACAATGGTGTCTTTTTTATTGGTGGAAGAAGGATATTTAAATATGTGTGTGATTTGTGATACTATTTTCTTTCAGTATTTGACATTTATAAATACATATTGTATAACTAAAGGATAAACTTTTTATTTTTTAGTTTTGGATAGAGTGGAGAGGGATTAGAACACCTGCCAGTTTTTATTGCTTTCTGTGCCCCTGTTAAGGAGATCCCCCCTCTCTATTTGTCCTGTTTACCTTTATCATTGAAAGTGAAATGAAAATAAAATCCCAAACAGTTTTTTGTACCTACAAAAGTAATAGAGGGGACATTTTTCTATGGGGACACTAGTTCTGGTGACCTGGGGGACCCCAAGGGAGTCCCTCGAATTTGCAGGGATTTCCTCTCACTTCCTGTTTTGGGTGTGGGACAGGAAGTAAAGGTAAATCTCCCCAATGGGGACACAGATGGCAAAAAAAAAAAACTGTCAGGGTCAGTAACTTCATTACTCTATCCAAAATAAAAAATGTTTGCCTTTAGGTACATTTTAAAGCTTTCTCAATCTTTTCAACACCGAGAAACCTGTGAAATATTTTTCCAGTCTCAGAAAAAAATAATTGTGAAGTAGTGAATAATTGTGAAGTAAAGTATCCCCACTACATATGACATACATTCTAACCAGGGATTTGATCATTGTGATATGCATGTACATTGTATTATGTTTAGGCCTCATGCACACTGGACGTTATAATAACGTTATAAAAACGTCAGTAGCTTTGCAGTGAGTTTTTCAGCACTTTAATAATAGGGTTATTAGCGGGTTTTTTCTGGGTTTTTAGCGTTCTTAAGCTTTTTTTTATTTTTTTTGTGATTGGGGTGTGTCTCCAAAAGTCTCCAAAAATCTGTCAAAATGACAGGAGAAAATAAGTATATTTTACTACATGTAATGGGGTGGATTTACTAAAGGCACAAAGACTGAGCACTTTGCAAGTGAAGTTGCTCCAGAACTTAGTAAATGAGGGGGGAGCTCTGCTGACTTCCATCACCCAATCATGTTCAAGAAAAAATGCTGTTTTTTTTTTCCTTGCATGTGATTGGGTATTCTTTGAAAGTGAAGCTTTACTTCATGTACTAATCTATTGGCCTTAAAGTAGAACTATAGGCAAAACTTTTTTTAAATTTTGGATAAAGGAAGGGTTATAATCCCTGTCAGTTTATTTTTTATTTTTTTGGCCATCTTTGTCCCCATTGGAAAATGTCCCCTCTATTACTTTCCTGGGGACAACACAAAATTTGGGATTTTCTTTTACTTTCACTTTCAAAACAGGACTACTATAGAGAGGGTGAATCTCCCTAACGGGACACAGACAACAATAAAATCCTGACAGGTGTTCTAATCCACCTCCACGCTATCCAAAACTATTAAAAAAAAATGCCTTTAGGTATACGTTAAGTAAAACAACCCCAACTATTTCCATATTTAGGTTTCTTTTATGCACTGCTGTCGAGAGAACTGATCCAAAAAGGTAGACATTTTTACATTCTTTAACCACTTAAGGACTGGAAGAATTTGGCCCCTTAATGATCAGGCCATTTTTGCAATACGGCACTGCGTCGCTTTAACTGACAATTGCGCGGTCGTGCCCAAACAAAATATATATATGTATTCTTCTACATATTTTTGGTAAAAAAATATTGCAATAAGCGTATATTGATTGGTTTGCGCAAAGGTTATAGCATCTACAAAATAGGGGATACATTTATGGCATTTTTATTATCATTTTTTTACAGAGACAGAGAAAGCTAGAGAGAGAGAGAGACAGAGAGAGAGAGGCAGAGAGACAGAGGCAGAGAGACAGAGGCAGAGAGAGAGAGAGGCAGAGAGAGGCAAAGAGAGAGAGGCAGAGAGAGGGGCAGAGAGACAGAGGTAGAGAGAGGGGCAGAGAGACAGAGAGGGGCAGAGAGAGAGAGAGGCAGAGAGAGAGAGGCAGAGAGAGAGAGGCAGAGAGAGAGAGATAGAGAGAGAGAGATAAAGAGAGGGGCAGAGAGGGGGCAGAGAGAGAGGCAGAGAGAGGAGGGACAGAGGGAGAGAGAGAGAGAGAGAGGGGCAGAGAGAGGGAGGCAGAGAGAGAGAGGGAG
>NW_027507685.1:117762403-117947403 GCF_037356315.1 Lithobates pipiens | reverse complement strand
GAGAGAGGCAGAGAGAGAGAGAGAGAGAGAGAGAGGCAGAGAGAGAGAGAGACAGAGAGATATAGAGAGAGAGAGACAGAGGCAGAGAGAGAGACAGAGAGATATAGAGAGAGAGAGAGACAGAGGCAGAGAAAGAGGCAGAGAGAGAGAGACAGAGACAGAGAGATATAGAGAGAGAGTGAGACAGAGGCAGAGAAAGAGGCAGAGAGAGAGAGGGGCAGAGAGAGAGAGACAGAGAGATAGAGAGAGAGAGAGAGGCAGAGGCAGAGAGAGAGAGTTACTGTAGGCAGGACAGTATAGTAGTCAGTTTAGTGTAGTGGTCAGCATAGTATAGTGGTTAGTGTAGTGTACAGTGTAGTGGTCAGTGTAGTGGACAGTATAGTATAGTGGTCAGTGTAGTGTAGTGCACAGTATAGTATAGTAGGTTAGTGTAGTGGTCAGTATAGGAATCAGGTAGGTCAATATAGGAATCAGGCAGGTCAGTACTATTGTATTTGAAGGAACTCGGGGAGTGCTAAAATTCGGCAGGTTAGGGGGCCTTGCCCCGGGTGCTGACAACCCATGCGATGTCACTGGGTGAAAGTGCCCGGTAGGCAAGTGGTTGCAGTATATGTATTAATACAAAGGAAAAACGGTCACTAGAATACCAGTCAAAGGGAAGCTGCTCTCACAGGACACAAGTGATGTATCAAAAATAACTTCAATTAAGTAAATACAAAATATCTTTATAAATGTCAAACGTTGAATACAAATAGTATCAAAAATCACACACATTGATAAACACCCTTCTTCCACCAATAAAGAACACAATGTTGTCTTTTTTATTGGTGGAAGAAGGATATTTATATATGTGTGTGATTTGTGATACTATTTTCTTTCAGTATTTGACATTTATAAATACATATTGTATAACTAAAGGATAAACTTTTTATTTTTTAGTTTTGGATAGAGTGGAGAGGGATTAGAACACCTGCCAGTTTTTATTGCTTTCTGTGCCCCTGTTAAGGAGATCCCCCCTCTCTATTTGTCCTGTTTACCTTTATCATTGAAAGTGAAATGAAAATAAAATCCCAAACAGTTTTTTGTACCTACAAAAGTAATAGAGGGGACATTTTTCTATGGGGACACTAGTTCTGGTGACCTGGGGGACCCCAAGGGAGTCCCTCGAATTTGCAGGGATTTCCTCTCACTTCCTGTTTTGGGTGTGGGACAGGAAGTAAAGGTAAATCTCCCCAATGGGCACACAGATGGCAAAAAAAAAAAAAACTGTCAGGGTCAGTAACTTCATTACTCTATCCAAAATAAAAAAATGTTTGCCTTTAGGTACATTTTAAAGCTTTCTCAATCTTTTCAACACCGAGAAACCTGTGAAATATTTTTCCAGTCTCAGAAAAAAATAATTGTGAAGTAGTGAATAATTGTGAAGTAAAGTATCCCCACTACATATGACATACATTCTAACCAGGGATTTGATCATTGTGATATGCATGTACATTGTATTATGTTTAGGCCTCATGCACATTGGACAATATAATAATGTTATAAAAATGTCAGTAGCTTTGCAGTGAGTTTTTCAGCATTTTAATAATAGGGTTATTAGCGGGTTTTTTCTGGGTTTTTAGCGTTCTTAAGCTTTTTTTTTTTTTTTTTTGTGATTGGGGTGTGTCTCCAAAAGTCTCCAAAAATCTGTCAAAATGACAGGAGAAAATAAGTATATTTTACTACATGTAATGGGGTGGATTTACTAAAGGCACAAAGACTGAGCACTTTGCAAGTGAAGTTGCTCCAGAGCTTAGTAAATGAGGGGGAGCTCTGCTGACTTCCATCACCCAATCATGTTCAAGAAAAAATGCTGTTTTTTTTCCTTGCATGTGATTGGGTATTCTTTGGAAAGTGAAGCTTTACTTCATGTACTAATCTATTTGCCTTAAAGTAGAACTATAGGCAAAACTTTTTTTAAATTTTGGATAAAGGAAGGGTTATAATCCCTGTCAGTTTTTTTTTTGGCCATCTTTGTCCCCATTGGAAAATGTCCCCTCTATTACTTTCCTGGGGACAACACAAAATTTGGGATTTTCTTTTACTTTCACTTTCAAAACAGGACTACTATAGAGAGGGTGAATCTCCCTACCGGGACACAGACAACAATAAAATCCTGACAGGTGTTCTAATCCACCTCCACGCTATCCAAAACTATATAAAAAAATGCCTTTAGGTATACGTTAAGTAAAACAACCCCAACTATTTCCATATTTAGGTTTCTTTTATGCACTGCTGTCGAGAGAACTGATACAAAAAGGTAGACATTTTTACATTCTTTAACCACTTAAGAACTGGAAGAATTTGGCCCCTTAATGATCAGGCCATTTTTGCAATACGGCACTGCGTCGCTTTAACTGACAATTGCGTGGTCGTGCCCAAACAAAATATATATATGTATTCTTCTACATATTTTTGGTAAAAAAAATATTGCAATAAGCGTATATTGATTGGTTTGCGCAAAGGTTATAGCATCTACAAAATAGGGGATACATTTATGGCATTTTTATTATCATTTTTTTACTATTAATGTGGTCAGCGATTTTTAGGGGGACTGCGACATTGCGGCGGACAGATCAGACACTTTTGACACTTTTTCTTGAGACCAGTGACATTTATAAAGTGATCAGTGTTAAAAATAGCCACTGATTACTGTATAAATGTCACTGGCAGGGAAGGGTTTAACATTAGGGGGCGATCAAGGGGTTAAGTGTTCTCTAGGGAGGTGTTTCTAACTGTGGGGGCAGTGTAGTGACTAGAGGAGGCGACAGATCGCTGTATCTTCTCACTAGCAACAGCAGATCTGTCTATCCTCCCCTGACAAAACGGGGATCTGTCTGTTTACATCAACAGATTTCCGTTCTGAGTGATCGCGGGTGGGCGTTGCACATTGCAGCTGCCAGACATGCGCATCGGCTGCGGAATCGTCCCATAATGGTCTTAAAGTGTCCAATGTGCACTGATGGCGATTCGCCCAGGAGAATGTGGCGGCTGGTCTTCAAGTGGTTAAATACTGCATGCCTGGACCACTGCTTAATTACTGCATGCATTTCATTATTTCTTTCTTTCTGTGAATTGAGTTTAATGGCTTTTCATGCGGTATTTACCAAGTGTTTTCAGCGCTTTGCGGTAAACACTGCAAAACTGCATAGTGAATTGACAGTTCCGGGATCGCACGCAATATTTAGGGAAAATATGTCCGGACACCTAAATATCGCATGCAACCTGCTTTAGTAAATGGAGCCTACTGTCTTTACTAAAGTTAACCTCTTCTTTTATGCTGTGCTTAATTGGCCCAAATTATAACATCTTTTTGAAAATGGTTCCACAAAGGCAGATCTGTTTTGATGACTACTTGACTTTGTATGTGTAAGGGAAGATCAGAAAAGTTAGTTCATCATTAGAGAAGGACTGTATAAGCAGAAGTCTAGCACTAACTTAAAGGGTAAGTTCAACTTTTTTACAGAAGATGAAAAAGTGAATTAACTCCAAATTTCCCGGCCATCCCTCCAGATCCCATTGCACATAGCTCTATATGCCTCTTGCTGCCAGTGTAATGGCCTATAAACTGTACACTACAATACAGAGTGAGATTCCAAGATGGCAAGCACTTATCGGTCAGTGCAGACACATGATTGCACTGACCAATGAGAAGCACTTCTTTCTTTTGGGACACATTACTGGAAGAGAGGCCTCAGATGTTTTTCTGATTGGTGGCTGTGGTAATGTGGCTGCACTCACCAATGAGCACTTACCATTGAACGCATCATGATGGTATCCAGGGCTATCGTATTGTACAGTGTACGGACTGCTGCACCAGTTGCCATGTGGCTCACCTTTTAATTTTTCATGAAAAGGTTAACTTAAGGTGATTGTAAAGTCTCATTTTTTTTTCTAGTATTTCACAAACATGTCACCCCTGGCCCCTCCCTCCGGCCCAGTGCCGCCACAGCAAGCAGCTTACTATGGGGGCACTCAAGCTGAACCACAGTTCCATTCAGACATGGAACCGCTAATCGGCTCCGCCCCCTCTCTCACCTCATTGGCTAACTGACTTAGATTGACAACAAGGGGAGCCAATGATGTCACTGCTGTGTCACAGCCAATCAGAAGGTCCTGGATGGCCTAGGCACTCATGGTCACCCCCAAGATCCATACCAGCCCTTCAGGTCTGGTATGAATATTAAGGGGAACCCCAAACTCAAATTTTAAAAAAATGGTGTGGGGGGCCCCCAGGCACTATATACTCTGAACAGCCGTATACAGTGGTGTGAAAAAGTGTTTGCCCCCTTCCTCATTTCCTGTTCCTTTGCATGTTTGTCACACTTAAGTGTTTCGGAACATCAAACCAATTTAAACAATAGTCAAGGACAACACAAGTAAACACAAAATGCAATTTGTAAATGAAAGTTTTTTATTATTAAAGGTGAAAAAAAATCCAAACCATCATGGCCCTGTGTGAAAAAGTGATTGCCCCCCTTGTTAAAACATACTATAACTGTGGTTGTCCACACCTGAGTTCAATTTCTCTAGCCATACCCAGGCCTGATTATTGCCACACCTGTTCACAATCAAGGCATCACTTAAATAGGAGCTGCTTGACACAGTAAGGTCCACCAGAAGATCCTTAAAAGATACACATCATGCCGAGACCCAAAGAAATTCAGGAACAATTGAGAAAGAAAGTAATTGAGATCTATCAGTCTGGAAAGGGTTATAAAGCCATTTCCAAAGCTTTGGGAATCCAGCGAACCACAGTGAGAGCCATTATCCACAAATGGCGAAGACATGGAACAGTGGTGAACCTTCCCAGGAGTGGCCGGCCGCCCAAAATTACCCCAAGAGCGCAGCGACGACTCATCCAAGAGGTCACAAAAGACCCCACAACAACGTCCAAGGAACTGCAGGCCTCACTTGCCTCAGTTAAGGTCAGCGTTCATGCCTCCACCATCAGGAAAAGACTGGGCAAAAATGGCCTGCATGGCAGAGTTCCAAGGAGAAAACCACTGCTGAGCAAAAAGAACATCAAAGCTCGTCTCAATTTCTCCACAACACATCTTGATGATCCCCAAGACTTTTGGGACAACATTCTGTGGACCGATGAGACAAAAGTGGAACTCTTTGGAAGGTGTGTGTCCAAGTATATCTGGCGTAGAAGGAACACTGCATTTCATAAAAAGAACATTATACCAACAGTAAAATATGGTGGTGGTAGTGTGATGGTCTGGGGCTGTTTTGCTGCTTCAGGACCTGGAAGACTTGCCGTGATAAAAGGAACTATGAATTCTGCTGTCTACCAAGAGATCCTGAAGGAGAATGTCCGACCATCTGTTCGTGTACTCAAGCTGAAACGAACTTGGGTTCTGCAGCAGGACAATGATCCTAAACACACCAGCAAGTCCACCACCGAATGGCTGAAGAAAAACAAAATGAAGACTTTGGAGTGGCCTAGCCAAAGTCCTGACCTGAATCCTATTGAGATGTTGTGGTATGACCTTAAAAAGGCCGTTCATGCTCGAAAACCCTCTAATGTAACTGAATTAGGACAATTCTGCAAAGATGAATGGGCCAAAATTCCTCCAGGATGCTGTAAAAGCCTCATTGCACGTTATCGCAAACGCTTGGTTGCAGTTGTTGCTGCTAAGGGTGGCCCAACCAGTTATTAGGTTTAGGGGGCAATCACTTTTTCACACAGGGCCATGATGGTTTGGATTTTTTTTCACCTTTAATAATAAACACCTTCATTTACAAATTGCATTTTGTGTTTACTTGTGTTGTCCTTGACTATTGTTTAAATTGGTTTGATGTTCCGAAACACTTAAGTGTGACAAACATGCAAAGGAACAGGAAATGAGGAAGGGGGCAAACACTTTTTCACACCACTGTATATACTATACGGCCTGCCCTATATACTCTGCAGAAAATTGGGCCTTAGGTGTTGGTGGTACCAGAACACTGTAAGCCCTCACAGTTACTCTTGTTGGGCGCAGGAATGGGCCCTGCTGTGAACTATTATATCAAGAATTGTAACTACATGCCCTGTTAAAGAGGAAGTAAACCCTGATGGCATATCAGTGCCACAACACTGTAAGCCCTCACAGATACTCTTTTTGGGCGCAGGAAAGGGCCCTTCTGTGAAACAGGACTGACAGTTTCTTGTCCTTATGTGGCACCCCCCTCTCTCTAGGCTCACATTGCTCCCTTCCTCAACCTGAGAACCAACATTGGAGCCTTCAAATCGCTGCACATCCTCCAGCAGCATATAACCAACACTGTGGTCGAATAATTCCGGGGACTCCTCCGTGCATGATGGTAGGTCTACGGAAGGGCACCGAGCTGGTAGAATAGGCCGTTTTGACAGCTGTGTTGGAAGGCAAACTACTCTGATCCTGGGTGACAGAGGATGAGGACGGCTTAGTTATACACTCCACCAACTCTTCTGCATTTTGTGACTCAATAACACGGCCAGAAGCAGCAAAAAAGCAGAAAAAAGGACACGTGTGCCCCACAGCCATCTGCAGAGGATGCACCATGTCCACGAACACCCCTGTTGATGGTAGAGACAGAGGCTGCTTGCACTCTTTTAGTGGCCTGTGAGCGTCTGCCTCTCCTTGATAGGCTTCCGGACATGATGAATTTTTTGTTTTGGAACACCACACTACACTGTATTAGATACTATGTATACCACCAGAAGTGTATTAGAAAGTGTACAATGGCTGCACTGTATTGTATACTGTGTACACCACCAGAAGTGTAGTAGAAACTACACTCATGCTCATCCTGTCCTCCATACATAGATACTGTTTCATTCATAGAAACTTTAGTACTGTTTAGCCAGGGTTCTAGGTGTAATCCTGGACTGAGCTGTCCTTTCAGCCCCAAATCCAGTCTTTGCCATGACACTCCAAATTGAGCACAGGTGCATCCTGTTTCCACTGATCATCCTTGAGATGTTTCTATAACTTGATTGAAGGCCACATGTGGTAAATTCAGTTGATTGGACATGATTTGGAAAGGCACACACTTGTCTATATAGTCCCACAATTAACAGTGCATGTCAGAGCACAAACCAAGCCATAAAGTCCAAGGAATTGTCTGTAGACCTGTGAGACAGGATTGTGTGGAGGCACAGATCTTGGGAAGGGTACAGAACATTTTTTGCAGCATTTAAGGTCCCAGTGAGCACACTGACCTCCATCATTGGTAAATGGAAGAAGTTTGGAACCACCAGGACTCTTCCTAGAGAGGACTGCCTGGCCAAACTAAGCAATCGGGGGAAGAAGGGCCTTAGTCAGGTAGGTGACCAAGAACCCAATGGTCACTCTGACAAAGCTCCAGCATTTCTTTGTAGAGAGAGGAGAAACTTCCAGGAGCGCAACCATCTCTGCAGCAATCCACCAAGTCAGGCCTGTATGGTAGAGTGGCCAGACGGAAGCCACTCCTCAATAAAAGGCACATGACAGCCCCGCCTGGAGTTTTCCAAAAGGCACCTGAAGGAAACAAAATTCTCTGGTCTGATGAAACAAAGATTGAACTCTTTGGCCTGAATGGCAAGTGTCATGTCTGGAGGAAACCAGGCATCTCTCATCACCTGGCCAATACCATCCCTACATTGAAGCATGATGGTAGCAGCCTCATGCTATGTCAATGGTTTTTAGCAGCAGGAACTGGGAGTCTAATCAGGATTGAAGCAAAGATAACTGCAGCAATGTACAGAGCAGTGGCGTAGTGTGGGGAAAGCAGGGGGTTCCATGGCCACAGGCGCAACATTTAGGGGGGTGCCAGTATGTGTCACTGGCTGCCTCCTCCTAATTTTACATTTCTGTGGCCACCATGTTAAGTGTCCGGTACCCTGTGATTGGGCGTATGGGGGTTCATGTGTGGCATAGGGCTGGCCTCCACACATGACCCCCCATACGCCCAATCACAGTGCGCTGCACTGGACACTGAACATGGCAACTAGAGTGCGGGGGAGAGAAGCAATGTGAGCCACTGCTGTCTTCTCCTCCTATCCTCCGGACTGATGCAGGCCAGCCAGACAAGAAGGTGAGTGAGAGTGAGACTCCCTCGTGAGAGTCGTGTTACTGGCCCGGGGGGGGGGGAGAGAAGGTAGTGTAGTTATGTAGTATGGTGGTCAGTCAGTGTAGTGTAGTCTGGTGGTCAGTGTAGTGTAGTATGGTAATCAGTGTAATATGGTGGTCAGTGTAGTGTAGTATGGTGGTCAGTGTAGTGGTTAGTGTAGTATGGTGGTCAGTGTAGTGTAGTATGGTGGTCAGTGTGGTGGTCAGTGCAGTGTAGTATGTTGGTCAGTGTAGTATGGTGGTCAGTGTAGTGTAGTATGGTGGACAGTGTAATGGTCAGTGTAGTGTAGTATGGTGGTCAGTCAGTGTAGAGCTAAACCTTTCATCCAATTTCTAAATTGCTGCATTTGTACATTTTAAAAGCCAATATAAAGGAATTGTAACCTTTTTTTGGTTAATTCTCCTTTAAGGGGGTGTCGCAGGGGGCGTGTACTATGCCTACATACGTACTAACGTATTGTTAGTACGTGTCCCTCATTCCCATCTCAAAATATTGGAAGATATGGGTAAGCTATATTATAGGCTTACAGTACCTGTAGGTACAAGGCAGTGGGGATGAGGGGCATCCAAAAAGGATGATTTTGGCAAAAGGAGGACACAGTAGCACAAGGAACACATCACATGTGCTGATTTTTTGTTTTAAATAAACGTAGGGTTCGTGTTACTAAACCCACAACAGTAAAATCAGTCTGTATATGCAGTAAAAAAAAAGCATGCTTGTTATGCTCACTGTGGAACCTAAGAGGTTAATCTTGTGTATTGTGTAAAAAGGCTTTTTGATCCTGTCTTTTCTGATCCTCCTTTTCTTCCACTGTCCCTGATCCATTTGCTGATGTTCCAGGAGGCACTCTGCACATGCCCAGTTTGGTGTGTATTGCTGGAGCATTTTTTTTTTTTTTTTGGGAGGGTACATGTGATTGACACAGAGCCAATCAGCACTGTCCAGACAGAAGGTCAGGGGCCCTGCTGCTTCATAGGACAGTCAGAGGACAATGAAAACTCCTCCTACAAGCTTAACCAGTGCTCGGCCGGACACTGACAGAAGTCACAAGACTGTTATATACTGCTGATCAGAAAAGGTATTTAGCATTTTATATTCACTAAAATAATTGTGTACTGTGGGAGACCAGATATAGTGAATACAGGTTCTGGGTTTAGTAATACTTTACCTTATGCTATTCTTGTGTATTGTTTGACTTTCATCATTTTTTGGAAAGGACCAGTTAACGGTTTCCAGGAAAATTGATCCTATAAATTTGCACTTCAAGCATTTTTTACATATTTCCGATCTCCTTCATTGACTTCCTGAAATCTTTGTTGGGTTTGAACGAAAAATTGTCTCATCTATCGAATTAGCTGGCAGCACAAAGATGTGAAATGTCAGCGGCAGGGAATGCTTTTCTTTATTATGTAATAAGATCAAAATCTTTGTTAGCAATCTGTTTTTTAGCCCCAGGCCTGAAAATGACACACAATAGGGATCTCAACAATAAACAGCACAATACTTTGTCTCTTCCATCATTTACATGTCGGGCCTTGTTGTTCTGCATATACATTAGGCCCCGGGGGCAGAGGCAGAAACAGATGTATGGCAGGAATATGCAGCGAAAATGTCACAATTACAGGAAAGAACTTTCTGAAACTTTTTTTTTTTTTTTAATCTCCTCTTTCCTGTCAAGTGACTGAAGTTCAGCCTGAAATATGTTTCAGATAACAAAAAAAATATCAGCTAATATTTTGAGTTTGGTTACTGCAGGGGACATTAGAAAATTCTTAGTGAAAATACGGCATACAGTTTAAAGTGACATTAACCACTTACAGTCCATGGACGTCATGTGACGTCTTTGAATTTCAATGGGGATATCTGAATGATGCCTGCAGCTACAGGCTTCATTCAGATGTCTTCTTTTACAGCCGGCGATTCTGTGCACCATAACAACAATTATATCGGCTTGATCGTTCTTGCAAGGGGCGAGAGGGGACATCCCTTCTCTCCCGCCACCCTTCGATGCTTCTACTGGCTCGCCCATGTGATCAGCGAGAGGGAATCCACCGCCGCTGGACATTAATTACCTAATGGACAACCTAATGGCCCCCAGTCATCTCTATGACCTTCGGAGGCCCGGGCGCGACGTTATGACGTAACGCATGGCCGGCAGAAGTAAACAATGCCGACGACTCGGCTGGAAAGAAAGAGATCGTTCATTTTTTTTTTTTTTCTCTGTCTTTTCAGCCTGGAGGAGACATCTGGGGTAAAGAGGACCTGTCACACACCATTCCTATTGCAAGGGATGTTTACATTTCTTGTAATAGGAATAAAAGTGATCCAAAAAAGAAAAAAATGTAAAGAGAAAGTGTAAAAATAAAACAATTTAGGTTAAACAAAAAAAAAAATTTTTTTAAACCGCCCTGTCCCCCGTGTACTCATGCACGGAAGTAAATGCATACGTCAGTCGCGCCCACATATGTAAACGGCATTATAATCACACGTATCGCAGCGTGCATTAGAGCGAGACCAACAATTCTAGCCCAAGACCTTCTCTTTAACTCTAAACTGGTAACCTGTAAAAAACTTCGCCTATGGAGATTTTTAAGTACCAAAGTTTGACGCCATTCCACAAGTGTGCGCTATTTTAAAGCATGACATGTTAGGTATCTGTTTACTCGGCATAACATCATCTTTCACGTTATACAAAAAAATTGGGCTAACTTTACTGTTTTGTTATTTTTTAATTCATTAAACTGTTTGTTTTCACAGTAAAAAAAAGCGCTTGAAAAATTGTTGCGCAAATACCGTGTGACTTAAAAAGTTGCAGTGATTCCCATGAATAAGTCATACTGATGACGAAACATGTCGGGGCGTGGCTATCTGGCGAACATAGTGTATCAGTGATCTAGAAAGCTGGGCGGCGTGAGGTGGTTGCTGGACGGAGGAAGTGAAGGGAGGTGTGCAGCACGCTCTAAAACACCGCGGATCTGCTGAAAGAGAGCAAGCGCAGCGAATAAGGAGGGGTGAGAAGGAATTAAATCACTTGCCTAATCTGAGGTCCGCCGCGACCACCAATGCCCCAGCATATAAATGCAATTAAGAAGTTCAAGCGTGATGTGGAGTTATCTGTGATTTGGCTTTTCTTTTATATTGTTCATGTGAGTGCACTGGAATTGGTTTAAGAGTGTGTTGAAACTGTATTACGCTATTGGAGGCTTCCTTTCATTTTTTTGCAAGGTTATATACACACGTATATCATCAAGGAGGGACCAATGTGTATGAGCTTCGCAAGTTTGATGATTCCGCAACTATCACTCTATTTAGAGGATTTAAAGCTCTAATAGCCAAGCACGAGAGTGTTTGGCTTAATAGCTGGTGAGTGCATTCACATTGGTGGATTCACGGTCACAGAAGGTGTGGTGAAGGAGCAATTCATTTATTTGGACACTTATCATTACTTTCACGTGGATTACCTGTATTGGACTTTTTTTACACTGTTTTTCACTTGATACATTTTTTAATATATTTTTTTATGTCATTTGATTTAATTTGGATTTAAAAGTATATTTTCACAGTATATTGTTTGCACATTTAGCACTTTATATTCATATTCACATGTACATGCGAGTGTATATATGGATCTTTTTTGATATATGTTTCTGTGTTTGATGTAATTAGGTATATGGTGTAAGTTATTTACACATTTAGCGCTACGTGTCACATTTTTTTCTGTTTAAGGGAAAGATTATTGCACTAATTTAACAGGTTAACATACCTATACATGGCCCTTTAAGAGGTGGCTTGCAGACCCAATGTCCGCAGGGATACCGTCTCACGGTGAGGAAGAACGGGGAGATGCTAATGTAAACAAGCATTTACCCGTTCTGCCTAATGACACTGTCACTGATCACAGCTCCCTGTAATCGGGAGCGCTGATCAGTGACGTGTCACACACAACCCCTCCCCCCCCCCCACAGTTAGAATCACTCCCTAGGACACACTAAACCACTACAGCGCCACCTGGTGGTTAACCCCTTGACTGCCAGTGACATTTTTACAGTAATCAATGCCATTTTTTTGCATTGATCGCTGTATTAATGCCAATGGTCCCAAAAATGTGTCAAAATTGTCCGATGTGTCTGCCATAATGTTGCAGTCATGATCGCCGCCATTAATAGTAAAAAAAAAAATTATCAATAAAAATGCCATAAAGCTATCCCCTATTTTGTAGACGCTATAACTTTTGTACAAACCAATAAATAAATGCTTATTGTGATTTTTATTTTTTTTTACCAAAAATATGTAGAAGAATACGTATCGGCCTAAACTGATGAAAATTTTTTATATATTTTTTAGAGATATTTATTATAGCAAAAAGTAGAAAATAATGCATTTTTTTCAAAATTTGCAATTTTTTGTTAATAGTGCAAAAAAATAAAAACCGCAGGGGTGATCAAATACCACCAAAAGAAAGCTCTATTTGTGGAAAAAAAAATGACACCAATCGTGTTTGGGAGCCACGTCGCATGGCCACGCAATTGCCAGTTAAAGCGACGCAGTGCCGAGCCGCAAAAAATGCGCTGTCAGGAAGGGGGTAAATTCTTCCGGGGCTGAAGTGGTTAATAAACGTTGGAATTTGTGAACTACTACACTATGAGATACTTTCTTCCTCTCGTCCAATTTTAAGCTTTAGACCCCTTTCACACCAAGGGCGTTTTGCAGGCGCTATAGCGTTAGAAATAGCGCCTGCAATCCGCCCTAAAGAAGCTGCACCATTGTATGTAGTGTGAAAGCCCCGAGGGCTTTCACACTACAGTGGTGCGCTGGCAGGACGTCAGAAAAAAGTCCTGCCAGCAGCTTCTTTGGAGCGGTGAAGGAGCGGTGTGTTTACCGCTCCTCCACCGCTGCTGCCCATTGAAATCAATGGGGCAGCGCTGTAATGCCGCCGGCAAAACGCCGCTATTGCGGCGTATTGCCGGCGGTTTTAACCCTTTCGCGGCCGCTAGCGGGGGGTAAAAGCGCCCCACTAGCGGCCGAAATGCGCCGCAAATCCACCGCAAATCCGGCGGTAAAACTCCGCTAAAAATAGTGGCGTTTTACCGCCGACACAATGTGCAGTGTGGTGTGAAAGGGGTCTTAGAGCCGGTTCACACAGAGTCTTAGCGACTCAGAGACTTAGCCGCCTGACAAATGGCATCCCGTTCTGTGCAATGGAACCATTCTAATTGGAGCGACTCAAGTCGCTCCAACTTAGAAAAAGGTTCCTGTACGACTTTTGGGGCGACTTGCATTGACTTCTATACAGAAGTCATTTTGCAAGCCGCTGCTAAAGTCGGATCCCGGTCGCCTGAGGCAGTTGCGCTACAAGTTGTGCTGCCTCAGTGTGAACCAGGTCTTATATACCATGTGGATTGTTTTTGCGTGTGGTGGGATGAGTTCCATCTGACACCTGGGATCATCATCCATCCATTCCTTTTGGCCTCCTTCTTCGAGGTCTTATTATCTGGTAAGCAGCTTGTGAGTGGTGGTGCACAACTAGGTGAAGAGTGTCATTTATTTTTGCTGGATCACTGGAATTTACTGGCACATGAATTTTTTATGGACTTTGAGCACTTTTTTGATGATGTAGAACTTATTTGGATGCTTTTTTTGAGCACTTATATAGAAAAGATTAAAGTATGTGCAGGTTAAGTTCTGAGACAGGCTGAAAATGCTATTTGCCTGGTTGTCTCTGACATCACTACTTTTTGGATCGGTGGTGTGGAAGAAGTACACAGACCAGGAATGTCAGGACTCCTATTTGTTCTAGGTCAGTGCCTCAGAAATATCCGATGCCTTTGGATTGACGTAACAGCCAGAAATATAGCATTTTCTAAGTAAGACTTCAGCCAAGGTAGCCTATGATTTTCTCATTTACAGGTGGCCTTTAACCTCAATTTAACTCTTTAAATGGGGCAGATATCATTTCAATGCAACAGTGTGAGTAAAATAATCTTCTGGGGGTCACACTGGGGGTGATTTACTAAATGTGATGCAGCTGTGCATAGTAACCAGCTTCTTCAATGGATCTTTGACAATGAAACCTAGAAGCTGATTGGTTACTATGCACAGCTGCGCCAGATTTTCTGTGAACTAGTTTTAGCAAATTTCCCACACTGGGAGTTATTTAGTAAACCTGGAGAGTGCAAAAGCTGGTGTAAGGCTGGGTTCACACCGCTGCGGGGGGAGAACCGGATGTGATTCGCACAGCAAATCACATCCGATCTCCGTAGCGCTGCGAGTTCAGCCATACAGACAGTATGGCTGAATTCGCATCGGTCCCGCAGCAAACTCGCACGGGACCCTTTTTTGGGTCCGCAACGGAATCGGATCGCATGGGGGTTCACACCATGCGATCCGATTCCTGTGCGAGTCGGCAGATCGCACTGCGATATGCCGACGGATCTGGGGGTGTCATTAACATAACATTGACACCCCCAGCCGTCCGCATAGGGCAGTGTGAACTGCCGGCGGGAGGTATGCGATGCGGGAAAACACAGCGGATTCGCGGCGTTCCCGCATCGCAGCAATGTGAACCCAGCCTTACTCTGCATAGAAGCCAGTCAGCTTCCAGGTTGTATTGCCAAAGCTTAATTGAACAAGCTAAAGTTAGAAGCTGATTGGCTACCATTCACAGCTGCATCAGATTCTGAGTGCTGCAGTTTTAGTAATTCTCCCCCACTGTGTCTATTGAATTTCACAAATACATCATTGCAGAAAAAAGCCTGTCAAATGCTTCTGAAAAGCAATCCACAGCAGATCGCTTTTCAGAGATGCCACAATAATAGCTGCTTATCTAAACTAAAGCTGGGTATAGACCAATAACATTTTGCTCAACATTTTTCATTGCAAGAAAATTTGCTCATTTTTTTCTAATCATTAGTGGAGCCAAATTGGTGATCGATTTTGACCAGAGTAATGAGAAAATTTTAAATAGTAGGATGGACATTTTTTTCTTCAATGTACAAATTTCTAACAGTGTATGTGGGTTTTTGTTTAGTAAACTCCATTCATTCCAAAATCCAATGCTAAAAGCAGACTACTTTCAAGCAACATTCAAATATACTGAGAATTTGCATACACATTTTCCTAAGAAATTTGGTAAGAATTTTCATACTCCTACCTTTTAACCTAAATGATTTGCCCTAACCTTCAACACTTAAAGCTGAACATCAGGCAAACTAAAAAATAGATAGTTGAAACATACAGTATAAAAATATATATACTGTATCTACTTGTACAGTATATAAATATGAAAATGGTGATTATAGCATAGGAAAAAAACTGTTCTGTCTCAGGTAGTTCAAGAGAACACGTCGTCACTCAATGGAGTTGGAGGAGAAGCGATTTAACCTTAAACTGTGTAAATGGTTCTTTACTGTTAGAACAATAAAGATGTGGAAATCCCTTCCACAGTTTGTGGTGTCCGTGGGAAGTGTTAACAATTTAAAAAAAACTCTTAAGCCTCATACACACGATCGGACTTTGTAAAAACTTTCCTGTGGATTTTTGTACAAAGGGCATCGGCCGAGAACTTGTATTGCATACATATGACAGGACTTTTTAAGCCAACTTTCACCAAATCACGTGGTTTTTCTGCTCTTTACCGCCACCTTTGGTCAACTTCTGTATTGTTGTATGATCTTTTGCATTGGTTCTGAGCATGCGTGTTTGTACTTTGTACAAAAGTCCTATGGTTTTCTGTACACATAATCAGACTTTGCTCCATCGGACTTTTGTTGCCAGAAAGTTTGTCCGTTCGCACAGCCAACAAAAGTCCGATGAAAACCGAAAAAGTTTGTCCGATGGAGCATACACACGGCTGGATATTGCTCCAAAACAGCTAATTTGCATGTTTGTTGTCAAAAAGTCTGATCGTGTGTACGGGCCTTTAGATCTTAGGGATCTTAGGGATCTTTCTAGCAAAAAAAGTCAGATGGAGCAAAGTCCGATCGTGTGTACAGAAAAGCATAGGACTTTTGTAAAAAGTACAAACACACATGCTCAGAACCAATGCAAAAGATCAGACAACAATACAGAAGTTGACCAAAGGTGGCGGTAAAGAGCAGAAAAACCACATGATTTGGTGAAAGTTGGCTGAAAAATTCCTGCCGTGTGTATGCAATACAAGTTTTCGGCCGACGCCCTTTGTGCAAAAATCCACAGGAAAGTTTGTCAAAGTCCGATCGTGTGTATGAGGCTTTAGCCTAACCAGTATGAAGCTATATGGAAAGTGTTAAGGCCCATACACACAAGACATTAAAGCATACATGCACCCACACAGGTTGAACTTTGTGGACTGATGTCTAATCAAATTTACCAACTATGTACAGTAACTATATATGGAAGCAACTTTACCTACCAAAGGAACTGTTTTTCTGTCCAGCCAGTTCTGAGGTTTGCAAGGCACAGCTAAGCTAAAAACCTGGCTTTTCTCCACTGCAGTTAGAGCAATACATGGTGGTTACCTCTCTGTTCACAGACTGAGTGAGCAATTCAGGATCAGCAGCAGAATCATGAGGTTATCCCACTACTTACTTTAGGCCCCTTAACACTGTGCGGGCTCCATTGGAGTCTGCCTGCTCAGCAGGGAATCTGTTCTCTGATCCCCACTTAGCAGGCGGATAGCTGGTCCACGTCCGCTCCGTTTATGCAGAGCGGGCACAGACACAGCCCGCTTTCCTCTATGGGTGGTCGGATGGAAATGGACTGCCTGTCTGTTTACACCCTGCCATTCAATCCACCAGACGGATGGGGAACGGATCCACATGTGTCTGTTTATAGTGGATAGGATCAGATGTCGGCAGTGTCATGACTCCCACTGCTCCATAGAGAAGACTGGAGGGTCCAATGAAAAACTGTCAGGTGGACCCAATCAGTCCACTAGTATGAAAGGGGCCTTAGGCCAGTCATACACGATTAAAATCCTTAGTCGCAAACTGAATATACCAAGTTGATCGATTGATCAAATTGGGTACAACCAGCCTCTTGCGATTGCTATAGCTGCTAAAGCGATAATCAATGTCTTCAGCTTGCACCGATCCTCGGCAGGAGGGATTCCCTTGTCAATAATGTTTGCGTCTGTGTCTGTGGTTGCAGGAAAGAAATTTGCACCATCTATTGCTGGCCTTTCTCTTAGCACAAGTGCATGTAGCATACTTGATTGGCCTCTAATTTTGCCCTTCTGTCTCCCAGTCTGAGTGCCACTGTACATGGGTTAACAAAAAGCAATGTTAAATTCAGGTGCTTTCACTAGCTGCTGTTACTTTAAATTTGCTCAGAGTTCAAGTTTAAGTCCTAACACCTATCACCGCCCTCCACAATCAAACCTCAACTTAAAGGTTAACTTCTACCCCTTGAATCTTGGTCTTACCCTAGACCAGGGATCTCCAAACTACGATCCACCAGGCTCCAGCTGTTGCAGAACTACACGTCCCATGAGGCATTGTAAAACTCTGATGATCACAGACATAACTAGGAATGATGGGAATTGTAGTTCCTGAACAACTGGAGGGCCATAGTTTGGATACCCCTGCCCTAGGCCACAGATGTCAAACGGGTGGCCCTCCAGCTGTTGGGAAACTACAAGTCCCATGAGGCATTGCAAGGCTGACAGTTACAATTATGGCTCCCTTAGCCAGAGGCATATAGACTTATAGTTCCTCAGCAGCTGGAGGGCTGCCAGTTTGACACCCCTGCCTAGACCTTCTAACAATTAAACTTTAACCCTTAAAAATCTGCTTTTACCTGATTGACACTAAAATCCAACAATCCTGCTTTGACAACTATCAGTTTCAAAAGACGATAGTACAAGCAGCCTACATATTTATATTAATACAGTGAACTGAGGAAAAGGAAATACCTTGCCATAAATGTCCTAAAATAGCAAGCAACACTTCCAGTTTGCAGCATCATTTGTCTGGGTCTCCTAGAGGTCAGTAATGATCCTTTCTTAGTCAGAGGACTTCCAGTTCCTAGAATGTGCCACTTTTGTGTAGCTGTTTCCATCAGGGAAAGTTGAGGAAAGCCCTTCCTCTTCCCAAATGAGTAGACAGCTTCCCACTGGTTGTTCTCAGAAAATCCATCTTTGGCCAACCTTAATGTACCCAGGTATGTAATGCAAATGTAGATGAATATGTAAAAACTCAAGGTGATGCTTTTCTCTTGCTAGCCCACACAACAGGTTATACTTACCTTCCCATTGTTCCCTTTGAGAAGAAACCCCATGTAAGCTTTAAGTCATAACATGGAGCCTACACCGGTCTGAAGACTTGTCCACCAGTTATATGACAGCATAGAGTGCATGACTGGTCAACCACAAAGCTTCTGTTACATCGGAAGATGGGGAACAAGTCACATGCTCCCCATAACCGCATGTACTAGACATTTTGTTTTTTTGCTTCCTTTGGCCAAGCAAATGGAAGGAGTGTATGTAATGTTACAGGGGTGACCTTTAAAGTGAACTTATTACTTTGCCTTGCATGGTCAAACCCCAGGTTCACCTAAAGGTTGAGATAAACAGCCACACAAATGCTATGTACACATGTTGCATACATCACCTGGTGCATCCAATAATGGTGGGTTTGCAAACTTTAAAACCAAAGTGAGGACACCTTGTCTTGAAAAAGTATAAAGAAAGGCATACATGATAATTACAAAGGCATCACTGTTCCTTTAAACAAATCCTGTTTCTAGTCTTATGACATTGATTATTGCCTCATAAAATCTAGAACAAGAAAAAAACAAATACCACTTTTTAATTCTATCTATTCACTTTTATTGTAACAACCAGATAAAACGTTCTCACTGCAGCTTCCCAGCATGCAACTTTTAGACAAGTCTTTCATAAACATAAATTAAACCATTCTCCAAGGATACAAAAATATTTATAGAGTGCTAACGGTGTACGCAGTGCTGTATAGGGTTCGGAAGAAAGGGTAGTGAGCATGGCGCCGACAGTTGGGTGTAGAAAAGGGCTGGGTTGTATACATCCATCCAGCTGCTGGTGGGCTACAACTTTCAGTATGTCTTTCCAGCATCTGGAGGGTCTTGGTTTAGATGGAACATCCAGCAGAAGGGCACAGTTTCCAAGCAGTCACCAAAAAATGTTTTACACAGCTTAGCCAAGGTCGCTTTTCTGCAACTCCCTAAAAAGGAGCATAGGGGCGGGAATATTTTCAAAGCATTCCATTTCTAAGGTATGTGATTGGATTTCATCTTGGAAATTCAATGTTCATTTTCGCTATAGGTTTTAAATGATATAAACATTCAGGGAGCCATATTTGCATATTAAATATGCATGTTGTGCTTCTGGTTTTGCAATGCAGCAATGAATGGACTGAGCTGTCAATAAAGTTTCATTGAAAGCCATGAACTTTGTAGAAGCCTGTCCTGTATTTTTTTTATTTGTCACAGCAAGATGACTATTACTGAAACAAAGAAGGTACAAGCAGCTACAAGTCTGTGTAAAGATAAAAATATGGAACATCAGTAAAATGTGAAAAAAAAAACGATTTACTTGAAAACTACTTTCAAGTAAGGTTAAAAATATAAACTCCAAGTGGGTACCGAATAAAAACATATGTTTCTCTTTGAAGCAGACAGACTGAAGTTGGGTTGGCTTGGCTTTGATCACATGGGTAAGTAGGGGGGCAAAAAAAAAAATTTAGATTTGCTGTCTAAGGTTTTACGACTTGAAGTCAGTACATCAGGTCACATGACCACTAACAGCTGTGGGCAGCGACTTTAGAGTCTTACCATTTTTAATGAAGACTGTCAGCACTACAGTGCGCTTATGCCATGGCTTCAGTTCACATGATCCTGGTTAAAAAAAAGGCAGTTTAATAACCCTGCTGCTCCCTAACCCCTGCCTGTGTGATTAAAATGGACACAACATTATCGTTACAATGCCCCTTTAGATTAACACAAACTTTCTTAATTATTTGATATTGTAAGGCAGGACATAAACTAATCGGCTTTGTTATCATGTTTTCTTGAGCTGTAGCCTGAGTAAGGTCCGAATAACATGCATAATCTGATATTAAGAGTACACAGGAAATGGTGATAAGCACCTTTAGGCTTACCATAGCTATATGTTATCAACATATTATTAGTTATTACTGCGGAAAACTATAAAACCTATGCCGAAAAATATCTGCTATTTGATCAGCAAAAATCGAAATGGAATATATACTGTATAATCACTTTTCCGAAGAACTTGAGTGAACCTGAAGGGCAAAGTAATGGGCTCAGAGCCTGTGCTGGTGAGCTTTTGTTAAAGGAAGGTTTTGCATTCTCACAAGTCTATGGGAATGCACCTGCCCGATGGAGGTAAAATGCAGGTCAGAGGGAGGTCAATTGCAAGACAATTCACCCATGAATGAATTCTAAATGATCTCAAAAAGGTCTCAAACTGATGCCATCAACACAAGCCCAAAGCCCATCCATAGAGGCCCTAATTTAACTTCTGTCTTCCCCAGCTGCACACTTACCTTCTCTCTGCAGTGACTGGCCACCAAAAGCCCTGTGTAAACTCTAGGCATGACTTGGAGCTTACATAGGACTGATGATTTTCTCCCCATCCCAATGTGACAGGGCAGGGTTCCTCAACGGCCAATTACCAAGCATCAATGCAGCCACTTTGGGGGGTGAATCACATACTTCTCCATCCCGGCAACCAAACAGAGTGGCAGGGGAGAAAAGCAAAGGTTAGCCGAGGAGTGTGAAATTTAAGTGTACTTGTTGTTTTGGTCTTAATGGGCCAAATACTGCTTCATTTAAGAGTATGATTAAATGCAACATTTTCATTATATTTGGTTAGTGGGGGATTGGTTTAGAACCACTGTCTGGGTTTTATTGTTCTAACTGTCCTGATCACCTGTGTCGCTGGAAATATATTTCTGAGCTCCCACAAGAACAAAAATAAGAGGAAATCCTTCAGTGACGACCATGTTCTCATCATATCTGTCTAAGAGGGTATTTCCCTCACATTAGAAAGCTATCCTCTGAAATCCTGCTGGTTCTAGAGCAGTGGTCATCAACCCTGTCCTCAGGGCCCACTAACAGGCCAGGATTGCAAGATAACTGAAATACATCACAGGTGATATATTTAGCTGCTCAGTGATTGCAGGTAATACATAAAACCTGGCCTGTTAGTGGGCCCTGAGGACAGGGTTGATGACCACTGTTCTAGAGGACAGGAAGTGAACAGAAATCTCTCTAATAAGCCCCAGTTGGCAAAAAACTCAAGAGTAGCATTAACCCTTCCCTATCTAAAACTAAATAAAATGTTTTGCCTTTAGTTATACGATGAGTCATGCAATTTTTTGAAAAGTTAAGCTGGGAAAGTTGTTGAAGCTATACCATCCAAGGGCTGGATTATCTTATCAAGAACTAATGGTGAGAACTCTGCCTATCTTTAGTGGCTGTACCACTTGGATTCTTTACTACATTGAAATGGCACCAGAACCCACCATAACAATTTCACTGGTGCATACGGCACACACACGCTGATATATCTTTATCAGAAAAATAATCAGTCTAAATATGCTCAGACCTTTTTACAGTAGAGAAGCACTATTCTGAGTGTTGCCGGCAGTTGGATGTTCTGGTTATTGCCTTTATGTTACATGAGCTCTTCACAAGTGATGTTTGCGTCCAACAAACAACTTGTAACAATCAAGCCATGCATGGTGACCTTTAGTTTTCAAATTTGTTCAGCTCACAAGCAAAATTTGAACTTTCCCTTTGGCCCCAGTGGATTCTTTAGAGCATGTACAGGCCTAATAGAAAAACGTGGGTAATAAATACAATATACAAAGTTCCAACTTCACTATCCTGCCTTACAATATCAATTTCGTTTTCAGAACGCTGTGATCAAAATAGTGCAAGTACTAATAAAACGCATCCTTCAAATCTTCCCAGATGCCTCAGGTTTGGACATTTTTGACACATGTCCTTGAAGGCCAGCGGCAGGGTTCCGTCAAGTGTCCACTGAACCATACAGAATCCATTTTGCCTCATCCGTGGAACAGATAACATCAGCCGCTTCTCACTGGCTGTGTGCTGTAATATCACCAGCGATGTCGAGCATTGGTTGGACAGTTTACAAGTCCTGTATAGAAATTAACATCAACTTTTCAGCTTTTTTTGTCCAAAAAGTTTTAGGCTGGCTGTACTTTGCAAAATAGTTTTATTTTACAGTTTATTTACAAGTTTTTATCCTCCTCCAGTTTTTAAATAGTCCGTGTCAGGAAGAAAGGACGTGTGCCAACACTGTACGTTGATTAAACTTAAAAGGAGGAAAATATATATTTATGTATATAATATTTAAAGGTTTTTATATATGCCAACATTGTGTCTCTGATGAGTTATGAACAGAAGGCACAGAGGATGGACAGCTTGCACTTCCTTAGCAAACCTGAAAGAATAAAATAAATAGGATTTAAGAATAAAGTTTGAAAAGAGTTGTTTCCTGTGAACAAAAAAATACATTTATAATATCAAAATTAATCTATACCAAAAAGAAATGTATTTTTAATTTTACACACAATGGGGTAGGGTTAGAACTCTTGTTGGGTTTTACTGCCATCCAGGGCTCCATCAGGGAGATTTCCCCTCACTGTCTGTTCTGGGTGGGGATGTTTTATCAGGCAGGAAGTGAGGGGAAAATCTGCACCAGGGAAACAGACAATGAAAACAAATATATATTCTGTCCGTGTTCATGTTACAGTGGCCATACATGCTTTGATAAATGATTTATTTTCCGATCGGTCCAAAGTGGACAACTTGTTAGAGCAATATGCCACATGCAGTGAAGTGATCAATAGTGAAAGCGGAGGTCCACCCTAAAGTGGACCTTCTGCTCATCGGAAACCCTCCCCCCCTCCGGCGCCACAATTGGCACCTTTCAGGGGGGAGGGGGTGCAGATACCTGTACAGTACAGGTATCTGCACCCACTTCCGGGATAGCTCTCTGCGGAAAAGGGCATATATTACGCCCCTTTCCGCAAGTCCCCCGCTGCCTGCTGGGAAAACACACAGATCCCAGAGGCAGCAGGGACCGTCCTTATTGCGCAGCGCGGCTCGCGCATGCGCAGTAGGGAACCGGGAAATGAAGCCGAAAGGCTCCATTTCCTGATTCCCATACCCAAGATGGCGGCGGCAGCACCCGAGAGACGATCTACAGATCGGCTTCGGGTGCCGACATCGTGGGCGCGCTGGACAGGTAAGTGTCACTATTTTAAAAGTCAGCAGCTGCAGTATTTGTAGCTGCTGGCTTTTAAAAAAAAAAAAAATGCGGAGTCCCGGCGGACTCCCGCTTTAAGAGTGGAAGAAAAGCACAAGCTATTTTAAATAATGTTAATTTTTATATATTTTTTTAAAGTAGAGCAGGGAAGTGGTATCACCTCTGTCAGGATTTAATTTTTTTGATCTTTTTTCTTCTTGTTTGGGCTGTGGGACCAACAGTGAGGTGACATCTCTCCAACAGTAACACAAACCAATTCCATACTCTATCCAAAACAAAAAATATGCTTGGGCTTTATATCCTATAGTTTCAGTGTGCTCAGGAGTGCGGTACACTCCAAAGTAAACCCTGTCCCCTGATGGAGACAAGCCCTTCCCGGCCATTTAAGACTCCAACACCAGGACCTCTATTACTTATTAGTTGAATGGTAAAGATAGGGATTCATCTTTTCATCTATTAAATCTTCTGCCCTTGTTTTAACTTTGGATAGTAAACATTTTTTTTTCTACGGGAAATACCTTATACAGCCCACTTCCTGTTTCTTGTCTGGTCATTAGCCTAGGCTTATGACATCATGTGCTCTCCTTTGCCAGGAATGGGGGCGGGGGAGTGAGTCATAAGAGGGCCAATGAGAGCCGGAGATGTGTGTCTGTGTAAATCCAGGAAGTGAACAGGCAGCAGCTTTAGCTACCCACAGTTAAAATGGTTGCAGACACACAGTCAGTGGAGGGAGATTTCTGCAGCATATTTTTCAAGCCCAGAGTCACGGTATATACAAAATAATATGCAAAGTGGTTGGAGGAAAGCGCCAGATGTTTTAAGCGGACTGCAATTCTGCAGTTCCTCTTTAAAGTAGAACTTTAGTCATAAAACGAAGTCCTGCAAGATCACTTCAGGCTGGCCCCTTTTGGTGGGTATAGCTATGTAAAACATTAAAAATAGGTGCCTATACTGTTTAAAATCTAGTAAGACACTGTCTTACCCTGCTCTGCACATGCTCAGTTGCTCTATTTTTAGGCACCGTGCCAAATTTGGCCGATCTGCTAACAGCCAAAACATGCTGTTCAGGGGCTCTGGGCTTCAGCAAAATGGCAGCCTCCAGCAAGAAGAAACAGGAGCAATGCTGAAGGCAATTAGCAGCACACATTCATTTTAGTAGCATAATTATTAATGTGGAATGTATGTTTCTTGCTAAAGAACATTATTTTTATCAAGTTGTTTTGGGTAAAGTTCCACTTTAAAGAAGGTTAATGCTGGTTCACAGAAGTTAGGGGCTACTACATAAGGACAGTCCATAAATGATTTGGGTTGCCCAGATGCACTAAAGCTTTCTGGAGATCAAAAAGTGCTTGCAGACAACTAAAGACAATCAGGGCAAAGTGACAGCTTATCTTGAAAGAAGACCCTCAACTACTGCAATCACATTTAGTGCAAAATGACCAAGTCTCTTTAAAAGGTTAGTTCACCTTTATCAAAAAACTATCTATGCAGATAAGGGATGTCTGTAGATAAAACAAACTGTGCAGCTTTGACTAAAGTTGAATAATGCCCTTGCTATAGGTGTAGGCCATTTATGCACCTTATGAAGCCTGAATGGAATACTCCCAGTATGTTGCTAAGTGAGGCCTAGACGTTACTGCTCATCTCCACCATCACAGGAGTGAGCTTTGGAATGCTGAGCTCAGAGCTACTGCATCAGGGGAGAGAAAGAGCATTTGAGGGGGTTTGAGTCAGAGAAGGAGCTCACTCCTATGATGGTGGAGGTGAGCAGTGGCGGCTAGGCCTCATTTAGTAATGTCCTAGCAATGTCTTGGGAGTATTCCAGTCAGTTTTCATGAGGTACATGTAATAAATAATAAAGGAAAGCACTTGAATCCACTCAAAAATCTAATTCAATTTAGAGGATAATTCCGTCAATATGACGGGCTTCCTTCCCAGGAGCACAAACTTATTATAGAGGCAAACAATGAGGGGAGGATTGTTTGCCTTCATGAGGTACATATATGGCCTACATCTATAGCAATGGCAATATTTAACTTTAGTCAGTTTGTTTTTATCTAGAGGCACTCTTCATCTGCAAAGGAAGTTTTTTGATAAAGGTGAACTAACCCTTTAATAAAGGTGAAGTAGGTTTACTTTAAATGTAGAACAGTCAGCTACAAACTAGGGAGTCACACCATATAATTCTCTATTATTTTTTTATTATATAGAATGTAACAGTAGGAATTGAATCACACTAAGGTGGACAGGAACATCCAAAACTTCCAAGTGAATAGGAACACCGTCAGGAATTATAGAAGGGAATTCTCCCTGTTTGGAGTATCCAAGGCATATAAAAAGTTAGGGGATGCCTCAGCCCATCTTATTCTACCTATGACAACTAAAATATACATTTTCATTGGACTGACCCTTTAATGAAACAACATATAACAAGGGAAGCTACAAAAGAATTTAAAAATGTTGGTATAACAACATGATTGATCTATTACCCATCACAGAGTGTGAACTCACTTTCTGATCAGGTAGCATGGGGCTACTCTGAAGCGGGTTGCTCTGAAGACTGTTTAAGTGTCCATTCAGTAAACCGGAAGGCCGGTCATGTTCGCAGAAGATTGTGCCATTGACGTAGTGAAATCGGTCTCCTGGAACGAGTCTGTTCCTGCATGTGGCACACGTGAAACACTGAGGAGAGAAAATAGGGAAAATAAGAAAAAATAAAAAATAAAAAAAATAAATGTATACAGATATACAAATGTGGACATCACTGGGCAATTAATCGGGAATTGTAAAGCTATAGTCAGAAAGTCCAGCCTATCTGTCTGAACTAAGGAACCAGAACTGATGATAGCAAGGGCTCAATATATTACAATTAACTTTAGAGTAAACCTATCTTTCCCCATACAGACATACGTTATACAGTATATGCTTCTGGTTGAGTAACAATGTGTTTATCGGCTTCATTCTTCCAGTCTTTAAAAATGTACGCAAGCACATGATTAGCTGCTAAAAGCAACCTTTCTTCACTCACTCTTACAAATGCATCTTACTGTACGAAACTTACAGAACCACCCCCCACTGATCATAGCCTTACCTTCAGGTGGTATACGCTGCCTTGTGCCCTCATCACCATTTCGCTAGCTGGTATGGACTGTCCACATGCACTGCATGCCCCACTGCTCCCAAATAACCTGGAAGAGAAAACGGGTAAGTTATTGGCTACCATAGGCGGGTTATTGGCTGAAAACATAAAATTCACTTAAAATAATGTAGCCATTTTGTTTTTTCAGCAGTTTTTACAAAATAACTTCTATCTTTAAAGATTTCTCAACAATAACGTATTCTATATCATTTAACAGCAAGTCTTTCCAAGTACTTCCAGGTATTTAATGTTCAACTGTAGTCCCCGTAAATGTGTAGTTATTTTCCAAATAAAAGCTTTATGCTTGGAAATAAATGGCTATATGGAAAATTCAGGTGTTAAAATGTAACTATAAAAAAGGGGCATTGGGTACCATTCATTGGGAACCATTTATTGGGAACCTCTGCACCTCATGGACACAAAGGGGTTGATTTACTAAAACTGGAGAGTACAAAATCTGATGCAGCTGTGCATGGTAGCCAAAAGTTTGGTGCAAGATCCTGCCTACATCTAGAACCTAAATAATATACTCGGGGGAGATTTACTAAAACTGCTGCACAGAGAATTTTGTGCAGCTCTGCAAAATAACCAATCAGCTTCCAGTTTTTTTGTCCAAGCTGAATATTGAACAAGCTGAAGTTAGAAGCTGATTGGCTACCATGTAAAGCTGCACCAGATTTTGCACTCTCCAGTTTTAGTAAATCGACCCCAAAGTGATAGTTTCGCTATGTGGTCTATGTCAATGTGCTTCGTTAAAGGTAACATGCAACAAAAAACTTTTTTTTTAATTTTGTTAGTAAATTTCATTGTTGATAACCATAGGCAACCGAAAAAAAGGCCTTCTTTATCCTCACAAATATCACTGGCTCTTCACTTCTATATGACAGACTGCCAATTCGGCCTTCCATAGGAAAAGGCATTTTTGAGGATTACACAGACAAGGTTTTCATGTTTCAACCAGAATTCTATAAGTATGTAGTAAACAGATATTGCTGCAACACAAGGGAATGGTATTCAGATGTATGGACCCCCTACAAGGAGGTAGAGCAGCCTCACTTCTTCATGGGGGTAACACACACACACAGGGATATAGTTATGTTATCTAGAGATCTAGCTAAAAATGAACAGATAAGTATGCATAGCTACAGACCCCCTGCCAGTCTGATCTTCGAGTGGGAGGTTTCATAAGCTATTTTTTCTAAACAATCACCATCATCTCCAAGCCCAGTGCCAAGGGCATCTACTTGCTGCATAAACATGTGTTGTCAGCCAAAATTATCATCCTTAATAAAAAAAAAAAATCTTTGTCATTGATTTTCTGAGCACATCTCACATCTATGGCTGGCTGTATTGTAATTGGGAAGCCCTGGAAGGCCCTGTGGGATTTACTTAGTCCCTCAACAGCTTAAGGCTGTTGAAGTACTGGTGGCATAGGAGCTCCAGGACTTATACACATAAAAGGGGCTCAGACTGCATCACCCAAGTGCCAACTGGACCGAATAACTTCAGTGCTGTTGTTGTGCATGAGAAGGTTGCTATGGGGCAGAAGATCAGAAGCCAGTCCACTTACACAAATTTTTAGAATCTTCCTGTGAGGAGGAAAGATATGGTTTCCAGATGCAGCTGGTCACTATTTTGCACTCTCAAGAGGTATTTTTAGTCCATGGAGCTTATGGGGTCTATTTATTGAAGAATGATTGGTTCAGAAACCATTAGTTGATGAATGCTTATTGTGCCATTTGCCATAGTTATGAAGTGCATTTGTTGCCTTTAAGTTTGCCTGAATGATCTTCATTCACTGAACATATAACGTCTCTATGCATCAGGAGCTCAAGGTCTTAATAAGGCTGCTGTCACACTGAGGCGCTTTACAGGCGCTATAGCGCTAAAAATAGCGCCTGCATATCGCTTGTAAAGAACCTCTCCTTTCACTCCAGTGTGAAAGCCCGAGAGCTTTCACACTGGAGCGGTGTGCTGGCAGGATGCCAAAAAGTCCTGCAAGCCGCAACTTTGCAGCGCTGTAGAAGTGATGTATAGACCACTCAATAAGCAGCGCTGTCAAACCGCCAGCAGAGCACCACTGCAGTGGTGCTTTTAACCATTTTTTGGCTGCTAACAGCCATTCTCATTGCTAGCGGCCGAAAACCTCAGCAAAAACGACAGTAAAGCGCCGCCTTTAGTGCAATTTTGGACAGGAGCCTTTGGGCAGAAATGTTTGATGTGTCTAAACATGGCATTTAAGTGCGTCAAGCATTTTTAACTGCACATTTTTTCCAGAGTTTTGGGGGAAAAAACACTTAAAAATGCAAATGCTCGTAAACGCGTGTTCAATATGCTCCATGGGAATGTTTTTTCTGCTACTTTTTTGTTGTTGTTGCCAGCATTTCTAGAATCTGCTGCCTACTGTGTATGCACCCTTATAAATGGTTTACCTGTCAGACTCAATCTTATTTTAATGTTTCTCATTTGGACATGTTAAGTTATTGATTTTTATCAGTGAATTACCAATTGACTCCCTGCTGGGGTATCACTCCCACATCAGACATCCTGATAGCTAAGGCACACTGGCCATACATGCATGTAGTTTTGATTTTCTTATTGAATATACATCAAACCACAATTTTAGACATCCAACCAATTAAAATATATAGAAAGGTCAATCACATGGAAAATAATAATTAGCCCTAGAATCCATGTTTGTCTTCCCATATTTGCAATCCGTACCAGTTTTGTAACATGCCCTATTTGTACAGGGTGAATGTGCCCAGATTTACCTTTAGTTATTAAAGGTCCCTATACTGTCCTCAGTCATTTCTAGTTTGCCTTTCAAACACTTGCACCATCTCTTTTTAATAATCTGTTTGCAAGTCATCATGTAGGTGATGAGACTTGAGAAGTAGATGAATATTGATTGATGCTGCTTGATTACACTGCACACTTAATCCCCAGCCCTTGCTACCCTGTAGCACTAACTCTAATTAATTGGAAAGACCTGCACACTATGAAGAGTTTGTCCCAGGAGGATCGTAAATACAAAATTCCGAGGGAAAGATGAGTAACAAAATCAGTTCAGTGTAATTATAGGAGAAGCTGACTTTTGGCCTGTTATGGGTCAATCCTGAAAGTCTGGGAGAATGACAAGTGATCATTAATCCTTTCTTGACCGCTAACAGAACTACGTTGCAATAAGCTGGCTCTTTCGGTGTCAGGGTGGACTTCTACATAACTGCTCAGTGTCCTCCTGGGTATGATCCCACACACTCACTTCCTTTGGATCCAGAATATCTCTTCTCTCAGCTTGTGAACAATCATTCAGCTGCAGTCATTTTTTAAAAGAAATGATGGATTGACATGGTTGCTACATCAACAGTGGGCCATAAGCCACCAGTAAGAGGGTGGCCTGAATAAATGTGAGATTTCAAGTCTGTTCTTCTAAAAATAAAGACTTTAGAAAGATCTATCAGCCCCAGAAAGGTGGATCTATGGAACAGGACTTTTTTTGTCATTTTTGTATTGATCTATCTTGAGTAGGGATGAGCTTCGAGTTCGAGTCGAACTCATGCTCTACTCGAACATTGCCTGTTCGCCTGTTCAGCGAACAGTGAACAATTTGGGCTGTTCGCAGCAAATTCGAAAAGCCGGAACACCCTATACAAGTCTATGGGAGAAATCTAAAGTGCTAATTTTAAAGGGTAATATGCAGGTTACTGTCCTAAAAAGTGTTTGGGGACCCGGGTCCTGCCCCAGGGGACATGGATCAATGCAAAAAAAAGTTTTAAAAGCGGCCGTTTTTTCAGGAGCAGTGATTTTAATAATGATTAAAGTGAAACAATAAAAGTGTAATATTCCTTTAAATTTCGTAGCTGGGGGGTATCTATAGTATGCCTGTGAAGGGGCCCATGTTTCTGGTGCTTAGAACTGTCCCTGCACAAAGTGTCATTTGTGCAGGAAAAAAAGTCTTTTAAAATCATTTGCGGCTATTGTCGGGTCCCGTAATACAGAGAACACTCAATGAGTGTTCTCTGCATTAGCCGACAATTCATTCATTCATTGATAAAAAATAAAAAAATAAATAAAAAGCGTGGGGGTTCCCCTAAATTCAATTACCAGGCCCTTCAGGTCTGACATGGATATTAAGGGGAACCCTGTGTCAAATTTAAAAAAAAAATTGACGTGGGGGTCCCCCTAAATATCCATAACCAGACCCTTCAGGTCTGATATGGATATTAAGGGGAACCCCGCATCAAATTAAAAAAAAAATTGACGTGGGGGTCCCCCTAAAAATCCATATCAGACCCTTTATCCGAGCACGCAACCTGTCAGGCCGCAGGAAAAGAGGGGGGGACGAGAGAGCGCCCCCCCCCTCCTGAACCGTACCAGGCCACATACCCTCAACATTGGGAGGATGCTTTGGGGGTCTGTGACCCCTCAAAGCACCTTGTCCCCATGTTGATGAGGACAAGGGCCTCATCCTCACAACCCTGGCCGTTGGTTGTGAGGGTCTGCGGGCGGGGGGCTTATCAGAATCTGGAAGCCCCCTTTAACAAGGGGACCCCCAGATCCCGGCCCCCCCCTGTTTGAAATGGTAAGGGGGTACAAAAGTACCCCTACCATTTCACAAAGAAAGTGTCAAAATGGTTAAATAAGACAAACACACTTTTGAAAAATTCCTTTATTAAAAAAAATAAAATAAAATAAAGATTCCAGCGCTGACGTTTCTGACACTGGAGAGGGAAGCCAGGGGTTCCCCAGTGACGTGTGGGTGACCCCGCCCCCTCTGATGTAACGCAGGTTTCCGTTAGGATCTCTGCAGTGTCTCCGGAGTGGAGACAGAAGGATGTATGGACAGCGCTGGACTGAGAGATCCCCCGTCGCTGGATATGATCATCCATCGCTGGACCCCGGAGACCCGTCGCTGGATAGCAAGAGTGGATTAGCACCTCTGGAATCTTTTTTTTATTTTTTTTATTTTTAATAAAGGAATTTTTCAAAAGTGTGTTTGTCTTATTTAACCATTTTGACACTTTCTTTGTGAAATGGTAGGGGTACTTTTGTACCCCCTTACCATTTCAAACAGGGGGGGGCCGGGATCTGGGGGTCCCCTTGTTAAAGGGGGCTTCCAGATTCTGATAAGCCCCCCGCCCGCAGACCCTCACAACCAACGGCCAGGGTTGTGAGGATGAGGCCCTTGTCCTCATCAACATGGGGACAAGGTGCTTTGAGGGGTCACAGACCCCCAAAGCATCCTCCCAATGTTGAGGGTATGTGGCCTGGTACGGTTCAGGAGGGAGGGGGGGCCGCTCTCTCGTCCCCCCCTCTTTTCCTGCGGCCTGACAGGTTGCGTGCTCGGATAAAGGGTCTGGTTATGGATATTTAGGGGGACCCCCACGTCAATTTTTTTTAAAATTTGACACGGGGTTCCCCTTAATATCCATGTCAGACCTGAAGGGCCTGGTAATTGAATTTAGGGGAACCCCCACGCTTTTTTTTATTTTTTATCAATGAATGAATGAATTGTCGGCTAATGCAGAGAACACTCATTGAGTGTTCTCTGTATTACAGGACCCGACAATAGCCGCAAGTGATTTTAAAAGACTTTTTTTCCTGCACAAATGACACTTTGTGCAGGGACAGTTCTAAGCACCAGAAACATGCGCCCCTTCACAGGCATACTATAGATACCCCCCAGCTACGAAATTTAAAGGAATATTACACTTTTATTGTTTCACTTTAATCATTATTAAAATCACTGCTCCTGAAAAAACGGCCGTTTTTAAAACTTTTTTTTGCATTGATCCATGTCCCCTGGGGCAGGACCCGGGTCCCCAAACACTTTTTAGGACAGTAACCTGCATATTACCCTTTAAAATGAGCACTTTAGATTGTGAACGTTCGAGTCCCATAGACTTTAATAGGGTTCTAAAGTTCACACGATGTTTAGGTCTGTTCGCAGGTTCTGGTGCGAACCGAACAGGGGGGTGTTCGGCTCATCCCTAATCTTGAGTATACAACACGTCTCCCGTACATTATTATTTTTAGAGACAGATTGGCAGATACATTTATTATGGTTTCCTTGAACAATTCTAAGAAACATTATGCCAATCTAGTGAGCACTACCATTTAACTATGAGCAACCACAAAATGTTCACTGACCTGATTTTTGAGGAAAGAGGCATCAGACAGGTAAGAAAAGTTGGTCCAATCTCTATTGCCCAACCTACACCGGATTATACAGCCCTGCACCTGTCTGCCCAAACCCCTCTTCTCCTACCTCATAGGTAAAACATTGAGGCTGTTTTTGCAGACCTGTTTGTGAAAATACATACTGCTTGGCTATCATACCGGCCCTCTGCCTTTAATAATTTGAGTAAATGACCCAGTAAAAGTATGTAGTAAGAAACCTCAGATTTTTTTTTAAACTTACCTAATATACTGTATATTTATATATATATTAGTGTGTCTATGGGAATTTTTGACCATTCTTCTTTGTGAGGTCAGGCACTGATGTTGAGTGAGAAGGCCTGGCTTGCAGTCTCCACTCTAATTCATCCCAAAGGTGTTCTATCGCATTGCGGTCAGGACTTCCCATAGACACACTCCTAAACCTCGTGGACAGCCTTCCCAGAAGAGCTGAAGCTGTTAGAGCTGCAAAGGGTGGGCCAACGCAATATTAAACCCTATGGACTGAGATGCCATTAAAGTTCATGTGCGTGTGAAGGAAGGTGTCCTTAAAATTTTCCACATTTGTCGTGTTACAACCAAAAACATAAATGTATTTTATTGGGATTGTTTGTGATAGACCAACACAAAGTGGCACATAATTGTAAAGTGGAAGGAAAATGATAAATGGTTTTCCAAATTTATTACAAATAAATATGTGAAAAGTGTAGCGTGCATTTGTATTCAGCCCCCCTAAGTCAATACTTTGTAGATCCACCTTTATGCTGCAATTACAGCTACAAGTCTTTTTGGGTATGTCTTGGGACTTTGCACATCTAGAGAGTGACATTTTTGCCCATTTGTCTTTACAAAATAGCTCAAGCTCTGTCATAATGGACAGAGAGCATCTGTGAACAGCAATTTTCATGTCTTGCTACAGATTCTCAATTGGATTTAGGTCTGGACTTTGACTGGGCCATTCTAACACATGAATGTGCTTTGATGTAAACCATTCCATTGTAGCTCTGGCTGTATGATTAGGGTCCATGTCCTGTTGGAAGGTGAACCTCCCCTCAGTCTCAAGTCTTTTTTCTAAGACTGCCCTGTATTTGGCTCAATCTATCTTCCCATCAACTCTGACCAGCTTCCCTGTCCCTACTGAAGAAAAGCATCCCCACAACATGATGTGTTCAGGGTGATGTGCAGTGTTAGTTTCCTACCACACATAGCGTTTTTTTTTTGTTTTTTTTTAGGCCAAAAGTTACATTTTGGTCTCATCTGACCAGAGCACCTTCTTCCACATATTTGCTGTGTTCCCCACATGGCTTCTCACAAACTGCAAATGGGACTTCTTACGGCTTTCTTTCAATAATAGCTTCCTTCTTGTCACTCTTCCATAAAGGTCAGATTTACGGAAGAGTATACGACTAATAGTTGTGGAGTGCACGACTAATAGTTGTCTTGTGGACAGATTCTCCCACCTGAGCTGTGGATCTCTGCAGCTCCTCCAGAGTTACCATGGACCTCTTGGGTGCTTCTCTGATTAATGCTCTCCTTGTCCGGCCTGTCAGTTTAGGTGGATGGCCATGTCTTGGTAGGTTTGCAGTTGTGCCATACTCTGCATTTTCAGATGATGGATTGAACAGAGCTTTGTATGATGTTCAAAGCTTGGGAGATTTTTTTTATAACCTAACCCTGCTTTAAACTTCTCCACAACATTATCCCGGACCTGTCTGGTGTGCTCCTTGGCGTTCGTGATTTTGTTTGCTCTCTAAGGTTCTCTAACAAATCTCTGAGGGCTTCAATGAACAGCTGTATTTATCCTGAGATTAAATTACACACAGGTGGACTCTATTTACTAATTAGGTGACTTCTGAAGGCAATTGGTTCCACTAGATTTCACTTTTCACGTATTTATTTGTAAAAATTCCAATAAAAGAAATTTAAGTTTTTGGTTGTAACAGGGCAAAACGTGGAAAATTTTAAGGGGTGTGAATTCTTTTTCAAGGCACTGTATGGTGTCCGTGTGTGTGTGTGTGTGTGTGTATTTGTATATGTATATGTATATGTATATGTATATATATATATATATATATATATATATATATATATATATATATATACATATATATATATATATATATATATATACATATATATATATATATATATATATATATATATATATATATATATATATATATACATATATATTCTAGACCAACCACTTACAATACTTTGATGACAAAGCATCAGAAAAGCAATCAGGCAAATAGTATTTTCAAAAGGTAGTCAGCAATGGCAGTCCCTATTCTTCTCTTCCAACAGATTTAAATGATCCAAGTATGCATGCTTGGTGAGGGTTGTTCCAAAACAGAATCAGACCTAAAACGATATTAAAGTAGAACTATAGGAATTTTTTCTTTTTTTTTATGTAGATTTTATAGATATAGATGCCGTCTTTGTCCCATTAGGGAGATTTACCTTCACTTCACGTCCCATAACCAAAACAAATCCCTTCAAATTAAGGGAATCTCTTGAGGCCCCCCTAGGTCACTAGAACTAGTGTTCCCATTGGAAGACAAATAGAAAGGGTGAATCTCCCTAACAGGGACATAGACAGCAATAAGAACTGACAGGTGTCCTAATCCCTCTCCACGCTATCCTAAAAAAAAAATAAAAAAAATAATGTAATATATTGCAGTTTAGCAATCATTAGACGGTGGTAGAATTCGTTTTCTTTTTTAGGTTTTTGCCACTCACTGTTTTCATCTGGTGATCTGGCCAGTAATGTACCTCCTGTATTAGAGTGACCCCTCCTCTCTGTATGAAGGAGTGCATGAACACAGCAGACATCAGCATTTGGCAGTATTCGATGGGCTAGCAGATTTAAATACACTAACAAATTTAAGCCAAACTCCAGATCACACTTTATAAGCAGTTTTTTTTCCTTTTGAGATAAATGTTTTACAGAAAAAACGTTCATTGTAAGCTCCCCTTTTAGTGGTAAATAGTTTGTCTCATCCCTGTAACTGATACATTTGCAAGAGAACTTGTTCTTTATAAAAACAGATTTACTGGCTGAATCCCCCAAATGAACAGAAAACCAATGCAGCCATCATATCTAAAAATTAGTAAGCGGCAATGCGGGTACTACTCACTTAACAACCCGGTTCCGTTCCAACGACCAGGTTGTTAAACAAGGAGCCACAAGCATTTTATTTTAAGCATTCTTTACTGTTCTCTACTGTGTTTTGAAAAAAGGGTCTAAACACAAAACTTCAGCTCAATAGCGGTTTAATTTGCAGAAGTACAGAATGAAAATTCTGTACTGTACAATACAATCATGTATAGCTCGTCGTTCGGGTGGGGAGAGCGGTCATTAAACAGGTAAGTTGTTAAATAAAGAGTATCTGTATAATAAAATGTTTGCTTTTGGGTTTAATACCAGGTTAAGGCTCGGTTCACACAGGGGGCGACACGACTTGCCGCGCCGCGACCTGCCGCGACCTCAGCGGCGACTTGCAAACGACTTCTGTATAGAAGTCAATGCAAGTCGCCCGAGGTCACCCAAAAGTAGTACAGGAACCTTTTTTTCTAAGTCGGAGCGACTCGAGTCGCTCCTCTTAGAACGGTTCCGTAGTACAGAACGGGGGCGACTTGTCAGGTCGCGGCGCGGCAAGTCGTGTCATCCCCCTGTGTGAACCGAGCCTAAGAAAAAGGTGGTCACATAAGGCAGAGCTTACTTGCCTATCTCCTGGAACCTGCCCCACAATGTTACCCTCAACTCTGCTAATGTACTACCAAAGTCTTAGGCCGCGTACACACGTGTTGTACAGCACCGCGTTCTTGACGATCGGACTTTGGTGTGATCGTGTGTACGCAAGACCGTTTCAGTGGAAGCGTCAAAAAAACCTTCAGAGTTTATTCCGACGGGAAAACCGGTCGTGTGTAGGCGGCATTAGGCTCCATTCACACCTAGGCATTTGGAATCGTGGGCAGAATTGTCATAGAGCGCGTTTGCTATGCCATTACTTCTTAATTTTTCTCCGTTAAAAAGGAAAATGATGGAGGTGAGCTACAGGATTTGACAATGGTGAAAAGATCCTGCCTTATAGTGTTGAGTAAGCTTGTTCCTGCTTGCTAAGATCTGTCTTTGTCGAACTACTAATCAGCCCAATAGCCATAAACTGCGTTACATTAAAAAAAAAAATTAGATTAGAGATGAATTGAGTGCACTCACGCTGTAATCCCACCATTAGCAACACACAGACTGCCATCATCTTTTCTGGGATTTCTTTAATCCTTGCACCCCTACATCTGCCCACTAAAAAATATTATTTTGTGCTATCTAATATATATATATATATATATATATATATATATATATATATATATATAGATAGATAGATAGATAGATCGAGCGATAGATATCTAGCTATATATATATCTATATATATATATATATATATATATATATAAATAGATAGATATATAGATAGATAGATATATATAAATATCTCTCTCTGTATATATATATATATATATATATATATATATATATATATATATATATATATATAGCTATATATATATAGCTATATATCTATAGATAGATAGATATCAGTATATTAGAGAAGTTTTTTTAAAAAAATTAGAGGTTCTCTGTCTATATATACATATCTCTCTCTCTCCCTCTTGCTTTCTATATATCTATCTATCTATCTATCTATATATATATATATATATATAGATAGATATATAGATATAGATATATAGATATATATATATATATATATAGATATAGATATATATATCTATATCTATAGATAGATAGATAGATAGATATCATTATATTAGGGACGTTTTTAAAAAAAAATCAGAGGTCCCCTGTCTATATATAGATATATGTACTAACCCCACCAGCAAGCCAAGCCACCCTTTAGCAAACATGGGCAAGAGAAAGTGGCTTGAAATTTACACAGCTTTCTCCACCTCCCTTCGTATCACTTTAAGGAAAGAAAAGAAAAAAAAAAAGTCCTCTATTAAATGAGCTTCTGCCTTTATTAAATGTTTTCCCTCCGTCTCCTTGAAAATCTCGTCTGAATCGGGCGTGTAATTGATGTGAGTTTGCCTTTAATATCCTGTTCTCTGGCTCTTTGACACAATCCTAGCGCAGCCGCCAAACTGCCGTCCAATCTAATAAAGAGGCCCCCGTAATGAATTTTCGATCTTAATTTAAACAGTAATTTAAGCGGGGAAGGAGGGGGGGGGGGGTGGACAAGAAAGCCCTGTTATTTCTTCCAATTGAAATGTGTCTTTCAGAGAGAAGAAGTGAGAAGGGGAGGGGAGGATGAGAATAGGACATCGCTGGTCCATGGAACTCAATCTGTAGACCGCTCACACCAGTGCCTCGTCACGGGAGTAGAAGCGAGTTAATTAGCTTGATCAACGTTTGTCGCTTACGCTGTTATGGAACAGTGTCAGTCTCTCACAAGTGGCAACCGTTGTCGATACACAAAGCGGCCAGTTGATGATATCACATTTCAGGTTGTGGCTTTATTTGATAAGACAAATTAACATAGAATTCTAGAGCTGTGCTCTCCAAGTGACAGTTTTAATGTTGCATATGTACGCATTCGCGCTCTCCCAAATGTGCATGTTTGCATAAAATGGGAAGAGGGGCAGACATGTCCCGGGCCTTCCTTATCTTGGGGAAAACACCTGTTATCTGCTTAAAGAAATTACAGTTCAGCCGATTGACTCGTATACATGAGTGCTTGGCAAAGTATTTTATTGTCTGTGCCATGCTAAAGGACCACGGACAGCAGCGTCTGTCAAGGCTGGCACTATAGGCCTTGTTTAGTTCATTGATTCTAGGGGTCTCCTGCAATGAAGCAAAAGATAAACCTGGGTATGACTGTTCTGATTGATGGCTGTTTTTGGTCGCAATAAGGGTGATATTTTTGAACACGTGAACATGGTACCACAAAATTTTCCACCCAAGAATTGCTTTGAAAAAACATGGAAAATTAAATGATCGCACTTGAAAATCGAATTATTGCATCTGAAAATGTAAAGCGAAAGTTGGCCATAGTTGAATTGAAATTTGGGTGGTTCAGTGAGGACCTGATGGATTTAGATGCATCTATGGCCCTTCGTGCTTGACAGAAATGTATCTAATTCTTGACTTCTGTTGAATGGAAAAGAAAATTTTCATTCAATCAATAGCTGCATTCGGAACTTCCCCCCCCCCCCCCCCCCCGCCCACATTCCCCTGGGAAACCTCACATGTCCCAGGAGACTGCAGGACCATTCAAAAAGCACAACGAGTCATGCATGCACAGTAGGGAGCTGGCTGTGAAACACCAGGAAGTCATAGTGGGGGGTTAGACCCCATACACACTATACAGCTTTTGTTGTCTGATTTCCTTTAGATTTACCAAACCCATGTAGTGCAAGGGCCTGCCTGATTGCATGCAAATTGAAACTCTTATGCCCTGTACACACAGTCGGACTTTCCGCCGGAAAATATGCAATCGGATCGTGTTGTCGGAAAATCCGATCGTGTGTGGGCTTCATCTGAATTTTTCCGTCTGAATTTCCGACACAATTTTCTGAAAACAAAATCTGATTGTTTAAATTCCGATTGTGTGTAGACAATTCCGACGGACAAAGTGCCAGGCATGGTCAGAATAAATTACGAGACGAAAGCTATTGGCTTCTGCCTTCTAGTCCCGTCGTACGTGGTTTACATCACCTCGTTCTGAACGATCAGATTTTCCGACAACTTTGTGTGACTGTGTGTATGCAAGACAAGTTTGGGCCAAAATCCGTCAGACGTATTTTGACGTCGGAATGTTCGATCGTGTGTACAGGGCATTAAGGTTTGACCTCATATTATATGGTTTTGGTAAATCTGAAGGAAAAAAAATCTACAGAAAATGGTACAGTGTGTATAGGGCCTCATTTACTAAAGCTAAAAAAAAAAGGCAAAATCTGGTGCAACTCTGCGCAGAAACCAATTATCTTCCAGGTTTTATTCTTAAAGCTTATTTGAACAAGCTCAGGTTAGAAGCTGATTGGCTACCATGCACAGCTGCAGTAAATCTCCCCCAGTCTTCCCACATACAAGTTGGTGGTGCCTGAAGACCAGTGAAGCCTGAGTGAAAATAGCTTAGGATTCCAGGGCTGGTAAGTGGCTGTTTATTTAAAGCTAAATCTGCTGACTTTACATTTTTAGGAAAAGACCAAAGTTCCTCTTTAAAGTGGTTGTAAAGCATCGATCCAGAGATGTGCATGAGAAGAGCGGCTCTCATGGTTCTCTTTCTCTTCATTGGCTGAGACAGCAATCAATGCCAGTGAGCCAATGAGGAGAAAGCGGTAGTGGGTCCAAGCCGCACTCCCATATGTGAATGGACACAGAGCAGCGGCTCAGAAGCAAGCCTGCTTGGGTGCCCCCATAGCAAGCTTCTTGCTATGGGGGCACTCAGCAGGAGAGAGGGGCAAGGAGCAACGATGGGGAAACCAAGAAGAGGAGGATCATGGCTGCTCTGTGCAAAATGACTGCACAGAGCAGGTAAGTAATAACATGTTTGTTATTTCAATTTAAAAAAAATTCTGCCTTTAATATCACTTTACCTCTCCCTGCTCTCACACATAAGTGTATAAAAAGGCGGATTTGTATTTCACCTTAAACCGTTCTCTGCATTGAGGTAAAGAACCTTCTGAGTGCAGCTCCCACTCTGTTCCCCCCCCCCATATGTATCTGAGCCCGATCTCAATCCACAATCCAGCACTGTGCACATGAGCAGCAGCTCTCTTCGCTCCCTTTCTCATAGGCTCAAACTGTAGCAGGAGCCAATGTCAATCACAGCCAGTGAAGTAGAGGTGGGGCTGAGGTACAATCTATATGTCAATGGACATACACTGCCCTACTCAGGAGCAAGCTCGCACCTGTCCCCATAGCAAGTGGCTTGTTATGGTGGGCACTCAGAGGTGGTGGGGACCAGGAGCACCAACGGGGGACCAGAGAAGAGGAGGATCAGGGTAAGTATGATGTGTACCCACTGGATTGATCTTCAGTGACACGGTTATGAGGCAGGTTGCAGACCCCAACTTCTAACAGCTTGGCTACTCAGTGCCTTCACTTTACACATAGGACAGGTGAACAAGCAGGAGGGAATACAGTTGGTAATGAGACAAAGATGGAACCCAAAACTGGTTCCAGAAATTAATTTCAGGGGGTAAGGGGGTTTAGAACAGTAACAGGCCTGTGGACCAATGGACCTTAAGTGGTCATCTGACTTAGGTCTAGCAGGGTTGATTGCTCCTAGACATATGAATTGTATCTACAAGCTGTGGACCAGAGTATTAATGTCCTGGCAAGAAATCTCCTCCTTCACCTTTTTAAAAAGGCCTGCAAAAACTGCTGACTAGTAGCAACCTTCACACTCACACTCCTGCCAACTAGTTATCCAACACAAGTCATGAATCATCTGCAAGGCCACCTTTTCTTAAAGATTTCCAATTTTTTCCAAAGTGGAGTGGTCTGATCTTGGAAATCATGCGGGAAAAAATGGGTTAAAGAAATAACGGTTAAGCAACGCTGGAAAAATCCCATGATGCTCCAGGAGGAAGTATCCCCACAGCCGTATCAAAGAGCTGATCCATAAGGGTGTCAGTGAAGTATCTATTGCCATCAGAAAGTCTGAAAGAAGCACAGGGACTGAAAGCCTTTGAGGTAGAGTTGCCCTTTAGGTTTTCTGCAGCTTCTCCGCAGAGTTCTACGATGTGGAGTCAGAAATTGACAGGAAGGGAAGATCTAATGCCCAGCCTTGCACACAAAGGGTTAATACAGCTAGCTTCAGGGAAAGGAGGCGATGGTAATTTTGGAGGTTTTTCGAGCCCTCCTGGTGAGGAACGGAATTGAACTTAATAGAAAATAACAGCGGCTTAATTGATGCCATATGTTTCAATAACGCCAACAAGTAACTTCACCTGCCAAAGGGTTTGGGGGGGGGGGAGGGGGGGTTCGGTTGTTTCAGAATTAATATCCAAAGACCCTTTTGTGTTGATGTGACTAAGCTAGGAGTGCAGCGTTCCGAATGAACTCGGCAGGGTTTAATACAGCTGGGGGGGGGGGGGGGGGATGTGCGAGTTTAATACAGCAGTACAGTACAAATTCTATTACACAAGCATGGATGCACCACTATGAGCAGCAGTGCTGAGATGGTATCATAAAACAAGCTTTTCAATGGCAATTTTCTGCCAATGAACAACAAACCCTAGATCCTTACCCCATCGGGCCTTAAACAGCACCTTACATGTTTGTATGTAATATAAACAAGGAATGAAGTGGCAGAGAAGGTGCCACATCATATACAGCAGAGTGAATCTTAGCACAATTAAAGGAATCATCCACCTTGCATGTGTTAAAAAATGTATATATTGTTATAAGAAAACATGCATTCAACATAACAGGTTGACACACATTTTGTATACTTTGCGCCAATTTGTCAGTTTTCTACTCACGACATTTTAAACACAATTTTCACCACATTTTCTCACCATGACCTTTCACAGGTCAGTTCCAATGAAAGCAACATTTTTTTTATTTTTTTTGTTAGTCTGTGCCTTGTGAAATGCAGGAACAAGCATGAAAAGGAGGCAGCAGGAATAAGCCAAACACAAATATGGGATGAAGCCGAAAACTGGATGCCTGGACTGTAATAGAACATAAACAAGGGAAAGCAATGACTGTAGAATGATAACCAGACAAAATGGTCCATAGTAATGAAAGTCTCCCTATCAACTGGTGTCACTGGCGGAGATTTCCTAAAACTAAACTGGAGAGTGCAAAATCTGGTGCAGTTGTACATGGTAGCCAATCAGCTTCTAACGTCAGCTTGTTCAATTAAGCCTTGACAATAAAAACTGAAAGGGTTTGTTAACCCATCAATATAAGACTATGCTGGCCCCTCTATTAGAGGCTGGCATAGCACTCTGTCAGTAGTTTTCAAAAACAAGTGTTCTAAATACCTAATTTGAGCTGTCTTCAGGTTGGTCACATTACTCAAGGGCACTATACAGCTCCAATGGATTGCTTCTGCGGGAGGGGCCGTGATTTCCCTCTGACATCACCCGGCGAGATCACGTGGCCACTTGTCTCCTCCGCAGAAGCTCTGTATCATAGCTGTAAAGAGGCCACAAGTCACGTGACTGGTCTGAAGACAGCTGAAATGTGATATTTAGAACGCTCGGTTTTTGAAAGGTACTGACATAGTATGCTATGCCAGCCTCTAATGGAGAGGCTGGTAGTGACAATTTTAGGTTTTTAGTTTACAAGAATAGCGGCAGGGGGGCAGGGCTGGCCCGGAGACAGACACAGAGGGAGATGACAGGCAGGAAGGAGGGGGTGAGGGGGCAGAGCAGAGAGGACAGATACGTATGAGGCAGGGGCGTACTCTGAACACAGTGATCAGGGCAGAGCAGCCTTGATTTGCGTGGTCAGTGCAGTAAAAGCATACAGGAAGTGCCAGGTTTAGTTTTTTTTTTTACAGTTTAAAGGGGGGCAAGCATTGTGCTGTGTAATCTGCTTTAAGGGACCAGGATCTGTATATTTTTGTGGGGGGGGGGGGGTGTTAACAAACGCTTTAAGAGATTAGGAGCCTTTATACAGACAAAGGAACAGCAGATTGCTGGATATATACTCCTATGGGTAGGGCGCCTTTGGACCAATTGTGGATCTTTGGAGGTGAGCACAAATGGTGATCAGTGGAGTGCACAACCTTAATTATTATTTGGATTGTCACTATTCGATACCTAGACTGCACTATGAAGAGAGCACATATTGATTGAGCTAGATTGAGGTAGCGCTTCACAATATTTTTGTTATCTTGTTTATCTTGTTTATTTATTTGGGAAAACATTCTATGTTGAGCAGTACCTCTTTCACTTTTACATGTGTTCACATTATAATACACATAGCTGAAAGCTGATTGGTTAACTATGCAATGCAAAGTTGCTTCAGTTTTTGCACATTACAGTTTTAGTAAATACCCCCACTGCACCAGGGTGCTACAGCAGCTTCTGCCCAAACAATATTTAAACCTGCATAATAATAATAATACTTCTCCATAGAGTTTGGCCAGCTTGCCCATTCTTGTCCACCTGGTGGTCACAGATGGTATAGACGAAAACGCATGGAACTGCAAAACTGTTTCAGGAATCAGACGTCTTCCCTTGTAAGCGACTTTCATTTTTATCAACCAAGATCTTTATCATTGTTTACTTGACTTTGGACTTACTGGTTTTTATAGGTGGACTGGCTCTTCAAGTTTTTTGTTCGTTTACTACAGTCCACACCAGGGATATGGTGGCTTATTATAACAATCATATTCACATTTATTGCCATTTTTCCCAATGTATGTCTGGGAACTTTGGCATAATATATGATATATTGGTCACCACTGTTTCATGTGTGGCGGAATCTAACGGTTCTCAGACTATTCTCAGTAAGCTTGTGGTTCCCACCAAAGCTGAGTGCGCTGAAGATTTTGTATACTGGGAATAAACCAAAGCAGCAAATTTAATTTTTTTAACAAATAGTCTCTGGAGGTTTTTGGTGTGACGTATACAGTGAGAATAATCAGTAAAACCAGAATATAAAGTTCTCCTCGCCTCTAAAGCTAACTCTTGACTTTCACTTATAAGCGTAACTCTCAATTTGAAACGTAATCCCATGCCTAACCATTATCATACCAAAACTCATTATAACATTATTTAGTAATTATAATAGGGAGGAGCAAGAGGAGACTATCCAAATACAAACTTTAACATAGTCAGTATTCGCACAGAAATACTGGGTGCTCAAACCGCCAAATGAGGCAAGTTGGGCTGTCAGCCAAGTGGCCTTATGGTGTCTGCTATATAGTTACACCTTTTATAATATATTCACCCTCTACGTGTTTTCCCAAGTGAGGCAAGATCAGTGTATTCTAAGCCCTTGTACACACGGTCGGAGATTCCGACGGAATGTGTCCGATCGGACTGTTTTGCCAGATATTCTGACTGTGTGTGGTCTCCATCGGACTTTTTCCATCGGAGTATCCAACGGACCAAGTTTTCCAACTTGTTTGTAACATTTTCCGACAAAATGCTCCGATCGGACATACTCCGATCATGTGTAGAGAATTCCGATCGGATAAAGTGCCACGCATGCTCAGATCAAATTCCTACACCAAAGCTATTGGCTACTAGCGTGAACGTAGTCCCGTCGTAACTAAATAACGTCATCACGTCAGATTTTCCAACAACTTTGTCCAACCATGTGTATGCAAGAGTTTCGGACAAAATCCGTTGGACAAAATCTGACGGATTTGGTTGTCAGAATCTCCGACCGTGTGTACAAGGGCTAAGAAGGTGGCAAGGTAGAAATTGATTGACTACACCAAACGTTCTGTCCAGTATTCCCACCATTGGACAATGCAAGCAGTTCCTCATAAGCGTTCTTCAGCTTTACAATGGTTTATGCAGAAAGCTGCCCTTCCTATCATTAGATATTCAAACAAATATCTCTAGTTATCTATGCATATGGGAAAAGTTACATCAATATTTGCATAAATAGTATTCACTGTTCTGGATGTTCTAACACAAGAGTAAATATTATTGGTTGTCACGCCCAAAGTTTGCTTGAGGGCTGAAGGCTGAGTGCAGGAAAGGTAATAGACAGGGAAAGTCTTATGGGTAATAGTGCCAGGATCAGCATGTGCCGTGTTTGCAGAGCTCCTAGTACCATAGACAATATAGATGTCCAGGGCTTCTATATCCATCTATCTATAGCTATATCCCAGCTGGCTGAAGAATACAGTCAGTCACAACTGGTACTTTCTAGCTTGGAGTAAATTATGTGGATGCTCATTAGTTCCACATGAAATTCACAGATTGATCTGAAAATAGATTTGTAATTATATTCTGCCCGGGTTTAAAGGCCATATAAAAGTTGAGCAACACCGCAGCTGCTGTAGAATAAGTTCCAGCTTGTCTGTGGGATGAAAATCTGGAACTTAAAGCAGAACTCCAGGCCAATAAAACTTTAGTCCACATTGAAATAGCTTTCTGTATACTCACGCACACCAGAATGGGCGTGCCTGAACTGTAAGCCAATCAGGTTTTGATGTATAGCAAACTTATTTTGCTCAATCTTTCAGGCACTGGGAGCTTGAGGTGTTGAGGCAAATTAAAGGGCTAATCTTAGATATTCACGTATAGTGCTATTGGTTGGCCAGAGGAGTAAGAGGGGTACGGGACACTGCAGGCTGGCACGCCAGCTACATAGTGCAGAATGAGTGTGGGTAAATCACAAGAATGGCTGAGCTCAATTAAATATCCTGAATTTAATATCATAAATAACAGTCAAAAATGTTCACAGACTGCATTTCTACTGTGCAGTTAGTAGTTTGGCTGGTGTTCCACTTGATATATCCAGACTGGAGCTACGTGGCATTATAGCTGTACTCGCAATTATGAAAATAGGGTCACCCAAAAATCAAAAAAATGGGGAAATCTGCAGACCAATGATGGTAGATTATGATGGCAGGGCAAGAACCCCCACCCCGCATGTCTACTCTCCAGAAGCTGGTTGAATTCTGCAACTGTCCTATGTAATGCTCCTTGTTCTTGCCAACCACATACTATAGGCCGACAGGTCTGTGATTAAATGACATATTTTTCCACCATCACTGGGGAATCACACTATGCAGAACGGTCCAAACTTTTTTATACCAACAAACTGATTTTTGCATCTGTCCCAACTGGGGAGAGTTTCCCTTGTGGTGGAGCAGGAAGCGGTGGGAAATCTCTCCAGTGGGGATGAAAATAGCAACAAAGTTTGATGGGGAAGGGTTAGAAGCTCTATCAGATTTTTATTACTGTGTCGGTAACAACTACTTTCCTTATTTCTTGTCCTGCTGTCAAACATAAACTGTGGTGACATCACCTCGGAAGAGTAACAGACTGGGGGAAAAAACAGCACTAGACAAAAAGGTATTTATTGCCCACGAGTCTTTCCAAAACAAATGAAAAATGTTCTGCCTGCAGTTGAGCTTTAACTTTATCATTTTGTTACAGTCATACCAAAGTGTTCAAAATAATACCTGTAGTGAGAAAAATGTGAAGGTAACCATTGTCAACCGCTTTCTAAAATACTAGTTGCCTGGCTGTACAGATTCAATGCATTCTAGTCATTTTAGAAAGTGATAAAAAAAAATATATAACAAACACCATAATTTCCTTATAACTGATAACATATTGCACACTATTATGGAAATAAAATCAAGAATCACTCCCAAATAATGAATAAAAAATGTTAAGGGATTTCTTATATCTTTAATTTTCAGTAGGTAGCTAATATATGTACAATTTACTGAATTAAAGGGAACTTATGGTAAAAAGCGCTACACTAACAGCTTTACCAGACAGTTATGTATCCAGAGCTCCCCTACAGCACCTACGCAAATACCAACATAGTATTTTGTAAAACTTGTCGCCCACTCTTGTGGCAATGTTTAGGTTGGCAGATTGGTAACGTAGGCACGGTGCATTGCTGGATGTAGGTGGGGCAGATGTGCTCATTCTCCGCTGCCAGTAAGTCAAAGTGAACGCTGCCAATTAATTTGATGCACAGGTTGACTTTAGTGACTTAATTCTCAGTAAAGTCAGAATTGCAACTTGAGTGTTGTACAGGGAAATAAAAATGTTACAATCTATCCTTTGTATATCGCTGATATATTTGGATAATTCTCACTAGTAAAGGTTCGGCCCAACATATCAGTAAGTGCTGCCATGCTGCCTAAAATTAAGGTATATTTTAATTTTTGCAGTCAAATTTGAGAAACCCCACAACTATGTTTGTTCTATGTTCCCATTTACACAACATGCCTAAAAATTGTTTCTAAAAAAATAAAAAAATCTCTTACCTCTCTAGGTGTTTCTTGGAGAAGGTTTATACATAGAAATTTATAGGTAGCTTAAAATTGTTTAAAATAGCTTACAATGAGCAGCTAGAGGACAGTTATAGATACAGATTTTTTAAAGTGCATTAACATACAATATGCCACTGAAGCCTTGAGATTTGTAACCCTCTGTTAGGACAGACAGTATGTATACCTAGTTTACAACTGATAATGAGATCTGCTATTACAGGCAGGGTTAATTAAAGTATCTAAACACAACTCCCTAGCCCTATTTTAAAGGAAGAAGAAGGAGAATTCAGGGAGGATTTTAGGCAAGTAAAAAGTAAATATAAAAAGGTAAGCAAGAATTTTAAAATATTGGTTTATTAAGGATAAGTTCATCTTTTGTAACATGTGACACCCATATTCAGGGTATACCATGTTACATATGCTAATTCTGACTATCTGACTGTCTTTTTAGACTGATAGACAGGAGGGGGGCAGATTACAAATGCAGATTCAATATTCGGTCTTTCTATTTTCACCTAAAAAAAAAACAAAAAAAAGAAGACCACATAAGGGAATCAAGACTGCTTAAGCTGGCATAAATAACGGATTCCTTTATTTCTTCTTTTACAACAAAGCAAAGAGAGAAACATATTCAAACTCATGATTTATTAAGATCCGTTATCTCTGAAACTGTTCCATGTTCACTCACCGGATATAGTCGTTTCGGCACAGGATCATACCGCTTTTTGTGTAACAGGAAGTGCCAATTTCCCCCAGCTGAGCCTGGCAGCAGGAACACTTCAGGCACCGAGTGTGCCAATACCGATCCATGGAATACAGAAGGAACCTGTCTGCAATTTTCCCCCCACAGCCGGCGCAGGCTTTGGGAGGGGAAGTGTTACTGGTGACCGCCGTGGTGCTTTCCGATGTCCGGTTATTCACCATTCCTGATTCTGTAAGAGAACATAAAAAAAAAAAAGAAAGGTGAACATGATTAAATGCGGTTCCCCCAAGCCTGCGCGGCCGAGCTGCGCTGCAGTTGTAATTCTCCTGTTACAGTTTACACGGAAGCATAAGTGATTGAAAGAAGCACTTTGCTCAAGCACCAGAAAATAGCTTATTATACAGACATCCCCTGAGAGCACAGCTAATCACCCTTGTATCGGCTCCCACAACCCATTTTCAGCAACTCATACTGCCTGGAGTGGCAAAGCTCTAGCATGTAACCCATTACTATGTACTGCTCCCATCTTGCCAAGGGGCAGCAATGTGATTGTATAAAGGCGTTCTTGGGTGTACAAGAGACATCAAGGGTGCTACATGGTAAACAATAACTAAGTGAAAAAACAGATACTATTTTAATATAAGTGACTGTTAAAAATCACTAAATGACCAGCTAACATTACTTGTAATAAGAGAATCATGCAGTCCAGACACCCTGAAACATTTTGTGCTCAACCCCTCTGTTTCATCATATATAAAGGACAGTTTGTTGTTTTTATGTACATTTCCTAGAGAACAATGGACAAAAAGATATCTGTCTGACTATGGATGGGAGAAGGGATGGATCCCTGCCAGGATATTATTCCTGTATGAATATGTGTCCTCATTGGTAAGATTTTACATAATTTATTTTTCCCGGAGACAGTGTTTGCAGTGGGAGGCTGTGATGGTGAACTGTTTATAGGGACACAAAGAGAAAAAAACCTGACAGAGTCTCTAACCGCCCCCCCCCACTCTATCCCAAACAAAAATATGCTTTTGACTGGAGCTCCAGTTTAAAGAGTCTATACTGGGAATGAAGTGCATCCTGATTTTAAAATACAAGCAGCATATTTAAATGTGCAAAAAGGTACTGTCACTTTATGTACTGTATACTGAGGCATTGGTCATTTGGTCTCTCGGTGGGGAGGGTCACTGACCAATGCCCCCTTACTGGTCTTGTAACAGTGCGCCCAGAGGGAGCCTGATTTCCTGCACGTTTCTACTGAGAAGTTATGTATAGAGAATAGGTTTCTTGTGGGATATGTGTCTCCCGTATTTATGAAGATGGGTCTACCAATATTCTTCTTGTGCCAAGGTAGTATGAAAATTGGTCTACCAAAATTCTTTGAATGCCAAGGTAGCATGAGAATGGATCTACCAATACTCTTCTTGTGCCAAGGTAGTATGAAAATTGGTTTACCAATATTCTTCTTGTGCCAAGGTAGTATGGTAATTGGTCTACCAATATTCTTCTAATACCAAGGTAGCATGAGATTGCATCTACCAATATTCTTCTTGTGCCAAGGTAGAATTAAACTTGGTCTACCAATATTCTTCTTGTGCCAAGGTAGTATGGTAATTGGTCTACCAATATTCTTCTAATGCCAAGGTAGCATGAGATTGCATCTACCAATATTCTTCTTGTGCCAATGTAGAATGAAACTTGGTCTACCAATATTCTTCTTGTGCCAAGGTAGTATGAAACTTGGTCTACCAATATTCTTCTTGTGCCAAGGTAATATAAAAATTGGTTTACCAATATTCTTCTTGTGCCATGGCAATATGAAAATTGGTCTACCAATATTCTTCTTGTGCTGAGGTAGCATGAGACAGAATCTACCAATATTCTTCCTGTGCCAAGGTAGTATGAAAGTGTGGCAGATATATCTGAAACCAAACATTTTTATAGGTTTGTATAGCAGGAAATGTTTAAAAGCCATTTCAAGCTCTCTTTTTAGTCTGTGTCCCTCTGGAACGATTTCCCTCCACTTCCTGTCCTAATGGCACAACAGGACAGAAGAGGAAATCCTGAGATTGCAAAGAGTTTCCCCATACAGTCACCATGGATGCCAATAACCTTCTTTACCTGTATAAATGCTGAGAGTGATATCATACTGGATTTCTATTATATCTTCCAATTAAAAAGGTTCACTCAAACTGCACAATCCACAGTAATCTGCCCCCACTATTCCTTTTCAGTTTTAAGTGACCAAAAAAAAGCTGGGGTAAACATTAATCAAAGGTTCCAGTTGAAAGGAGTTTCAATCTCCACCACACATTTTCATTATTTGGTCACTTGAAACTTGAAATGAGAGCATCTGCAAGGGGCCATTGTGTTTTCCATCAAAAGCTGGGGAAAGCGTCTGAGATTGCTCTCTGTATGCCCAGCAATCTGGAAATGTCCCAACTATAAGGTGTCATGTAGCCCCCAATTAATACAGCGTTGGTACTCAGCTATACAAACTTCAGGCCATGCATTGGACAACATCAGTGGAATCAGAACAATCACATTCAATTTAGCGCTTCATGGACAAAAAGCAGCAAATACCGCACTAGGTCTAACTAAGATATAACGATTGTTTTTTTGACAGTAGGAGCTGAAAATAATGATTATTACTGCAAATAAGACGTATGCTCTTAGTGGAGTGGGCCTTTAAGTATGTAGATTGTAAAGGGGCACAGTAATAACATGAACAGCTGGCAATTATCCATTCTTTTATTGCTGCTGACCAAATAATTGCTATATGATGCTGTCCTTCCAATTAGTTAGGAATCCTTTACATGAGTGATACATTTGTGTGCCACAATTGCGCTATTCTTCATGGCGCTAAAATAATTGCGCAGTACTAGTAAAGGAAGCCTGTTATGACAAAAATAACAGAGTCCGCCTTCACTGACATTCTATTCCTTTCTGGTTTCAAACTGAACACAAATGGTGGAGAATAGGTTTTACTTCACTTGCTACATGAATTTTCCAAGTTGGTGAAAGTGTTGGAGTAAGGCAGCTGGGCAATAACCGTTTTCAGGATTAGGTCAACAGCGGTAGCTGTATCTCTTTATGACAGGTTCACTTTAAAAGAGAAAATAATACTGTATAATTTGTTTGCCTCTGTTCATGGATTTAGTCTGCATTTTTGCCCTGACTGTTTTACGGGAAAACACATGTAAACAGATGCACGTACTAAAACTGAAAACCCAGCTATATTGAAAAAAATTACAATTAATCACATTTTCCTTATTTCAAAGTGCTAAAACGAATTCTCGAATATCATTGCACTTCCCAGGGCAGCCACACAGTGGCGCCAAATATGTTCTCCCCTAAGTAGCATGTACAGTACACATGAATTCAAAGACTTTCCTCCAGGCCTTCAGCAGTTCATCCAGGGCTAATTATCACCTAATTCCTAGTGGCTGATACCCATGCTACAGAATTACCCCCTAAAACAGCCAAGCTTAAGGTAGATTTGCAGAGTCAGGAAAGGCATTTGGAATTCAGATTGTCTCCTTTACGCCAATTAAACAGATTTGTTGGTATCCTGCATGGTAATCCCCGGCCAGATGTGATAACTTGCTAATTTAGCCATGGTGTACGGCCTGTTACCCAAGATGCTTGCTCCTGTGCAATGTCAACAAACCTTTTCCATAATCTAATGGTAAGCTTTAATATTTTCATAGTGGGATCCAGCAGGGCAGAGTGTGTTGGCTGATGGTCATCATGATAGAGTAGGCAAGGGATTAAGAGCAACTGATGCCAGAATTTTTTTTAAAAAGTTGGCTCCAATCTTTCAAAATGGTAGCTCAATAAAGAATTACATTTAAAAGTTTGTAGGTGTTAGGGATCTAGACTTTAGTAGTGTATAACATGCCAATTTAGAGGTTAGATGCACCTTGGACATATGTGCTTGGACATGTGTACCCCAAATAGTTTTCTGTATGTCAAGGTATACATAGTCCTAAAATGGTGACCAAAACTGGACAACTGTACTACCATGCACGATATATGTCCTGTGGTCACCCCCACAAATGTTTGCCTTATGTACCAGAGAAAAGCAATTGGTCAAGAGTCCAGTCACTTTTCTCTGGTAGATTCCATCCTGGAATTCCATCTACTACTGCCACAAGCCCGGGTAGTCTAAAGAAGTAAATCAATCTCCCATTTGACACTTATCTCTGATAAATGAAGAGATATTCAACTTCAATTAGCTACAGCTACATTTATCTTGCTTTTCTCAAATTGCTGGCAATTCCTATTTTATTTTGTTGCATATAAAGTACTAAAAACTTCTACAACATTTGACATAGACATTCACATCAATATATGCCCCCTTAAAAAATGAATTTTTTTTCCTGGGGTACGTTTTTATTTTAGGATGTGGGAGAAAGCAGGAATATCTGGAAGAAAGACACACACATAAAGAGAATTATCGGACAATTCTGAAGTTTCAATTAAACAAACAAAGCCTCAAAGCAAGCAGCTCAGCTACTGAAAACCCATAGTGCTCTGAGTATCCTCTTTCACCTATTAACTATTTACTTTTTTTATATATATTTATTATATACACACGCACATATATATACTCCAGAGACATACTGGTAGGTTAATTGGCTGCTGTATAAATTGGCCCTAGTATATGTATGGATGAATGTAAGTTAGGGACCTTAGATTGTAAGCTCCTTGAGGGCATATATATGTAAAGTGCTACGTAAATTGACAGCGCTATACAAGCACCTGAAATAAATAAAAATAAAATATACACACCCAAACAAACGTATATACTAAAAAAGAACAAAAAAAAACACATTTATGGAGTCTAAAAATAAATAAAATTGACCCAATAACAAATACAATTTATTTTTTACATTATATGAGTAAATATTATATGCCGTCCTGAACTTCCTTGGCTAAACATGGTGTTGGTACTCTTTAGAATTCCCAAGCAATTGGACATCGTTAGACCTGTCCATACATTGTTCTAACAACCTATCTAGCCAAACAAAACTTTTGAAATGAGTTGGTTTATCAATTAGCATTAAACTCATCTGATCTTGTGTTTCTACATAATCATCTCACCATCATCTAAACATTTGTGCCCTCAAACCTTTGGTAGGAAGTGGATTTTCCCAATTCTGCACTGTAAAAAAAAACTGAACAGTGAGGGTACCACAACTCAACCAGAATGGTATATTGAGTGCTGCACCTGCCCCCTGACCGTTTATTATCCCTATTCTAGGTTTAGAATGTATAGTTTACTATTAGATTATCAACACAGTATTAAATAAACACAGAAATGTAGTTATAATATATAAGCATATGCAAAAAAGAAAGTATACAGCACAATTTTCTTAAAAAGAACATGTTCTGTAATGTTTTTTTTTTTTACTATCAACATTCCCCAATATCAAGAAACAAAAACATACTAAATGTGGCCAGTGTTTAGCCCCGAGAGGTTGGCACACCCAAACACATTAAAAATATTAGCGGTCTGGACATATTCTACAGTACTGGGGACAACCAAGCACAGCACGTTTGGAATATCTGCCATTAGAAGACTGATTGGTCTGGCTGAAAATTTTGGCCAGTACCTTATTCTCCTTCCTCTGCTTCACAACACACTCTGCAAATTAGCTATATGTTTGTGTCTGCCCAGAAAAACTGACCAACCTCCAATTTTGATTAAAAAAAATAAAAATACAGAGGATAGTAAGTCCTCGTAAAAATGACAGAGCATCCGTACTCTCCATAAATAGCCTGATTTGGGTGATCGTCTTATGACACGTATGCAGATTTAAAAAAAAAAAAAAAAGAACTTTTCTTTTTTATGGACAAACTGGAGTGATCAATTTTAGACAAAACATTTTAACATGCTAGAGGATATTATACTTATTTTTTTACTGTAATATTTGACTGGCCAAGCTATGCTTGAATTGTTGCACTGCAGAGGAAATTCTGGCAGTGTAAGATCTGTTGAAATGGTCATATATGTTACAATCAGATTGTACAATCTTCTTTAGATGAATCAACAGCTGACATAGGTAAGAGCCTACAAGTTATAAACCAAATGCTACATAGTTGTTGACAAAGCTATCATACAAAGTCATAAAGCTAGATTGTAACACATGTGGCCAACTTCAGGCTGCTCAACAAGCAACTGATCATCGGCCCATTGTTTATAGGTACTTAAAATGGAGAAATAGCCATTCTGTAGGGGCTTAGTGCGCCTGACAGCTGTTGTAGGCTATGATATTTCATACGTACAGTATAGGGGTTATTATACAACTCTGCTCTTCTTACCAAGTCCTGAAATTTCCAGAAGCCATGGTAAAGGCCTTTATTGGCTTAAATCAACCATAATAATTGTAATGTGTTATATAGGGTTAACCTGGGACATTCTGCTAGAACAGAAAATAGTTATGCCTTGTGTGCCCAACAGCTGGAGACACACACAGGTTGCCCCAGTGTGCTCATTAAATAGCCAGCACCCATTAAATGCAATGGGGCATGGTGGTCAGCTCTATGCCATATGCTGCAAAAGTTTGGTGCACGATTCTGCCTACATCTACTACCTAAATAATATACTGGGGGGAGATTTACTAGAACTGGTGCACAGAGAAGCTTGCGCAGCTCTGCAAAATAACCAATCGGCTTTTAGGTTTTATTGTCAAAGCTTAACTTAACAAGCTAAAGTTAGAAGGTGATTGGTTACTATGCACAGCTGCACCAGATTCTGAGCATTCCAGTTTTAGTAAATCTCCCTCAAAGCTTTGTATTTTATATTTTAGAAAGGCCATTGAGACCTTGGGGGTTATTTACGAAAGGCAAATCCACTTTGCACTGCCAGTGCACTTGGAATTGCAGTCGCTCTAAATCTGAGGGGTAGATCTGAAATGAGGGGAAGCTCTGCCGATTTTATCATCCAATCATGTGCAAGCTAAAATTCTGTTTTTATTTTCCTTGCATGTCCCCCTCGGATGTACAGCGACTTTACTTCCAAGTGCACTTTCAGTGCAAAGTTGATTTTCCGTTAGTAAATAACCCCCCTTATATACATATCTACGGAGCTATAATTTTTTTCTGCATTTTTCTTTTTTTGATAGGTCATTGAGAATTGTTCTATATTAGCTCCATAATGGTTAATGCATGCTTATTGCTTGTTAGCTAGGTAGGGGTGCAAATTTAATAATGCACAGCAGAAACCAATGAGCTTCTAACCCCAGCTTGTTCAATTAAGCTTTTGTAATAAAACCTGGAAGCTCATTGGTTTCTATGAAGAAGTGAGCCTGATTTTGCACTTTCCAGTTTTAGTAAATAAACCCCATTGTGTACTTAAAAGTGGAATATGCCTGTATTCAGTAAGGTAGTCAGTGATGTACAAAAGGCAAGAACATAGAGCAACAAGACTGGATTTTTAGTTGTCAGCGCTGATTGGCTGCCAAGGGGTTCTAGTAAGAAACTGTGTCTTATACTGGCCACTAAACCGTGTACTTTATCCAGCATCCTGTATTTTTGGACAAAAAGCACAGAAAAGATCAGACTTTTTATTTTTATAAAGATTATTTCTAATCTCATCGAGCGCAGACTGTTGCTTTTATGTCAGGGTCCCCCAGCTTCATGGAGTAGCGGGTTACACTCACCATTCAAATGACGAATTCCTTGCAGTTACCCCAAGGGGCTTGTGGCTAACTCCCCTCTTTGCCCCTATTGAAGCACCCAGGTCTTGTACAGATATAGATCCCCTTTTAGCATAATCATCCTTTGTAACCCTGGCTTCTAGAAAAACGGAGTTCTGTTTCCAGTACTGGGCACCTCTCACTGGCCAACTCAAGGCCAGCACGCCAAGAGTTAAACACTTAGGGATTTCGGTACAATTGCCCCATTATCTCCTTGTTTCTCAGCCTGCGTGAAACAGTTGCAGCTGCTTGTGAAACACAAGAAGGGATGTATAGATTCCCCATTTCTGGCAAGAGAAGCCAGGCTCTTCTCCCAGTTCCCTCAATCTCTCAAAATAATTACAAGCTTTAGGCACAGCAGCGAGCATGTTTACAGCGCCGGTGCTGCGGTCACTTTACCGCTCAAGTTGGTTGAAAAAAGGTTGGCGTGACCAGAAAATGTGTCAGCTTTTCCACGAACCCCATAATGTTTCTAATTTCTTCTTTTTCTTACTGTATATAATAAACCATCAACATTTTGTATTCACGTCACCTTCGCCGCTCCAGCAAACACAGAAATTTGCCATTAGCAAAAGCACGTTAATATTTTCAATTTATCTAGGTAAAAAATAAATACGGTAGTTGCTTGGATAATTCACAGCATCCTGGAAAATTATTTCAATCAACATTAATTCTGTCTGCTTCATGCGCACGCTCATAGTTGAGTTACCGTATGCGCCGACTGCAGGATTATTGCTAGCTATGACTATTTGCTAGATAGACGGGGGCAATTGTCTAGCAATTTCACCACTTTCAAGCAGTTTTTCATAGCTGAAACCGTAGAATGGATCAAGTCAACGCACTGACAACAGTTTACATATTGGTAGGTTGCCTAGATCTGTCATTTTTGTAACCGAAAACTGATTGAAATTGCTAACAATATGCAATGGCCAGTGGAAGAGATTCACACACCAATGGCAGCCATCAGGCAATCGCTGGACTACGCATGGTGATAAATTTTGTTTTCAGACATTTTGGAGCATCTTTTGTAAGTGAGCGCCAAACATTTCTTTTCTTGATGGAAAAAAAAGGCAAAGGGCACCACTGGTCAGGCACATGTTTTACTTACTACCCCATCACTTCCAGTAGAAACCTATGCCCAACCCCAGCCAACCCAAGAAGCGTAATCAGGTAGTGTCAGGAGCCAAGCTGAGTGCTAACCAAATTCAACCAAATTTCAATTTTCAGTAGCCAAGACAATTTAAAAAAAAAAAAAAATAAAATCGATCACTATATTTTTAGACATCGCTCCTTTTCTTCACACTGATACTGATACAGTATTTACTGGTACTGGTACTTTTATGGATTCTTTAGGTAGAAAGCAGAATGGAATTTACTAACAATACAACATGCATCATTACACTGACTTAAGTGTTTACTACTGATCTTTTGATCGAAAGCAGAGTGCAATTTACTAACAATACAACATGCATCTCCATATCTATTGGAACCATCAGCCTGCATTCACACCCGTCTAGGCTTTTGGAGTGGGGGCTCTATGACAAAGTTAGGACAAAACCCTTAAATGAATTTTGTGAGTGCAAAGACAAGGGGAAGCCCCCAGCCGGCACCACAATTCCCATTTACAAGTCTATTTCATTTTCACTTTACGTTACGTTTGCAACGCTATAAAAAAAAAAAAAAAAAGATATCTATCTATCTAATGAATAATGATGATAATAATAATAATTTTATATATATATATATATATATATATATATATATATATATATATATATATATATATATATACATACACACACACACACACACACACACACTTTTTGTAAAGCTCATAAAATTATAAAAATAAATATAAAATATAATATATATATATATATATATATATATATATATATATCTATATACATATATATATATATATACACACACTTTTTTTTTTAAAGCTCAAAAAAAAAAATATATATATATATATATATATATATATATATATATATATATATATATACACATACACACACACTACATACCATCTAGGTCTAACTATAGAGCAAACATGACCTGACAACTTTATGTATTTTATGTTGTCACCCCATACTTTCCATTAGCAGTATACACAACCCATACACACAATAAACACAAGCACACTGTAATGCAGTCCCTACACAAAAAAAAGTGCAAAGTGTCCTGGCTGAATGCACACAGCTATTGCAGTAATGCTGGATGAAGTTTACCTGGGAGCTGATCCTGATCTTTCACAAAGTGTCAGTAAGATCCACTAGATCCACAGGCTTTTTGCACTGACAAGAGTCCAAGCACACAGACAGGCTCCTTAATGTCCAGCAGCACCAGATCTCTCCTACAAGGGAACATCCACTGAGTGCAGCTGCCTGCTATCCTCTGTCTATATAACCAGCCTGTGACATCAGCAGCAGCCCCAGCGAGCTGCCAATCCAGCTGCAGAGGGGTGTGGCCAGTGTCAGAAAGATAGATGGACATTTAAATAGTTAAAGGGCCTCTTTCCTGCCCTCATCAGGCTTCTTGTGTAATATTTCTAGAGCAATCACCCTGTGCTTCTTCTTTTTCTTCATCCTCCTCTTCCTCTTCATCATTTCTATTATCATAATAATAATTATATTGTCACACGAAATGAATGAGCACCATCACTGCCAGCTGACTATAACACTCCCTATTACACAATCATTACTTGTAATATTGTATGGTATTATATTATTATTTTTTTACTATGTGCACATTAGTATTCATAGAATCCCGGGTGTCTGTTATGAATGCATTATTAGTATTATGAGTATAGGAGCTAAAAAGGATTGCGCCTTAAATATTGCTAATGAGAATTTTCTGGTATTATCATTAACACATGCTAAGAACAATTTACAACACTATCAGCCCTGTGGTGCTATATCATTTTTATACAAATTATATTTCTTTTTAAGGATTTTCTAATAAATTTGTTAATCAGTAAAAAAAAATACTTAAGATAATATTGTTTTAAGGACAGAAAAGGTAGTAAATGAGTTTGTGATACCATATAACATTTTATTGGTGTTTTTTTATTACAATTTTTGTAGATCATTGTATTCTTTTTTTCTTTCTTATGGTTTACAATAAAAAGCATTCAATGGAAATAAAATAATACTTACAGTAAATATAAATGTAAAACTTAATGTATGACAGTTTATTAAACAACAGACACAATGGGAGTTATTTATTAAAGGAAAATCCACTTTGCAATACAAGTGAACTTGGAAGTAAAGTCTGAGGGGGACGTGCAAGGAAAATAAAAAACAGCATTTTAGCTTGCACATGATTGGATGATAAAATCAGCAGAGCTTCCCCCCATTTCAGATCTACCCCTTAGATTTAGAACTTTCAGTGCAAAGTGGATTTTCCTTTCGTAAATAACCCCCAATGCTCTTATTTGTAATTTTTTTTTTTTTTTTTTTTTGAGTTTTTGCTACTTTTATCATTTTCTTTGTTATCAGAAATTTTTTTTTTTTTTTTTTTGCCCATTTGAGTCTTTTACAGTATATCAGGTCTTTTAGATTTTCTTGTACGTTTTGGATATGTTAGTATACGTACATAGGGGGGTTATTTACTAAAGGCAAATCCACTTTGCACTATAAGTGCAAACTACAAGTGCAAAGTGCACTTGAAATTGCACTGAAAGTGCACTTGGAAGTAAAGTCGCTGTGGATCCGAGGGGGACATGCAAGGAAAATAAAAAACAGCATTTTAGCTTGCACATGATTGGATGATAAAATCAGCAGAGCTTCCCCTCATTTCAGATCTACCCCTTAGATTTACAGCAATTGCACTTCCAAGTGCACTTGTAGTGCAAAGTGGATTTACCTTTCATAAATAGCCCCCATAGCATTACTTTATAGGGTTTAAAGCTTGTTTAAAGTTGTTCCCTTTCTTTTTTTTTTAAGAGTTGAAGTCAGATCTTTTATTCCAAAAGTTTCTAATATCAAAAATCAACAAGGGAGCCCAAATTTTACTGGGTAATGGACTATCAGAGGGTGCCTTGCCTTTAAATTTTGCTTTACAGCTGAAAAGATTTGCCAGTAGGTCAAGACTAGAGTTTCTTTAACTTCAGTACAGGCATACCCCCCTTTTAGGTATGCAATGGGGTTTATTTACTAAAGCTAGAAAGTGCAAAATCAGGCTCACTTCTGCATAGAAACCAATGAGCTTCCAGGTTTTATTACCAAAGCTTAATTGAACAAGCTGGGGTTAGAAGCTCATTGGTTTCTATGCAGAAGTGAGCCTGATTTTGCACTTTCTAGCTTTAGTAAATAAACCCCATTGTGTACTTAAAAGTGGGGTATGCCTGTAGTTATACTTAAAAGGAGTAGGTTCAGTCTAAAGCTTTGGCTATTTAAAGGGGAGGGCCACCCTGAAAACCAAAAAATGTTAAAAATGACAAAAAAATAAAATGAGAAATTTTTTTTTTTTTTACTTACCAGAAATGCCTGTTGCTAGGCACTTTATCCTAATCTTCCTCTTCCTCCTCCGCGGAGATCTTCTGTCTTCTGTCTTCGTCGCGGCGTCTTCTGGGTAATGAGTCGCGCTGTGTTCTGGGAACTGTGTGTTCCAGAACACAGCGCGTCCCATTCAGAAAGCGCTGCGGGACTCGCGCATGCGCAGTAGTTCCGGGACTCGCGCATGCGCAGTAGGAAACGGGCAGTGAAGCCGTAAGGCTCCGCTGCCTGTTTCCCTTACAGGGAATGGCGGCGCCGGGACCCGAGAGCCGAGGGAGGGCTCGGCCTCGGGCGGCCGACATCGCGGGCGCCCTGGACAGGTAAGTGATTTTATTAAGTCAGCAGCTGCAGTGTTTGCAGCTGCTGACTTTTTTTTTTTTTTTTTTTTTAAACTGGCCCTCCTCTTTAAGCGAAATGCCAGCCAAAACTTTTTTTTCTTTTTTTTAGCTAGAGTGTGAAAGGTGTTTCTTTATTTTTATGTTTTTTTTTTTTTTACCGTCTATGCTTTATTTGAGGAAATTTTCCTTCATTTCCTGTCCCAGATAAGGATAATAGGACTTTTTGTATGCCATCAATATACCAGTGCACTGACCTGATTTAAAGCGGGAGTCCGCCGGGAGTTCCGCCGTTTTTTTTTTTTTAAAAGCCAGCAGCTACAAATACTGCAGCTGCTGACTTTTAAAATAGTGACACTTAGCCGCCCAGCACGCCCGCGATGTCGGCACCCGAAGCCGATCTCTTGATCGTCTCTCGGGTGCTGCCGCCGCCATCTTGGGTATGGGAATCAGGAAGTGGAGCCTTTCGGCTTCATTTCCCGGTTCCCTACTGCGCATGCGCGAGTCACGCTGCGCAATAAGGATGGTCCTCGCTGTCTCTGGGATCCGTGTGTTTCCCAGCAGGCAGTGGGGCACTTTCGGAAAGGGGTGTAGATTCTGCGGAAAGGGGCGTACCTTCTGCAGAATCTATGCCGGAAGTGGGTGCAGATACCTGTACTGTACAGGTATCTGCACCCCCCTCCCCCCTGAAAGGTGCCAATTGTGGCACCGGAGGGGGGGAGGATTCCAATGAGAGGAAGGTCCACTTTAGGGTGGACCTCCGCTTTAAAGATAAGTCTACCTAAAATATTACAAGGGGATATCACCACTAGAACACTAGAAATCCCAGCCACACTCAACCGTTTAGGCCAGTATAAAGCCAACTGACGGTATCACTCTCATCCCCTGCATTCTTCAGAATTCAATGCAGATGAAATATACTAATATATATATATATATATATATATATATATATATATATAGGCATACCCCACTTTTAAGTACTCAATGGGGTCTATTTACTAAAGCTGGAAAGTGCAAAATCAGGCTCACTTCTGCATAGAAACCAATGAGCTTCTAACCCCAGTTTATTCAATTAAGCTTCGGTAATACAACCTGGAAGGTCAATGGTTTCTATGCAGAAGTGAACCTGATTTTCCAGCTTTAGTAAATAAACCCCATTGAGTATTGGGACACCTGCCTTTACATACACATGAACTTTAATGGCATCCCAGTCTCAATCCGTAGGGTTCAATATTGAGTTGGCCCACCCTTTGCAACTATAACAGTTTCTACTCTTCTGGGAAGGCTGTCCACAAGGTTTAGGAGTGTGTCTATGGGAATGTTTGACCATTCTTCCAGAGCGCATTTGTGAGGTCAGGCAATGATGTGAACGAGAAGGCCTGGCTCGCAGTTTCTGGTCTAATTCATCCCAAAGGTTTTCTAGATCCAGGTCAGGACTCTATGCAGGCCAGTCAAGTTCCTCCACCCCAAACTCACTCATCCATGTCTTTATGGAGCTTGCTTTTTGCACTGGACCAAATCATTTGGTGTATGGGGAATTACGGTGTGGGGTAGTTTTTCAGGGGTTGAGCTTGGCCCCTTAGTTCCAGTGAAGGGAACTCTTAAGGGATGAGCATACCAAGACATTTTGGACAACTTCATGTTCCCAACTTTGTCGGAACAGTTTGGGGGTGGCCCCTTCCTGTTCCAGCATGACTCCGCACCAGTGCACAAAACAAGCTCTGTATAGATATATATGAGTGAGTTTAGGGTGGAGGAACCTGACTGGCCTGCACAGAGTCCTGACCTCAACCCGATAGAACACCTTTGGGATGAATTAGAGTGGTGACTGTGAGCCAGAGCGTCTCGTCCACATCATTGCCTGACCTCACAAATGCTCTTCTGGAAGAATGGCCAAACATCTCCATAGACACACTCCTAAACCTTGTGGACAGCCATCCCAGAAGACTTGAAGCTGTTATAGTGGCATAGGGTGAGCCAACGCAATATTGAACCCTACAGACTAAGACTGGGGGGCCATTAAAATTCATGTGAATGTAAAGGCAGGTGTCGACAATACTTTTGACAATATTGTGTCTGTGTATATATATATATATATACACACACACACATACATATACATATATATATATACAGAGAGAAGAGACTAGCTGTGGAGGTTTACACATTTGTTATTGCCTTGAGGGACACAAACTGGTGCTGAATGTGGATGTAAATATGGACGGACAGTCCGTATTTGCAAATTATTGCACACTGAATGGGATTTTAGAAGATAACTGAGGCTATACAGGTACACGGGGGTTGAAAGTACTCAACCAGCATTACCAGTATCCCCAGGGGTGTTTCTTACCCTTCAAGGAGTGCTGTTGCTTGGTAAAATATAGTTAAAAGCATGCACCTCTCAAATGAAATAATTGAAATAAAAAGTAAGCCTCTTACCAAGTATTTTTATTTATTTCAATTATTGTGGAACATTTATAAACAATTATGATGTGCCGGTAATAAAAGTATGTATGTCAAAGAACATGGGGTGAACTCCACCGGTAGGGACTTTGTAGGCAGGTTGACTTCAGGGATGCTAGTCCCCAGGCTTTTTGGTTTCAGCCTGCCCACCTGTGATATAATAAAGGGGGAGGCTACACATTGCTGTCTGCTGGAGGCATTGGGAATCTGGGGATCAGCCAGGACTTGGAGAACCCCTAAAATGGACTACTACCTTTTTGAAGGTATGTATCTAGAGATAGCTAGGGTCATGTTGAGGGTGTTCATGTTGAACTGTAATGCTCAAAGACTTTTAAGTAAAGTTGCATCGACTGTTCTAAACCTGGTCTGAAGTTATTAAAAGGGGTGCATGCTGCTTTCTGCATATCAGAACTAGGGTCAGCAAAGGGGTATGAAGCAAAGCTACTACAAAAGGTCTACTTGGTAAGTCTAACAAGAGGAGTCGTGTAGTTGCTATGGGTAACCAGGAACTAGTGCAAGGTACATCACAGCTGGTTGTAAAGCATGGTACCTGGTGCAGGGGTTCTCTGGTAGCGAGGGGGTTGGTGAACTGTTTCCCTCCCTAGCGGTTGGTCTACAGCAGCAACCTAGACCAACCGTGCTTTATGAAGGCTCTTAACTCGGCAACTTGGAATGGAAGTGAAGGAGCTAACAAGGGCACGCATGAAGTCTGTGCTAGGTGTACAGCAGGATACCATACTGTTACTCGGAGAGAGGTGGCAGAGGTACGTTGGACTGGAGGAGATGGCACAGGCTTAGCAGTGTCCCTTTTAAAATGCAACATACATTACGCAAGGTGTGTAGTGACACGGGACAGCATTTTTCAGAGAAACTCTGTACTTTTCTTACTGCACACAGTATAAAGACTCATTTCTAAGTCAGGGATCTGGCTTTATGTTAGACTATCACGTGACCACAGTCTCCGCCTGGTCCCAGGCATTGATGAGTGCGTTCACGGCAAAAGGCCCCCCCACAATCAGGGGGAGTAGACCTCGCCCACAACTTGATAAGCACTGGCTACTATAAAGGGGTACATACTTTAAAGGAAACCTGGCTCTCTTTTTGAAAATACTAGTCACCCGTCTCCCACATTGACCCCACAATTACTGACTTGTTTCTCACTTTCCTCATGTAAATACTTGTTCCAGGTCTGTTATTAGAAAGCACTGAAACCAGAGGCTTAGCATAGATGGGCCATACAGTAGATGGATCCAAATTTGACCGGTTCAGCAGGAGCTGGCTGAATTTTGATCCATCTATGGCCATCCCTGTTCGAGAGAAGTTGATCTAATGATCAACTGACCCCCCTTAATGGGACTGTTGATATATTTTCGTTCGGTCCATTCTGACAGCAGAAAGAGTCCTGCTGTCAGAAAATAATGGCACAGCGGGCAGGATTTCTCTATCCACCTTGCTTGTGTGGATGGCTGATCGAGTCGTTTATGGCCAGCTTTAAGCTGGGTACACACTACAGTTTTTCTTCGTACAACCCAGCAGGTTACTCTGGTCAGAGCCGCTGTACTAACCATGCGAGGTTAGTCCAGCGATCTCCCCAGCTGAGCTGTTGAGTACTGACAGGGGGACGAACACTCGGATCAACGCTCTCTGATCGGTAGTCGGTCGGCTGCAGGTTTTCCAGACATACAGACATACACACGCAGGCAGAATGTAGAAAATGTCTCCCGACATGTGTACGGGGCTTTAGAAACTCCAGAAATTCCTATGCCCCGTACACACGATCGGACTTTCCGAAAACAAAACCATAGAATTTTGTCCAAAGGCTCAAACTTGTTTTGCATACACACAGCCACACAAATATTGGCCAACAATTCCGAACGTAGTGACGTACTAGAAGAACTACATGGTTTTTCAGCTCTTTAACGCCACCCTTTTGGCCTCCTTCTGCTAATTTCGTGTTAGTAGAAGTTTGGTGAGTGTTGATTCGCGCTTTTCATTTTGTGTTTTTCATTTAGTGCTTTTTTTTTATTTTTTTTATTTTTTTTTAGGTATGCTATGTGAATGGGAACATATAACAAATATATAGTGGGGTTTTCTCACATTTGATTAAAAAAGTGGAAATGTCCTTTAAATATATGTCCATGTTGGGTACATATCGTAAATCTGTGATTTGGGCCCCTGAATAATGTCACTCTGACATTAAGGGCCCCGGTTGAATATGTTTCTGTCTCACCGATTTGCCAAGTTCTTTTTTGAAATCTTCAATGTCTTTGCAACCTCAATAATGCCGCCGACCACACTCCATCCCTCCAGAAATAATTGCTTCTATTGTGTAGACAAATAATGATACTTAGCATTGTTTAATATTTGCTGGTATGGCCTTCTTGTCAATATTTTCAGTGCATTGTTTCAAGGGCAGCCTGTTTATGCGCACAATTGAAGTGTCACATTAGGGCAAATTTATTAGAATAGATATAAGCTCAGCTCCAATATACAGTACAAAACAGAGGCAATTGTTCTGATTGTTTCTTTGTTCTACATAAAAGATAATAATTCTTATTATATTAACGTCACGCCCGCCTTCGCGTTTGACGAATATGGCAGATTTACGAGTTTGGTCCACAGGGCTTTTTGTGTCGTTTTCTTCATTTTCCACCCTATTAAAGACATCAATTTCTTTCCAATAAAATGGGAACAGATCAGCAATTTGAATATTGACCACGAGCAACAGAAAAATAATGATATACTTATTTTTTAAAGGCACCTCCTGCCTTTTATTGTTTGTAGGAAGTGTCGTTCCTTCACTGATATGGTAATGAGCTAAAAAAAAACTGGGCTCAAGATAAAATGTTCGCAGATCAGAGAAATAGGTTTGTTTAATGCAAGATGTAGAGTATTTTCAGTGATATACCATTCTTTAAAATGGAGCTCCAGGCTCCTTCAGAAAAAAAAATTAAAAAAGTCAGCAGCTAAAAATACAGTAGCTGCTGACTTTTAATATATGCGCACTTACCTGTCCACTAATGCAGCGGTGTCTTCACCCCAGCCGATTTTTCAATCGGCTGTCGGGTGCCGCCACCGCCATCTCCACTAAGGGGAACCATCAGTGAGGCCTTGCAGCTTCACAGTCAGTTCCCAACTGCGCATGTGTGAAGCGCACTGCGCTTTGTGTACCGCCCGGCGGCAGGGAAAGGAGAAGGGAGGCCAAACTTAAAGCTGATCTCAGAGAGATCAGCTAGGAGTGGGAGCGGGTACCTGTCAAAATCAGGTACCCACTCCCCCCTCCCAAAAGATGCCAAATGTGGCAGCAGAGAGAGGGGGAGGCAAACAAGCAGAGCTTCCCCTTTTAGGCTGGATTCACACCTATGCAGTTTTAGTGCTTTTTGCATTTTGCAGATTTTCTCTACAGTCCATTTAACATGGTTTCCTATGGAACACGTTCCGTAGTGCAAATCTGAAAAATGCAAAAAGCACTAAAAATGCATAGATGTGAATCCAGCCTTAGGTGCAGCTCCGCTTTAAATTATTATTATCATTTTTAAACCCAAAAACAAAAAAATTTATATATTGCAGTTTACCAATCATTAGATGTGGAGGCTGCATTCATTTTCTTTTTTAGGCTTTTCCCCCTTGTTTTCACAAGGTGATCTGGCCAGTAACACACTTCCTGTATTAGAGTGCCTCCACTCTGGATGAAGGAGCACAGGGGGGCATCTTTAGACAGCAGCATTGTTAAAGCGGGAGTCCGCCGGGACTCCGCGTTTTTTTTTTTTAAAGTCAGCAGCTACAAATACTGCAGCTGCTGACTTTTAAAATAGTGACACTTACCTGTCCAGCGCGCCCGCGATGTCGGCACCCGAAGCCGATCTCTAGATCGACACTGCCGCCGCCATCTTGGGTATGGGAATCAGGAAATGGAGCCTTTCGGCTTCATTTCCCGGTTCCCTACTGCGCATGCGCGAGGCGCGCTGCGCAATCAGGACGGTCCCCGCTGCCTCTGGGATCTGTGTGTTTCCCAGCAGGCAGCGGGGCACTTGCGCAAAGGGGCGGGCACTTGCGGAAAGGGGCGTAATCTACGCCCCTTTCCGCAGACAGCTATCCCGGAAGTGGGTGCAGTTACCTGGATTATCCAGGTAACTGCACCCCCCTCCCCCCTGAAAGGTGCCAATCGTGGCGCCAGAGGGGGGGGGATTCCGATGAGCGGAGGTCCATTTTAGGGTGGACCTCCGCTTTAATCTGGGAAGAGGGGAGTGTTAAATGTACTAGCAAATTTAGATACATTAACAAATTTAAACCAGACTCACGCTAACACTTTATGAAGAGTTAGGCTTCATTCTCACAAGACGGGTCCACCACCACAGAGTCCGCCTCTGTCCGTCAGCTCAGCGGGAGATCTCTCCGTTGATCTCCCCTGAGCCAGCGGATGACAGGTCCCTCTCTGCTTGTCGAGTGCCACTGCTTGCTATGTAGAGATTGGATGAAAGCGGACAGCATGTCCGTTTTAATCAGATCTCACCCGATCCGCCAGGGACAGATGCGAACGTAGGGCCATCCGTCTGATTTTAGCGGATCGGGTCGGATGTTAGCGGACATGTCACCGCTGACATCAGACTGACATGGAGTGCCTGTTCAGGTCTGCCAACAAAACTGAACCTGAACGGGCAGACAGTGTGAAAGGGGCCTAACAGCAATAGTTTTGTTCTTTTTTTGGGATACAGGTTTTACATAAATAAAGAAAAGTTAATAATTGTAAGCACCCCGTCAGTGTTAAATGGTTTGTCTGAACTCCCTAACTGCTACAGCTTCAGGAGATCTTGTTCTGTTGGAAAGCAGACCTACTGGCAGGATCACCAGGTGAAAATAAAGTAAAGAAAGCCTACAAGAGAGAATGAATGCAGCCATCACATCTTATGCCCCATACACACGGTTGAACTTTCCGACCACAAAATCCGTCAGATTTTTTCCAACGGATTTTGGCTGAAACTTGTGTTGCATACACATGGTTGCACAAAGTTGTCGGAAAATCCGATCGTTCTGAACAAGGTGACGTCAAACACGTACGTCGGGACTATAAACGGGCCAGTAGCCAATAGCTTTCGTCTTTTAGTTTATTTTGAGCATGTGTACCACTTTGTCCGTCGGAATTGTCATCACACGATTGGAATTTATGAGATCGGATTTTGTTGTCGGAAAATTTCAGATCCTGCTCTCAAAATTTGTGCATCTGAAAATCCGACGGAAAAAGTCAGATGGAGCCCACACACGGTCGGATTTCCCGATAACATGATCCGATCGCACATTTTTCGCCAAAAAATCCGACCGTGTGTATGGGGCATAACAATTTGTATGCTGAAATATAATACATGTTTACTTTTGGGTTTAATACTACTATTTGCTGTACCAATTTTCCATATGCCTCAGTAATGAACAATTAAAAGACAATCTGTACATTACAGTAACTTCCATTGATGTCTTGCTGAAATGCGTGCAGAGAAACCTTTCTATACAGTTTAGCCACAGTCTGTACTCTTCTGGTTGCAGTGTTCTTGTTTTTACTAGTTGAATTGACACAATGCAAATTTCTGCACTGGAAAGAAATGTGCATGATTCCCCCATCAACACATTGCCGAGCATTTGTCTGATCCCGGTGGGGATATGGAGGCGTGAGCAGGCGGGGGGAAACAACGATTATCACAAGTGGCTATAGCAGCCGCTAGTGATAATCGCAAGAGAAGATGGCAGGCTGATTGTACCCAAGTTGATCAATCGATTAAATTGGTATATTCAGCCTGCCCATTAACGGTTGGAAATTCTGCCGGTTTCTATGATTTGAAACGTGTATGGGCAGCCCTAGTCTGCCCCATAGACATGTATGAGGATGAATACTTTAAAAAGACAATGCACCAGAACCAGTCACTGTGGATAGACCACTGCCCAATCGGATATTTGCCACTCGATCAGTGCCGCTGGTGCTGGAAGTCTCCCTACTGTCAGGATACAATAGCTCAAAAGAAAGGACTGAGTGTGAGTGTGGACTGAGTAATTTTTTTTTTAGTTCAACCAGCGCATCAAACAAAAAAAAAATGACTCACCTATGGCCAGCCTTAAAGTGGTTTTAAAGGCTGAAGGTTCATGTGTGCTACTCCCCCCACAGTCACCCTAATACTTACTCGAGCCCTCTCAATCCATTCAATGTTCATGGAAGCTTCGACTGTCCTGTGTCTCTATCACTTCATTGCTATTGGCTCCCTCTGCTGTCAGTCACAGCCAGTGAGCCAATGAGGAGAGAGCAGGGTGTGAAGCCGAGCGCAGACTCTGTGTCTTATAGACACATAGAGTGGGGCTCGGTAATGAGCACTCACCAGTGCCCCCAATAGCAAGTGGCTTCCTATTGGGGGCATTGGTCAAGGGGGACTTGCTAGGAGCGCCAGCAGGGACTCGAGAAGAAGAGGCTAGGGGGTGCTCTGTGCAAAACCACTGCACAGAGAAGGTAAGTATGACATGATTGTTATTTTTTTTTTTTAAACGGTGCCTTTAATATCACTTTACAGACAATAGACAATATAATCACTACTTATTGGCTCTGAAACCTATTTTTGGTTTTAATGTTTCCTACTATGTTTTTCAGCTTCCTTGTAACATCTTTTGTGAGCTCCTGAACCTCTCCAGCCCCCCCCCCCCCCAGTTTGTTTGCCCCTCTATGCACACTACACATCCCATAGTCCATCCCGGGAGCAAGCAAGAGAGGGGGACTACGTTCCTACATACAGTGATACCATGGAGAATGAATGTAGCCACTAGGGTTGCTACATGGATTCACCCGGACAGCCCAGGTTTTGAATCATGTGTCCGTGTTTCAGTCCACCTGAAACCCAGGCACATTATTCAGACAGGGCTGTGGCTCCCCAAGTAACCAAGATAGTCCCATTAACATCTGTTACCATTCTGGAGCTGTGGGCGGCTGTCTGGGGGTAGATTCGGCATCACTGGTGGAGGGCGGGGCAATGATCTCAGTAAGAGCAATTTGGTCACACACACCGTTCGTCGTGGCGCACTGAGTGTTGCATTACTACTATCCCTAGGCCACCCAAAGTTGTCTCAGGTCTAATACTATAGTGTTATGTATACTACGAGAAAAAAAATTGCCCTGCACCGCTGAAGTGTTTGGGTTTGGCTTGAAGAAAAGGTTGCAACCCTAGTAGCCACCCTGTAACAGGAAGTCGGAAGACAGCAACAAAAAAAGGAATTGTGAGATTTAGGGGAGACTGAGAGCAATATAAGGGACTTGAATAGATTTTTTTTTTCTAAAACAGTCACTGGCCATACACTAGTAGAACTGTAATAGAAAACCTTTACAATGGCAAAGTGGCACGGCTGTGCAAAACGACATACCCGTACGTTACTCCGTCATTAATGTCCGCTTGCGGCCTGCGATCATGGCACAGAGAGGCAGAATGGGGAGATGCCCCATATTAACAAGGCATTTCCCTGTTCTGCCTAGCAACATGACAGGGAACTACTGTTCCCAGTGATCGGGAGCAGTGATCTCTGTCATGTTCTAGTGAGCCCATCCCCCCTACAGTTAGAACACACTGAGGGAACACACTTAACCCCTTCCCTGCCAGAGACATTTACACAGTAATCCGTTTTTATTTGCATTTTTATAGCACTGATCGTTGTATAAATGCCAGTGGTCTCAAAATAGTGTCAAAAGAGTCTGATCTGTCTGCCGCAATGTCGCAGTCATGATAAAAATTGCAGATCGCCGCTATTACTAATTAAAAAAAAAAATGCCATAAATCTGTCCCTTATTTTGTAGATGTGATAACTTTTGCGCAAACCAATCAATATACGCTTACTGTGATTTTTTTTACCAAAAATATGTAGAAGAATACATATTGGCCTAAACTGAGTCAGAAATTATTTTTTTTATATTTGTTTTGGAATATTTATTATAGTAAAAAGTTAAAAAATAGTTTTTTTTCAAAATCATCTCTCTTTTTTTGTTTATAGCGCAAAAAATAAAAACCGCAGAGGTAATCAAATACCCCCAAAAGGTATTTGTTGGAAAAAAAGGACATCAATTTTGTTCGGGTACAACGTCGCACGACCACGCAATTATAACTTAATGCGACGTAGTGCCATATCGCAGAAAAGGGCTTGGTCAGGAAGGGGGTAAATCCTTCTGGGGCTGAAGTGGTTAATGGAGTTAAATGGATTTCCGTTTTTGAAAGCAGAGAATATTTGAAGGAACAAAGAGGACATTTTTTCTTGAAAGATCAAATTTCTAAAAGTGAATTTGGTTTTCACTCAGTAAAGTCCATTCATTACAAAATCAAATGTTAAAAGCAAACTTTTTTCTTTCCAAGTACTTTTGGAACAACATTCGTCATGTCACGGTATGTACTCATTAAAATTTTCATTTAAAAATCTGCTAGTGTATGGGCAGCTTTACACTGAAAGAGCCTAATGCCGCGTACACACAATCAGAAATTTGGCCACCAAAAGACCGATGAGAACTTTTGGTCGGAAAATGTGATCATGTCTATGCTCCATCAGACGTTTGCTGGCCGAATCTCAATTTTTTCGGTCGGAAAACATTCCTATCCGAAAATGCATTTGTGTGTATGCGATTCCGACACGCAAAAACTCACACATGCTCAGATTCAACTACGAGACGGAAGCTATTGGCTACTGGGTATTGAACTTCCTTTTTCTAGACCCGTCGTACGTTTTGTACGTCACCGCGTTCTTGACGGTCGGAATTTGGTGTGACCGTGTGCATGCAAGACAGCTTTAGCGAAATCCCTTCGGAAATCCGTCGCGAAAACCATCAGAGGTTTTTGCAGCCAAAATTCTGATTGTGTGTACGTGACATAACGGTAATAATGGTTCATAAAGACACTAGAAAGCAGTTGGTAGCGGCATAGGTTGCCGTATAAACTCTAAGGGCTCCCAGCTCGCAAAGTAGCGCACTTTCCACAGTAAAAGTGTTCTTGGCGTTCTTTCAGTCTACTCTAGGGATCTGGTTTCACAGGTGACACTCTCCCTTGTAGCATAGCCTGCACCTTGTACCATGCCCTTCTATACCAGCACTTCCCTGCATTGTGTAGAGTTTACACAGTGGTGGATGACCCCTAGCCTGTCATTGTATCTGCAGCTTAAATTAGCCTACAAGTTCCCCCACAGCTGTGCAAACATCAAATACCAGCATCATACTGTACATAGAACATCCTGCATACCTGCCTCTAATTCATGTGTGCAGACAATTCCTAGATGATTACACTTTACATCTGTGGATGAACCTGGGGCTGACATTTATGGGAAGGGGGGTCAGCCATTTAACCTGTGCAGAGGAACGCAGATGGAGCTAGGCTACCTTATTACCATAGATTATACCGCCACAATTAGTCCTCCCGGTACTCAACGCACCCATGATTTGAATATGAAAAATATTTCCTGTTTTTATTTAAAGTGTGTCTCTAGCTGAAAAAAAGTAAAGCTGGCTATACACATTAGATTTACCAAAAGAATGTCATGTGATGACATCCATTAAATATATCAAATTAGGCATGTTCCTGCACTACAAAGTTAATAGTAGATTGTACAATCAGATCGTATAGTGAACGAGTAGCCTATAGCCTAGTATACACTATTTGTTTTTTTCCGTTGAACGCAGCGGGCTGAATGAAAAAAAAATGGAAGAGCTCAGGAGGAGATCGCGTACTAACAATCTGATGTTAGTACAGCAATCTCCACACTGAGCTATTGTGTTCTGATGGGGATGAGCACACCCCACCAGAACACACCCCTGACCTTTTTTTTGTCATGCCCTGTCGGCAGAAGCTGGACGTTCGGTTGGCTTCTGTTGGACCGGCTGCCGTCCAGTTCAATAGGAACCAGCCGATACCTCCCAATATTCGTCCCGCGTGCACAGGGTTTAAAGGTCACTACACATATTACAACCTGGCTATACAATCTCTGAACAATCAACTTTATATTTACCGAAACTTTGTAATGTGGGGAATATGAGTGCAACTGCACTTGGAAAGTGCACAGTCTATTTGCCTTTACTAAATCCACACTACTGTGTCCAATCCATTTTTATTCAATCAGATAAGCCCTTGCACTACACAATTGTTGGTAGGCCTATGAGATTGCACTAGAACTAGATTGTAAGGTTTATAGTAAGCTTCAGGTGGCACACGTGCCGAATGTCGGCTGGCATCAGTTGACAGAAAGTCTCCTGGCTGGCACACTTTTTATGATTGTTATTAGAATATTTTATGCAGTGTTAATATTGATCATTTCAATGTCAAAATAGGACATTTTTTTTTGGCATAAGCAAGAAATGAATTGAAGAAGGGAGCATTAAGGGTAGTAATCACAGGCAAGGTGTGGTAACCCATAACAACCAAAGGAGGATGCTGTTTGGTTACTATGGGTTACCTTCACAGTTCTTTGCTCTGCCTCTCCAGATGAGACAGACAATATCACATGACATAGCAGATCTAATGTGAATTCCTCACCGTCTATATTATACACAGAATTTGGCCTGTGGCACTGCGGGCTGGAACCTGTTCTCTAGCTAAGCTGGTTAGGAGTTGATTACTGGTTGTTATATTTCCTCATCTGCTCGATGATTACCATCTTTCAGAGCAGAAGCTGACAGTCCGACTCTCCAGCTCTAAATTTTTCTGGGAAATGTAGTACCACCAGCTAGGGATACTCACGTATCTTTTCCTATCATGTCAAAATGGTGTTCCCTGGGTTGGATTTGTGGTCCACTAGGTTTAAACTGTATGAGGCCCCTTGTCCTTCTAGAGTTCATATAATGCTGAAACTTGCTGTAGTTGTTATTACTACAGTATGTTCAAAGAACCGTTGCTTGAAAGAAACTTGGAGGCTGCCATTTTTTAAATATCCTCCCGAAAATTCCAGTTGCCTGGCTCTCATGGTGAAATCATCAGTGACATCAAGTCACTGACCCAGAACAAGTATGCACGTATACAAGTAATGATGGTTTTCCATCTGAAAGAGAGCCAACATGATAGCTGGCAACCTGTATTTTCAGAAGGCCAGCAATGGTGGTCTCCATATTCTGTCATGACAGGTGCACTTTACATGCAAAAGTGATGTAACAGTTTCTGTTATATGGATTGGAAACCCTTTTCTGAAACCGGCTTTAACCTTATCTCTGTAAAAAAGCTGGCCACGTGCAGTACATTACATTTGGACTGTACAGTCTTTCTTTTAGCCCTTGTACACACGGTCGGAAATTCCGGCGGAAAATGTCCGATCGGACCGTGTTGTCGGATAATCCGACTGTGTGTGGGCTGTATCGGACTGTTTCCGTCGGAATATCCGACGGACAAAGTTTTAGAGCTGGGCTATAAAACTTTCCAACAACATGATACGATCTGACTTTGTCCGATTGTGTGTAGAAATTTCCGATCGGACAAAGTGCCACACATGCTCAGATCAAATTCCTAGACCAAAGCTATTGGCTACTAGCCTGAACGTAGTCCCGTCATAACGAAATAACGTCATCACGTTATGTACGATCGGATTTTCTGATAACTTTGTCTGACCATGTGTATGCAACACAAGTTTCGGACACAATCCGTTGGACAAAATCCGACGGATTTTGTTGTCGGAATGTCCGACTGTGTGTACAAGGCCTAACTGTGTAGTTGTTTTTTTCGGCAGGTCCTCTCACTGCAAACATTGTTGCCTGTAAATTTAAAGAGAATCTTACAGAAATTGCACAGATTATGACGTGTGTGGCAATATTTAGATTTACCAAGAACTTTGTTGTACAGGGGTCTACCTAAAACATAACATTAGTCAATCAGATAGGCCCTCACACAACAAAACCAATTCCAAAAAAGTTTTAAAATCTGCACAAAAACATAATACAATGGTTTGAAAATCTCTTAAACCCATATTTTATTCAACATTCCTCTCCCAAAACTCCAGCAACTGGTCTCCTCAGTTCCCAGACATTTACAGAGTGTTGGTAAAAGAGGGGATGCTACACCATGGCCCTGTCCTAACTTTTTTGAGAAGTGTTGCTGCCATCAATTTCAAAATTACCTTTTTTTTTTCTCTCTTAAAATGGTACATATTCTCAGTGTAAACATTTGATATGTTTTTTGTTTTCTATTGTCAATAAAAAATGGGTTTATGAGATCTGCAAATCATTGCATTCTGTTTTTATGTAGATTTTACACAGTGTCCCAAATGTTTCGGAATCAGGGTTATACATGGTCAATGCTAAACCTAGAGAAGATTGAAGGATCAGATTGCAGAACGCATGGTCAGATGGTAATTTACTTGCTGCTGCAGTTGGCAAAGTGGCCGAGCATGAAAGGTATTGTGATGAAGGAACCAAACATCATAGGTGGGGAATAAACACAGAGGTTTCCACCCAAGAAAAGGAAATAGAATGGTAAGCAGAAGGCATCAAGGACTTACCACTAAAGACGCAATGGTGGGAGCTTCAGTGCCTGGGATTAACAGGCATCACTTGCCAGTCGTATTGCCAAAGTTTGATACCAGTACACATATCATCTTACCGCAGAAAACCTATGACAAGTGCCTGTTTCCTTTTTCTTTTGGAGAGTGCTAAATTCAAGTGGGTCACCCTGGTTCTCTTGTACTTGTTCTGCTGCACGTTGGGTGGCACAGTGGTGTAGTGGTTAGCACTCTCACCTAGCAGTAAGAAGGGTTGCTAGTTCAAATCCCAACCACGACACTACCTGCCTGCAGTTTGCATGTTCTCCCTGTGCCTGTGTGGGTTTCCTCCAGGTACTCTGGTTTCTTCCCACAATCCCAAGACATGTGGGTAGGTTAATTGGCTTCTGTCCAAAATTGTCCCTAGTATATGAATGGGGACCTTGGATTGTGGGCTCCTTGAGGGTAGGGACTGATGTGAGTGTGGAATGTACAGGAACAATTGTAGACACTCACTCAGGTTGGACTGGTGTCTTTATTCAAGCTTACTAACTATGAAACTATGACCTTTGATGGTCCTAATGTGTAGGCTGCATTAAAATGTATGATGTACTTCTGAATTCTTTAATAAAACATTCCTGCAGTTCCACCACAGAAGGAGCCTGGATAAAGTCTCATCCACTAGCATTAGCCATCACATTATTATACTACACCATGGTGTCATACCTCCCAACTTTCTGAGATGGGAATGAGGGACATCCATTATGTTGGCATAGGTCACCCCCCCCCCCCTATTTATACAAAAAAAAAAGATTGGTTAAACCCACAAGTACTTTTTTTACCACTACTATTCGTTTATACTGGCTTTTGAAATTTGCAAATATGGCAATTTAGAAATTGGATAAAGCGCTTAGCACTGGGAAACACTTTTGGAAAGATAAATAGTGCCTTTTATATACAACTATATAGATCAGACCAAAATGAGGGACAAATGAGGAAGAAAAAGGGACTTGGTTCCAGATGAGGGACAGTTGGAAGCTATGCATAGTGACCCATGGAATCAACCCAGCACCAGGGAAAATGTTAGTTATTCAAATGTAGCCTAATGTTTGCAAGCAGCACTATGGATTTTAGCATCAGGCCATGCAGGGGTTAATGAAACGGAATCTTTTCCATTTTTTAAGAAATCTTCTTCTCTTACTTCCTTCCTGATCTCCTGAGTCCGTAGGATTCCCGTCTTGCTGGCAAGTTGGGATTCTCATCTTGCAAAAGGAAAGAGGTTTCTAGTCTGGCACAAATTTCCTCCTGCTCCCTCTTTGATTCCTTCATATTTTAATGGAGTCTAGAGGAGAATGAATGGGCCTTGCCAGAGAACAAATAGGGATAGAGAAGGATTCCAGCTGCCAAAAGGGCCGTAGCTCTTTGATGCACTTAATAGATAATATTCAGGCCTTTAAGTAGCACTGTGAATGGATGTTTTGGTATTACATTCGGATCCAGGGGACCCAACACATTGTCAATGATTTCCACTGAGTCATTGTTTTCAAACAACTTCAAACCCTTCTGTGGAATCTAGGAACAATGGCAATCTTTTCAGGCCAAGCTCAGTAAGGACCAGTGGTCGAAGTACTCCTCCCAAGATGCACCTCTCTCACAGTGATTGACCAGCAACACGTCATTTATAAACCGAGTGTAGGGCTGGATTAGCCATTAGGAAAATAAGCACTTGCTAAGAGCACCAAGAGAAGGGGGCACCGCAGAGTTTTCCCCTAGCATGTCCTGTCCTTAGAGAATAAGTACACTTTTAACCAAGGTGCATATATCTTTTTGGCCCCTTTGTCCTAAACTAACCAATTCCACCTTTCCCCGTCACAAGTGGTATACTTATTGAAATCCAACTGCCACAGGTTTTGAGGCTAATTTAATGCAGATAAGTCACCAAGTGAGTTTAATTATCACCTTAATCAGCCACAGAACCTGTGTGATTAATATGTATTCAGTTTTAAAGGCATGAGGTAGCCGTAAGTCCTCTCTGTCCTGGCTGCACAGATTTAGTAACTCTCATTCACACTACCTTTGCTCTCTGAAAAGTGATCCACATTCGAGTTTTCTCTTGAAAGAGCTTTTGAAAGGTGGTGATGAGGAGTTGTATTACCTCCTCAATGCCTGCTTCAACCCCTTGAGCCCTAAACTAGCATGCCAAAACTGCATGCATTGCACACGTTTACAGGGCAATTGCAGAGTGGCCTCATTCACTGCACTTGCAAAGCGGCCCCACTTGACAGGATAGAATTTCTTGCCACAGCTGTGAAGCAAAGCACTGTGGCCATGACATGTGTACACCCCAAGATGCTGCCCCTGTGGGACTTACCTCCATCCAACTGCTAGTGTGAATAAGCCCTTGTTGTCGGGTCTGACATGGGGCTGACCTGAAAGGAGAATGAAGAAGTTGTAAAATTGTCCAAATGTTTATTTTGCTTTCAGCCCTTATTTAATGTCCTGCCAGTTAACCAATGTTGGGGCCAAGGAGGCAGCATTGTTGGGCTATGTTTGGGGCATCAGCTGCCCTTAATCCAGCCCTGACTGAGTGCCTAAGAGGACATTACCGTCCGTCTAATGTCCCTACCACAGTCAACCACATCCCCTCAGTTATGTCCTACTTGTTATAATTTGCAAAAGGCTATAGGGCCATCATACCTTAGATGCTGATTCAGGATCTGCCTGCCTAAATACAGCCAATGTGTACTTTTCTACTCCACCATCCATCTTCCTGATGTTTTACATGGAGACATCCACCTGACAACTTTATGAGATAGGAAAGATTCTCATCTTTATTATTATTGTATTTGGGCAATAGACATCCAAGATCATGCAGCCCACGCACTGGTTTTTGCTGCTATGTTTCCAATCTACTGGCATTTAAAAATAACCAAGGCAATAATCTGATGATTGAAATGAAAGGTTAGTAGAATATATACACCTTAGGTCCCTGGTGCCCAACCTATAGCCCAAGGGACACATGCACCTTTTGGTGTTTGAAGTGCAGCCCTTGGGCCCCAGCAATCAATAGAGGGACCATTGATTTGTAAAGGGTCCCTTAATAGTAGGAAAGTCTCAAGGTTTTATGCAACATCTCCCTAGTATGACGGTCTCCTATAGCATGACTTCACTCTTCAACCATTCCTGTAGAACAATCTCTGACCATTTCCTCTCATAAATCTTTAGTCTGTGACAGTTTTCTGCAGCATCGCATGTAATAAATATTATATGGAGGCCCCTTGGAGAAATTAGGGGCTGCATTTGAGGCCCCCGTTACCTTGCAAGTTGACAACCAGTGCCTTAAAGTGTTACTAAATCCAGGACTCTGCATTCATTATATCTGGCCTGCCACAGTACACAGAATATGAAAATGCAATTATTTTAGTAAATATAAATGGCTAAATACCTTTTCTCATCAGCAGTTAGAGAAGTCTTGTGACTTCTATCACTGTCTGGCCAAGCAATGGTTAAAGCTTGTAGAAGGATTTTTCATTCTCCTCTGACTGTCCTATTAGGCTGCATGACCCCTGACCCTCTGTCTGGAAATTGCTGATTGGCCCTCTGCCGATTACATGTACCCTCACAAAAAAGCTCTCAAGCAAGACACACCAAACTGAGCATGTGCAGAGTCACTCCAAAGGCTCTGTATTATCAGGAGATGGGTTGGGGACTGTGGAAGAATGGGAGAATCAGAGAAGACAGGATCGAACACAATGTGGAGGATTAACCCCTTAGGTTCCGCAGTGAGTATAACGAGCAAGCTTTACTACATATACAGACTGATTTTACTATGGTGGATTTAGTAACACTTTAAGTTTATTAGGACAATAATTTAGACAAGTCTGTAAGGACTCCTGAGAGGACAGTTGCGTAGAAAGAGGGACAGAGGGACTTGGCTCCAATTTAGGGACAGTCCCTTCAAATAAGTAATAGTCAAAGCTATACATTATTCTCAAAAGCCAGTTGTTACATAGTCACATAGTTAGTCAGGTTGAAAAAAGACACAAGTCCATACAAAATAAAATAAAAATGACAATCCTATATACACAATACTTCACCCATAGTTGATCCAGAAGAAGGCAAAAAAAACAAGCAAAGCATGCTCCAATTTGCTACAGCAGGGGAAAAAATTCCTTACTGATCCCCTGAAAAGCAGTTGGATATTCCCTGGATCAACTTTACCTATAACTGTTAGCACCCAATTATATTATGTACATTTAGGAATGAATCCAGGCCTTTTTTAAAGAAACTGACTAAGCTTGCCAGAACCACCTCTGGAGGGAGTCAATTCCACATTTTCACAGCTCTTACTGTGAAGAAACCTTTCTGTATTTGGAGATTAAATCTTTTTTCCTCTATGCGTAAAGAGTGCCCCCTTGTCCTCTACAATGACCTTAAAGTGAATAACTCAACACCAAGTTCACCATATTGACCACTTATATATTTGTACATGTTGATCATATCCCCCTTAATCGCCTCTTCTCAAGCGGGAATAGATTCAGTTCCTCTAATCTTTCCTCATAGCTGAGTTCCTCCATGCCTCTTATCAGTTTGGTTGCCCTTCTCTGCACTTTCTCCAGATCTCCATTATCCTTTTTGAGAACTGGTGCCAAAAACTGAACTGCATATTCCAGATGAGGTCCTACTAATGATTTGGAAAAATGATATCTCTCTCTCTGAAGTCCATGCCTCTCTTAATACAGGAAAGGACTTTGCTCGCTTTGGAAACTGTATCTTGGCATTGCATGCTATTATTGAGCTTGTGAGCTACCAAGTTCCCCATATCCTTCTCCACCATTGATTCCCCCATTTGTACTACCCCTAGTATGTATGATGCGTGCATATTCTTAGCCCACAAGTGCATAACTTTACATTTATCAACAATATTTGCCAATTAGTTGCTCAATTATACAGAGCATTGAGGTCGGCTTGTAAATTGGAGACATCCTGTAGGGACGTTATTCCACTGCATAGCTTAGTGTCAACTGCAAAGACAGAAATGTTACTTTTAATTCCAGATCCCATATCATTTATAAAGATATTAAAAAATAAGGGTCCCAACACAGAACCTTAGGGTACACCACTGATAACCTTGGACCATTCAGAGTAAGAATCATTAACCACTACTCTCTGAATTCTGTCTTTTAGACAGTTTTCTATCCATTTACAAATTGATCTTTCCAAGCCTGTAGACTTTACCTTACACATGAGCCGTATGTGTAGAACAGTTGTAACTAGATATTGTGTGAGGGTAGGAATGTAGGCTGTAGTATGTGCACTGACGCGGGTAGGGTAAAAGATCCCTTTAAAGTAGCTGGTAGGGTGAGTCCAGGGCACCATTTATTGTTATCTGGGTTCAGGACCTGCCACTGGCCATTTAAGGGTGAGTCCACCCACAGCTTATATTGCGATGCTAGAAAGATAACCCAATGACACCATCTTCCCGCTGCCCTTTAAAGCGGAACTAAGCCCTCCTATCGTTTTCTGCCAAGGAAGCTGCCATCTTGGCCTCTGTTTAATCTTCAGCTGGCATGATACACATGTGATCAGTTATGACACCAGCCATTTGATAGTTTGACAGTTTGGTTGAGAGCACAACCAATGTGATAGTTACATTCCCGAAACATGTTGGGAATGCAATTGTTTTTTAAACTGTTAAATCAATGGGTTTATTTCTGTTTTAAGTGAGCTTTTATGTAGGGAGGCTGCACAGTGATTGGCTCTCACAGTGGTCATGTGTTTTGGGAGTCAGTTCCATTGGCCATGACCAAGAGCCATCTGAGACAGCTCGATCATCATGATGGGAACGCACACTAAGTGTATTCTGAGTACACAATCTCTAACCTCAGTGGATGTATATGTGTGGTGGTTGGGCATTGCAGCTCACTTTTGTGGCCATCGCACATATGCCTCGAGTGGTTGGGTAGAGGTTAAACCACCTGACATTTTCTGTTAGTGAAATCCCTGTGCAAGGTTCCCAGGTTTACACACCTACTGTGCCCATTATCAGGTGCTCCCACCATCCCTGCTGTATTACTTATTAATTTTATAAGACAGGAAATTTAGCAGGAGGAGCTAGAACAAATCCAACACTTCCACATGGATAAAAACAGAACCGGGAATTATGCCAGGGAGATCTCATTGTTGGAAAGTATCCAAGGCACATAAGAAGCCAGGGGCAGACTCAGCCACTGGCCACCACTTATAACAAAATAGCCTTCTGCTACCAAGCAAAATATGTGTTGTCAACATGTAGCCTAAGTTAAGACTTGCGTCTAAACTGTTGTGTCTCTGAAAAGTGATCCTCGTTTGGATTGCTTTTCTGAGGCATTTGACAGGCGTTAATGCTTCCTCCTCACCTCCTTATTCAGACCCATAAAATAACACATCAATGTGCTGTGTCTCCATGAACTTGCTTGGACCATGTTTGTTGGTGGTTGTTGGAAGGCAACATGGAGTTTTAATAGACTAGCTAACTGGGGGAATAGACAAGTTAATACATAGGGGCAATAGATATAGGGAATAACCACCCCCGAATAACATTTGTTTGCACCAATTACTTTAGTGGAACTGCCTGCTCATTGCAACAGGGGTGATCGTTTTTGCCATTGACATGAAACAAAGCATCGCGACCACAGTATGTGAACACCCCCATGCAATGCAGTTTTAGAAATGGGGGGGGGGGGCTGGTGCCTCTAGAAACATGACTAAACATCATGGTTTTAGCGTCCCCAACCACAAGTGTAAATGAGCCTTTAGAAGCATTTTCTGTGGCCCTATCTCTAGATATTTGTTTAAAATGTTCCACATATTCTGTGGTGCATAGTGCATTGACCCTCACCATGAAAAATCAAAGGCCCATTGCTATAAGAGCATACCAGAAAATTCTCTAAGGCCCCTGGGATGGGGGAGGAGGAGGGCAGATCTCTTTAATAGAAGTGGTTGTGTCAGCACCAAATAACACTACAGGCATATCACCTGCATGACACACCTGCCTGTTTTCTGTATTCATATCCATATCCTGGCCATGCCACGACTAACCTGGCACGTTCAGCTGCCCTTAAGCACTCAATTTCACGATGAGGTGCCCGCTTCCACTCGTTTCATTCCAGGTTTGCAATAAAAACACTTGCGGCTCTCGATTAATTATTGGTACATACTGACGTCGCCATAAAACAGCCACGCTAATCTCCTTCCACTCCATTGATTGTTTATTAAATTACTTATTGATCGTTAGCCAGCGGTAATGGGCCGACACGCTTCTTAATAGGTGTATTAAATAGGTAAATTAACCCCTGATGTAGAGGGAAAAACAGATGGAACTGGTTTATAAACATAAGTGCAAAAATTGTGTCCAATAATACAATAAGCGATGTGATCAGTCTATAGGGTTCTCTGATTTCTGTATTTCAATGCGTTACAGGTAAAATAGAGACCATCAACGACCTAGTTAGTACATTTTTTTGTTTTACATCAAAGTAAATCTACATTTTATAACTAAAATGTAATTTAGCCCTGGTTTACTAGAACGTGGTAGAGGAAACCTGCGATCTGTGCACATTTCCTGTACCGCGTTCAAATCGCACTGCCCTTGTGATCTGCAGCTGGTGTCAGTGCAATGTTAACAACACCCCAGTGCATTTGCCTGCACTGGATTGCATGGTACAGAACGACCATGCAATCTGGTTGCAGTGTGTTTCTAAAATTAGTACCTACATGACTTTGCTGCGATACGGTGCAACTGGGCTCAAATTGCACTGCACTGAATTGTATTTGAATGGCACAGGAATGCGATGTGATTCATAGGCGATTCATCGTGTGAACCATGGCATACCCCTAACAATGCTGCTTTGTTAAAATGCTATCCTGCCATGAAGGTCCTTGTCCAGGCACTTCCTGTTATTAAAGCGGGAGTCCGCCGTTTTTTTTTTAAAGCCAGCAGCAACAAATACTGCAGCTGCTGACTTTTAAAGCGGGAGTCCACCGGGACTCCGCGTTTTTTTTTTTTTTTTAAAAGCCAGCAGCTACAAATACTGCAGCTGCTGACTTTTAAATAGTGACACTTACCTGTCCAGCGCGCCCGCGATGTCGGCACCCGAAGCCGATCGCTCGCTCGGCTGCCGGGTCCCGCCGCCATCTTGGGTATGGGAATCAGGAAATGGAGCCTTTCGGCTTCATTTCCCGGTTCCCTACTGCGCATGCGCGAGTCGCGCGGCGCAATCCGGACGGTCCCCGCTGCCTCTGGGAGCTGTGTGTTTCCCAGCAGGCAGCGGGGCACTTGCTGAAGGGGGCGGGCGCTTGCGGAACGTACGCCCCGTTCCGCAGAGAGCTAGCCCGGAAGTGGGTGCAGTTACCTGGATTATCCAGGTAACTGCACCCCCCTCCCCCCTGAAAGGTGCCGATTGTGGCGCCGGAGGGGGGGGGGGGATTCCGATGAGCGGAGGTCCATTTTAGGGTGGACCTCCGCTTTAAAATAATGACACTTACCCGCCCAGCGTGCCCGCGATGTCGGCACCCGAAGCCGATCTCTCGATCGTCTCTCGGGTGCTGCCGCCGCCATCTTGGGTATGGGAATCAGGAAATGGAGCCTTTCGGCTTAATTTCCTGGTTCCCTACTGCGCATGCGTGAGTTGCGCTGCGCAGTGGTAGAAAAATTGACCTTTGGTGGTTGTGGTGCTGGTGCCACAACACTATAAGTCCTCACAGTTACTCTGGGTGGGCACAGGAACGGGCCCTCCTGTGAACTATTATATCAAGAATTGTAATTACATGCCCCTGTTAAACAGGGGCTGAAAAATTGGGTCTTAGGCACTGGTGCTGGTGCCACGACACTGCAACCTCTCCCATATACTCTAGTTATGGTGCAGGAATGAGCCCTGCTGCAAAGCATTGCATCAAAAATTGTAATTAAATGCCCCTGTTAAACAGGGGCTGAAAAATTGGGCTGGTGGCATCACCCAGAACCAAAAATGTTCTTCCAACATATCATCGGAGGAGGAAGAGGATAGACAATCAACATAACAGGACAGTCACTCAGCATCGGCATAGGCAGTCTTGAAGGGATGTGATATTTCAAAAAAATGATTCGGTTACATCAGCTTCAGGTGCTTGGTAGCTGTGGGTGATCCAAGACTGATTCATCTTGATGAAGGTCAGTCGATCAACTGAGTCAGTGGACAGGCGCACCCTGTGATCGGTAACAAAGCCACCAGCAGCACTGAAGGTGCGTTCCGAAAGAACGCTGGATGCAGGACAGGCCAGTAGCTCAATTGCATACTGTGCAAGCTTTGGCCAGTGATCCATCCTCAAGACCCAGTAAGCCAGAAGATTTTTCGTGGGAAAGGTGTCCAAGTCTGACCTTGCCCCTAGGTATTCCTGCACCATGTAAATCAGACGTTGGCGATGGTTGCTGAAACCGATCATACCTTGGGGCTGCGGACTAAAAAATTGTCTGAACGCATCGGTCAGACGGCCACCTTCTCCCCCACTCCTTCTGACCGATGCCTCAGCAACACGTTGTCCAGGACCAGGAGTTTGTAACCTCCCAGTCTCTGGGAACGCATTGTACAGACCTTTCTGTAAGGCCTCCCAGAGATGTCTCATCCTCTGCTCCCTCTGCGACGGCAAGATAAGGTCGGCAACCTTACCCTTGTACCGTGGATCCAAAGAATACGAGGATCCTTCCGCAGGCTTTGCAGGATCAGGGAGGCCATGCAGCGTAGGTTAGCTGAGGCATTCGGTCCGGAGTCCTCTGGGTCACTAAGGACAACATGATCTGCAGCTACCTCCTCCCAGCCACGTACAAGTCCACGGGTTTCTTGGGACTGTAAATCATCCCTACAAGACTGCTGCTGCTGATGCTGAGTGCCAGCCTCCACCTCCATGCTGACACAATCATCCTCCTCCTCATCCTCTTCCTGCGTGATGGGTGGCACAGCAGGAACACTGTCTGGATAAAGGGGGCCTTGAGAGGCAAGGAAGTCCTCCTCTTCCTGCCTCTGTTCTGCCTCAAGTGCCCTGTCCATTATTCCACGCAGCGTATGCTCCAAGAGGTGGACAAGAGGTACAGTGTCACTGATGCATGCACTGTCACTGCTCACCATCCTTGTGGCCTCCTCAAACGGTGACAGGACAGTGCATGCATCCCTGATCATGCCCCACTGGCGTGGTGAGAAAAAACCGAGCTCCCCTGACCCTGTCCTGGTGCCGTAGTCGCACAGGTACTCATTGATGGCCCTCTGCTGCGTGTGCAGCCGCTGCAGCATGGCCAACGTTGAGTTCCACCTGGTGGGCATGTCACATATAAGGTGGTTCTTGGGCAGGTTCAACTCCTTTTGGAGCACAGCCAGCCGAGCACAGGCATTAAATGATCTGCGGAAATGCACACAGACTTTCCTGGCCTGCTTCAGGACATCCTGTAAGCCCGGGTACCTGCCCAAGAACCGCTGCACCACCAGGTTAAGGACATGGGTCCGCTGTCCCTGTCGGAGGGCGGAGAGGAGGTTGGTGCCATTGTCGCAAACCACCATTCCTGGCTTAAGCTGGCGTGGCGTCAACCACCTCTCGGCCTGCCCCTGAGAGCTGACAAAACATCTTCTCCAGTGTGGCTCCTGTCCCCCAAACAAACCAGCGCAAGCATGGCATGGCATCGTGTTGCCTGCGTACTTGCGTAGCCCCTGGAACGCCTACGGAGCACCACTGGTTCTGAGGACAGAGCACTGGAAGAGGCCATGGAGGAAGAAGAAGAGGAGGGGGTGGAGGAGAGAGGTGTGTCACAACCAATAGTAGCATTTTGGAGGCATGGTGGCGGAACAACCTCCAACACTACTGCACCTTGTCCTGCCTCCTTCCGAGCTGCCAAAAGAGTGACCAAATGGGCCGTGAAAGACAGGTAACTGTCCATGCCTGCTGGACCATGAGTCAGCGGTAATATGCACCTTACCGCTGACCGCCCTGTCCAGCGAGGCAAGGACATTGCCTTCCACATGCCGGTAGAGAGCCGGAATCGCCTTCCGTGAGAAAAAGTGGCGTTTGGGGACCTGCCACTGAGGAACCGCACATTGTACAAACTCACAGAAGGGGGCCAAGTCTACCAACTGAAAAGGCAGCAGTTGAAGTGCTAGCAATTTAGCCAAGCTAGCATTCAACCGCTGGGCATGTGGATGGCTGGGAGTGAACTTCTTTTGGCGGTCCAGCAGCTGGGGCAGGGACATTTGCCTGCTATAATCGGACATGGGTGTACTACTAGCAGAGTGCCCGGAAGCACTTGGCTGTGACACACCTAATTCTACACCTTCATTCCCCTCAGAGCAGGTTTCAGAGAGGACTGAAGGTCTAGTAGGGTTGGAGATCCCAGCTGATGAGGAGCAAGGAGAGGTCCGCTTTGTTCTTTGGTGTGGGTCTTTGAGGTACGCTTGCCAACGAGCTGCATGGCAGGTCAACATATGTCTGGTCAAGCATGTGGTGCCCAAGCGGCTGATGTTTTGGCCACGCGAGATACGCTTGAGACATATGTTGCAAATAGCAGCGGTGCGATCTGATACACTCGTCTCAAAAAAGGCCCACACCAAAAAACTTTTAGAATAACGCGCAGAGGCAGCGCCCTGCACAGGCGGAGCTCTGCGGTGTGATTCAGTCGGTGTGCTGCCCCTAAGCTGGACCCCAGAAGGCATCCTGCCTCGTTGGACATGTGCCTCCTCCTCCTCTCTCCTACCAGGCACCCACGTGGAGTCAGTGCCCTCATCATCCCCTCCCTCTTCATCGCTGGAGCAAACCTGGCAGTATGCTGCAGCTTGTGGAACATGACTGCCAGATTGCTGTCCTTCTTGAGCATCCCCTCTCTCTGCGCTCACGCTACTGCCTTCTTCTAGCTAAGTATCATCATCAGAGCCTACAAAACACTGGGCATCCTCCTGGAGCATGTACCCAACACTGTGCTCAAAGAGTTCAGGAGACTCCTCAGGAGGACGTGGTGGGTCTAGGGAAGGAGTCACTAATGATGACATTGAGAGGAGGGAAGACGATGCATTGGCAGCTGCTTTGCTAGTAGCCTGAGCCTGGGTGAGAGAGGATGAGGAGGATGAAGAGGGCTTGGTCATCCACTCTACCAAGTCTTCAGCATGTTGCGGCTCAACATGTCCAGCTGCCGAAAAGAAGGATGAGCGTGTCCCATGGCCACGTGCTGATGACGATGCACCGCGTCCACGACCAGCACTGTTGTCTCTAGACACAGAGCCTGCTTGCCCTCTTTTATCGGCTTGTGCCTGTCTGCCTCTCCTTGCTGGCCTTCCAGACATGGTAATGGCCTGAAGGGAGATTGGAAAACCAGCAATTGGGTAGTGTATATTGTGCTGGAGGCACACACAACACCCACTAACTCCTGCAGATGGCAGATGGCTCAATTAGAGAAGAGCTATGTAGTTGGATATAACAGTGTATTCTGCGGTCAGGGCACGCAGACAGCACGCACAATCTCCTACAGCTGACTGCAAAATCTATTTAAAAAGAGCAAGATAGCTAGCTATATATAGGTGGATATAACGGTGTATTCTGCGGTCAGGGCACACAGACAGCACGCACAATCTCCTACAACTGACTGCAAGCTCTATTTAAAAAGAGCAAGATAGCTAGCTATATAGGTGGATATAACGGTGTATTCTGCGGTCAGGGCACGCAGACAGCACACACAATCTCCTACAACTGACTGCAAGCTCTATTTAAAAAGAGCAAGATAGCTAGCTATATAGGTCGATATAACGGTGTATTCTGCGGTCAGGGCACGCAGACAGCAGGCCCAATCTCCTACAACTGACTGCAAGCTCTATTTAAAAAGAGCAAGATAGCTAGCTATATAGGTGGATATAACGGTGATTCTGCGGTCAGGGCACGCAGACAGCACGCACAATCTCCTACAACTGACTGCAAGCTCTATTTAAAAAGAGCAAGATAGCTAGCTATATAGGTGGATATAACGGTGTATTCTGCGGTCAGGGCACGCAGACAGCACACACAATCTCCTACAACTGACTGCAAGCTCTATTTAAAAAGTGCAAGGTAGCTAGCTATATAGGTGGATATAACGGTGTATTCTGCGGTCAGGGCACGCAGACAGCACGCACAATCTCCTACAACTGACTGCAAGCTCTATTTAAAAAGAGCAAGATAGCTAGCTATATAGATGGATATAATGGTGTATACTGCGGTCAGGGCACGCAGACAACAACCACTACAGAAGAGCAAGAACGCAAAATCGGCCGATAATGAACGGTGTATACTGTGTTGAGGGTACACAGAACACCCACTAACTCCTACAGACGCCAACACACTACAGAAGGCCGCTGCGCTGGTGGCCTTATATAGTGTGGGGCGTGTACTACACAGCCCGAGCTATGATTGGCCACAGGCATCCTGCCTGTGGCCAATCATGGCTCTCCTCGGTGCCGGCGCTGTGATTGGCCAAGCATGCAGGTTCACAGTGCATGCTTGGCCAATCATGAGCCAGCAATGCAATGCGATGGCGCAGTGCATTGTGGGCTGTGAGCGCCACACGAATTTGGCAGGAACGGCCCATAACTTTCGGTATTCGCCGAATGGACGAACAGCCGATGTTCGAGTTGAACGCGTGTTCAACTCGAACACGAAGCTCATCCCTAATCAACATTTTAAAAGCAGGGTGAGCAGACGTCCCCGGGCTAAGAACACTATCCCCGGACCAAGTCTTTCCCCGGTTTTGTCCCCAGATTGGATTTGAATTTTGCTGCACCATCCCTCCATACCTTCTTTTTCAGACTGACCGCAGTGGCGCCCACTGTCACAGGGTTCGGAGGCTTGGGTCTTGTTTTGAGGCAGGGAGCAGGCCGGATGTAACTTTCAGGGAGGACAGGTGAATCCTGGTCCCCCTTGATATACGCTATTTTTCCGCATGATGATGAAGTAGTAGTAGTAGTAGTAGTAACGGGGTAAGTAGTAAGTGAGGGAGTGAAAGGGAAGAAGCCTGTCAAGTGTGTGTCAACCACCGACCCGTCCCGATTCCAGAGATTAGTAGTCTGCAGTTATGGCTAATGCAATAGCAACTGAACAATTTTAACTGAATGTAGCAGAATACAAATTACTCTGTGTAATTAGTTTCTTAAATGGCAGAGATATGTTTATTAAGTTACTCAATTTGCTTACATCTAGCAGAAACTTTACATTGGTTTCTAAAACAATAGCTCCAAATTTAGCACTTTGCCTCCACATTTGCCTCCAGTTTTAGTTTGATAAATGTCGCCAATTAAGGATATGTATTAAGAGAACTTCTGGTGCAACACACTTTTCCACAGAACTGCTCTTTATGCATATGACCCATTGTTTACAACCACACTGCTCCACTCTAAGTTCTATATGTATTAATGCTATGATCTAATCACAAATAGATCTTCAGCTTTTAGCTTTAAATGGTCCCATAAAAAAGGTATGTGCTTGGAATATTAAAGGAACACTCCAGGCACCAAAACCACTTAATCTAAATTAAGTTGTTATGGTGCCAGGATGTCACTGGCACTGGCTCACCATTTTCAATTAGTTTAACCCCAAAGTCTGTGTTCCAGCATCCTGACTCTTCTGGTTTAGAAATCTCTCCAAATTGAAAGGCTCCTACAGGGCCAAACAGTGGTGCTTCTGATTGGCTGAGAGCGTTTAGCTGACACTATAAGCCATTTAGTGAGTCTTATTCATAAAACTGGCTTGAAAAAAAAACACACCTTTTTCAGGCAAGTTTTATGAATGGGAGTCACTGGTTGGCTGAGAGCGTCAGCTAACTGCTTTCAGTCAATCAGTGGCGCCACTGGGAGATTGTCCCTGGAACACAGACTTTGGGGTTAAACCCTTTGAGAATGGTTAAGTCCCATAAGGTAAGACAGCGCTCAGAGACCTCCTGACACCATAAAAACTTAATTTCGATGAAGTCGCTACGTTGCCCAAGCTGTTCCCTAACATTTGTAATCAGTTAGCTATTAATATATGAATATTTGTGGTCGAAGGTATTCTACGTGTTACATGCAATCTTTTACTGTTCTAAATTGTTAATTTATATTGTGATTGTTGAACCAAGATTGTTTGGTAAGAATAAAATACAAAATATGCACTGAAAAGTTTTTTACTCTATCTTATCTTCTTAACATTTGGTAGTCATATCCCCCAAACTTTTTTTTTTTTTTTTTTTTTTTTTAAGGATGAAATGTGAGACATAACGTATCATACAATCATTCCATAAACACATACCACATACACTGCATATATAATTTGAGGAAAATATGCTTATAAAATAGTTTACCATTTGCCAATTTAAAAAAAAGAATATGCCCCCAGATTTAATTTAAAAAATCTGGTCATTTTATTTAAAGGGCCACTGAAAGGTGGCTCACAGAGGTTAAGTTGTGCTTTATCTAGTTAAGACTAAATTACAAAATAAAGTAAAATGAAAGGGTGGACAAGAGGGTGAGGTGTAGTAAGCATATAGTGGGAAGGGTGCTTGTTTGTATACCCCCGCAAAATGTTTTTACCCCAAACTAATTTTCCTAGAATAAGGCCGCGTACACACGCGCGGACTGTTCGCCCAACTTTGTCCGTCCAACAGTTTCGGCAAACAGTCCGCTCAAACTTAGCATGGACGGACATGGCCACACACGACGGACGAACAGTTTGCTGAAACCGTGCGCGATGACGTGAACGGCACGTACGACGGGACGAAAAATACGACGTCCTATACACTGCATTATAGCTTTCGGCGTGAAAATCCTTTCTGAGCATGCGCGCAACTTTGTTTGACGAACAAGCCTACACACGAGCGGACTGTTCGCTGAAACAAGGTTTCAGCGGACAGTTTTACGGAATTTCCGAAAAACCTTGTCCGTCCAACTGTCCGCTGAAACTGTCCGCTGAAAGCCCACACACGAGCGGACTGTCCGCCCAAACACTGTTCAGCGGACAAAGTTGGGCGAACAGTCCGCCCGTGTGTACGCGGCCTTACTCTTTACGAGGCTTCATTGCTAAACATACTGCTAAGGCTGAATAATAAGTTTGTCACGCTGTTGTGCAATTTAATATTTTCGTGCAGAGTTGTGAACAGGATGCTAAATGTTATTATGTATCTAACCCCTATAGAATAAGATCCCTAGCTTTGTGTTAGCCTGGCTAGGGAACCATTTACAATCAATATTGCTTGCAGAGCTGCAAGAGAACTGTGCTAATGCAAGTGATAATGTAGCTGTTTGATGCATTCATAAACATGCACCTTGGGTAGAGCTCAGGGTTCATGTTTAGCCCTGCACCTGGGGCCATGGTCATCTCCCAATGGACGAATGGTGCCTCTATCTCGCAGTGTCAGGAGTACTGGCATCCTTACATAACCGCTGTCTCACCCCCAGTAATAATACCAGTAAAAACATCGTCCTCGGTTTGTTGTAATGTTTACACTGATTACTATCATTTCTGCCCTACTGCTCCTATCAGCAGCATCTAAAGTCAAATATTTTGTGCTGGCAGACTGTTTGATGGATTATGAGGTGTGTGGAGCCATGGGTGAGGTTGGCTCATTTACATACTATAGAGGCCTCTACTGAACACAGACAATACCCAAGGTAATTAGCAGGGCAGCCAAGAGAACCTGTTTATCTGTGTTGACTCTTGCTTTCACTATCTGCTGATAGACTGTTTGATCTCCGTCTGTCCTTTTATATCAGAAAAGAATATAGAACAACACTGCTGTACAGCCAGGGCTTTTGGTATTCACTGCGGTGTCTCAATAGGGCCGGTAGTTTTATTTCAATTTGCAGGACATTGTTTTTTTCCGATGACCTTTTTGCCAGCCATGCTCAGTCAGAAATGTTATTGATAGCAATGAAATGGCCCGCATAAAGTATTATTTCACAGACTTTGTGAGGAGGAAACAGTTGGATCTGGGTAAGGTTCTTAGCTCTAATTTACACGTACTTGAGCACATTTTCATTATTGTTGTGTCTAATTTTTATAGAGCGGCAGAAGATACTAGCACTATAATATAAATGATTGCAATAATGAGAGCTCACCATTGAAAGCACTAGGCCTACCTCCAATCAAAGATATGAAAGAAGGATACCATACACACTGTTGGTCATCTTACTTACTAAAAGTAATTAGTTAAGTTACAAATTACTTCTCCCAAAAAGTAATTGTGTTAGTAACTCGGTTACTACATTCGAAAAGTAATTAGTTACTCCACAAATTAACTGTGACAGGGGTGGCAGCATTGGTACTTGAGGGGGTGGCAGTGGTGGTACTTGGGGGGGTGGCAGTGGTGGCTGTGTACTTGGGGTGGCAGTGGTGGTGGTGTCCAGTACTTGGGGGGGTGGCAGCGGTGGTACTTGGGGGGATGGCAGTGGTGGTGTACTTGGGGGTGGCAGGCAGCAATGGTACTTGGGGGGGGGGGGTGGCAGCGGAGGTGGTGCCATCCTCTCCCACCACCACCTCTGCCTCTTACTGATCCCATCCCCCACCACCACAGATCTCATCCCTACCCTATCCCCCCATCACCTCTGTTCTATGTAGTGATGGTGGGTGGGTAGGGGTTGGGATCAGTAAGAAGCAGAGGGGGTGGAATGCTTGGGATGGATCGATTGCACTGCAATTCGAATCGTCAGTCACTTACTTGAATGCCTCCAGGGATGCCTCCAGGGATGCCTTTTCTCATGGGGAGAGAAAGAGAACCTCCCCTTCACTCGATTGGTGTCAGCTGGTCAGCTGACTTAATTTTTCAGTGCCCCCCCCCCCCCCCGCCTCCCTACATTCTCTCTCTATGGATAGGCGAGGAGGGATGGGGCGGTCCAGACAGTCTCTCTGAGTCTCAGCCTCTTCTCAGCTCAGCGGGCGAAAGCCCCTCTCCCCGCGGTGGAACGAACGGCCAGGCAGTGTGGCCACGGCGGGCCTCCCGGGCGGTAGATGTCATTGAGGTAACGCTGCCCAAGTAATGGGAACTGCGTTACAATGAAGGGAAGAGTAATCAGTTAGATTACTCATTACCCTCTAAAGTAACCGCGTTAAGTAACTCTGTTTATTTTAACAAAGTTACTTACATCACTGACCATACAACAGGGGTTTCAAACTCAATTTTATCGCAGGCCGTATCAGCATTATGGTTGCCCTCAAAGGTCCAGCTGTATCTGTAAAACTATATAAATTTATCCAGGGTTTTTTTTCTTAGAGAATAGGTGCAGGAACTCAACCACGCACCCTTGATGAACAGCATTGAATGGTGGGTGTGGCCAAATTGCACAGTGTGAGGATCTTAAAGGGGCAATAAATACCAGGAGTACGTTATGTGCGGAATTCAAGTATGTGTTATTACAGAGTGCAGTTTCAGGGTGCCCTATGCACCGAGTGCAGAGTTCATGGGTGTTCCACTTACAGAGTGCAGCTTACCATGTGATGCCTAGAGATGGCCTTGCGGTTCCTCCAGCGGTCGGTTCGTGGCGAATTTTGCTCGTTCGCGATTCGCCAAACCAGCGGACTTCTGGCGCTGTTCGCATATGCGTTTACATTGTGAAGAACTTTGACCCATGATGACACATCCATCATGGGGTACAGTAACAGGACAGCCAATTGAGACATTTCAGCACATGGACAATTGGACATACCCCCTACCTTATAAATAGACTTGATCTGGCGGTCATTTTACATTCTGTCTTTTGTCAGTGTAGGGACAGGACGCTATGTGAAGCAGGGACAGGACGCTGTGTGGAGCAGGGACAGTCAGTTTAATCACTAGATATTACTATTAGGTCCACAAAAGTCCTTTTAAGGACTGGTATAGGTGTACAGTATATAGGGTTGTAATACACTTAGAATATACTTTCTTTCAAATATACAAAGTATATTCTGGTGCACTGCTGCTGACTGCTGTGCTGCTGAGTGCACTGCTGACCAATTCTGCAGCTGTCTTTTGTCAGTGTAGGGAAAGGATGCTGTGTGGAGCAGGGACAGTCAGTTTAATCACTAGCTATTACTATTAGGTCCACAAAGGTCCTTTTAAGGACTGGTAAAGGTGTACAATATATAGGGTTGTACACGTATAATATACTTTCTTTCAAATATAGAAAGCATATTATAGTGCACTGCACTGCTGTGCTGCTGACCGATTCTGCAGCTGTCGTTTCTCAGTGTAGGGAGGGACTGTTTAGTGTTTGGAGCCGGGACAGTCTTTTTATTTTTATTAATAAACAAGTGTGATTTGATCGTACTTCTGTCTCTGTCTGTTTCATGGTTCCTGACAGTATGCGAAGGCCATGAATTCAGAAGATACAGTCAATCCACTTGTTGGTAATATTTTTTCCAGATTGGATGAGCAAGATCACTGCATGGATCAGTTTGCCTTGGTGTTACACACGCTCTTGAATCGCACGGCTCACTTGGAATCCCCCACGGTGGCTGCTCCAGTACAACCTGAGTCGCAGGCCGTCCCTGCTGCTGCGCCAGTCTCTGTGCAGGCCCCCCGCCTCGAGTATTACCTCTATAAGAGGTATGTCTGGTTCTGCTCCGTTTCCCCAGCGATTTGGGGGCGATCCAGTTCAATGCAGAGGGTTTCTTAATCAGGTTGAGATATACTTCGAAATGCTGCCCCAGGCGTTTCCCACGGACAGAAGCAAAGTAGGTTTCGTGATATCTTTGCTTTCTGAGAGATCCTTGGCCTGGGCTAACCCTCTATGGGAGACGCAAAAAACTGTTGTCTTGAGTTACCCTCAGTTTGTGGCCTCCTTTAAAAGGGTTTTTGACGTTCCCGCACGCTCCACTTCTGCTGCCAAGTGCCTCATGTCCATCAAACAGAGTACGAGAACTGTTGCCAACTACGGCATTGAATTCCGTATTCTGGCAGCAGAGGTTGCTTGGAACAATGAGGCACTCGTGGGTGCTTTTTCTCATGGTCTCTCGGATTCCATCAAGGATGAGAAAGCAGCCCGAGATATACCCACCGAGCTGGAGAGCTAGGATCTCGTTTGCCATCCTCATTGACTCTAGACTCAGAGAAAGACTATCTCTTATGGAGCGCTTGCGGAAGCCTCCTGTACGTTTGCCTCCGAGCTTTGTAGTCCCATCCATGCCTCCCTCAACTCCCATGCCTCCTGGTACCGAGTTGGTCAGTGAAGATGAACCCATGCACCTGGGCTTCACGCGTCTCTCTGCGGATGAGAGAGCCTTTAGGAGGAGGGAGAGATTGTGCCTTTGTTGTGGCCAGGCAGGTCACTTTTTGAAGTCTTGTCCTACCCGTCCAGGGAACGCCCAAACTTTGAAGTCCTGTTATGGACAAACCTTAGGTGGCGTTTCGTCCCCAGTTATCCAGAAGGATAAGCCCCTGGTTTTGGTCACCCTTTCTTGGGCTAGGTCGTCCATCGAGATACAGGCTCTAATCAACTCTGGGGCTGCAGGCCTGTTCATTGATGCTGCATTTGTTTCGCAGCACTCGATTCCACTGCAGCTGCGTGACACTCCACTTGCCATTGAGGCTCGTGACGGGAGACCTTTACAGCCTGCCCATGTGACTCATGAGACGGTTCCGTTGTCCATTGCCGTAGGGGCTCTTCACCATGAGATAATTCAATTCCAAGTTATTTCCTCACCCAGATTTCCGCTGGTTATTGGTTATCCTTGGTTACAGAGGCACAACCCCTCTTTTGATTGGCTCCGTGCTGAGGTTCTCTCCTGGTCACCACAATGCAGTGAGACATGCTTCCTGAAGGTATCCAAGGTCCTGTGCACCACTTCACTCCCCTCCCTGCCAGAGGAGTATCGTGATTTTAGCGATGTCTTTGATAAAGGTCAAGCCGGTAGTTTGCCTCCACATCGGCCTTATGATTGCGCAATTGACCTTCAACCTGGTGCCATACCTCCTCGTGGTCAGGTTTACCCTTTGTCGGTCTTGGAGGATAAGGCCATGGAGGAGTATGTTGCTGACACACTTTCTCGAGGTTTCATCCGCAAGTCCTCGTCTCCTGCTGGTGCTGGTTTCTTCTTTGTGAAAAAGAAGAGCGGTGAACTGAGACCTTGTATAGATTATAGGGGTCTCAATCTTGTCACGATTAAGAATGCCTACCCGATTCCATTGATTACAGAGTTATTTGACCGCCTCAAGGGAGCAACGGTTTTCACAAATCTTACCTGAGAGGGGCATACAATCTTGTGCGCATTAAGGAGGGAGACGAGTGGAAAACTGCATTTAATACCAGAACAGGCCATTATGAATACCTGGTAATGCCTTTTGGCCTTTGTAACGCCCCCGGCAGTTTTCCAGGAATTTATTAACGATGTCCTCCGAGATTTGTTGCAATTGTGTGTGGTGGTTTATCTCGATGATATCCTCATATTTTCCAAGTCCCTGGAGAGCCACCACACAGATGTCTGTTGTGTACTTCAGAAACTAAGAGAGAACAATCTCTATTGTAAACTGGAGAAGTGCGAGTTCCATCGTGAACAGGTTACATTCCTGGGCTATATCATTTCCACTGCTGGTTTTTTGATGGACCCAGAGAAACTATCGGAAGTCCTACAGTGGCCTCGACCCGTGGGTTTACGTCCTCTGCAGCGTTTCCTGGGCTTTGCCAACTACTATAGGAAGTTTATTCGTAACTTCTCGTCTCTGATCAAGCCTCTGACTGATATGACCAGAAAGGACGGTAACCCACAAAGTTGGTCTCCGGAGTCCATTAAGGCCTTTGAGACTCTCAAGGCTGCCTTTGTTTCTGCTCCTGTGTTGGCACATCCTGATCCTACGTTGCCTTTTATCCTAGAAGTTGATGCTTCTGAGACTGGAGTTGGCGCCCTTCTATCTCAACGTCCTAACTCTGAGAGCGCTATGCATCCATGAGGCAATTATGAGATTGGTGACAGAGAGCTGTTGACGATCATTTTAGCCCTGAAAGAATGGAGACATACGCTTGAAGGTACCACTGTGCTCGTTCTTATTCTTACTGACCATAAGAATCTTACATTCTTGTCTGAGGCTAAGCGACTCTCCCCCAGAAGGGCGCGATGGGCTCTTTTCTTGTCGAGCTTTAATTACATTGTCTCATTCTTACCCGGTACTGAGAATGTAAGGGCTGATGCCTTGTCACGACAATTTTCCTCCACTTCCAAGTCGGAGTCGGTTCCGGTTCCTATGATTCCTCCTGATCGTATCTTGGCTACGGTTCGCACCAGTTTTACTTCTCCTTTGGGTGACAAAATTCTTGCTGCCCAGGTCCATGCTCCTCCTGATAAACCTTGTGACCGCTGCTTTGTGCCAGAGAGTCTCCATACTGCAGTACTCCAGACTTACCATTCTCCCAAGGCTGGCCATCCTGGGAAGAATCAACTCATTTGGGCCATCTCCCAACAATTCTGGTGGCCTAGTCTATGGGCTGATCTTACTGCCTTCGTAGCAGCCTGTCCCATGTGTGCTCAGAGTAAGACTCCACGACACCTTCCAGTGGGCCTCCTACAACCCATACCCAATGGAGAGAGGCCCTGGACTCACCTGTCTATGGATTTCATTGTGGAATTGCCCAACTCCCAAGGCAACACTGTTATCCTTATGGTGGTTGACCGGTTCTCTAAGATGTGTCATTGTATTCCACTTAAGAAGTTGCCCACCTCTAAGGAACTGGATTCCATTTTTGCTCGGGAGATCTTTCGCTTACATGGGCTACCCAAGGTGATTGTCTCGGATAGGGGCAGTCAGTTTGTCTCCCGGTTCTGGCGAGCCTTTTGTGCACAGTTGGGAATCCAGCTTGCGTTCTCTTCTGCGTATCACCCGCAGTCTAATGGGGCAGCAGAACGAGCCAATCAGTCCTTGGAGCAATTCCTACGTTGTTATATTTCTGACCATCATAACAACTGAACTGACCTATTATCTTGGGCAGAGTTTACTCACAACAGTGCCTTGAATTCTGCCTCCCGATTGTCTCCATTTATGGCGAATTATGGTTTCCAACCTTCCATGTTGCCAGACTCGTTTGTTCCGCAGAGTATTCCTGCATTAGAGGAGCATCTCCGTGGTCTTCGTTCCACTTGGGTACAAGTTCAGGAGGCTTTGCGTCATGCTAATGATAGGTATAGACTCCATGCTAACCGCAGACGCCTGCCTGTGCCTTTCTATCAGGTTGGGGACAGGGTCTGGCTGTCATCTCGAAACCTACGGCTTTGTGTTCCCTCATTGAAGTTTGCACCTTGGTTTATTGGGCCTTTCCGTATCCTTCGCAGGATTAACCCAGTAGTTTACTTGTTGGACCTTCCTCCTAGTATGCGCAACTCTAATGTGTTTCATGTCTTCTTATTGAAACCGTTGGTCTGTAACTGATTTAGCAACTCTGTGCCACGTCCTCACCCTATTCAGGTTAAGAACCATGAGGAGTATGAGGTACAATCCATTGTCGACTCCCGTAGGTTCTGTAAGCGCATACATGACCTGGTGCATTGGAAGGGGTACGATCCGGAGGAATTCTCCTGGGTTTCATCCTCTGACGTACATGCTCCTGTCCTCCTCCGTGAGTTCCATAGACGGTTTCCCCTCAAGCCTGGTGGCCCTCCGAGGGAGAGGGGTCATGGGGGAGGGGTACTGTCAAGGCTGGCTTAGCCCTTCCTCCTCTGGGCTGGCCACTCAGCTGTCGGCTAATTGCCAGCTCTCTTCTCTTTCCACAGTTACCAGCTGTTCCTGATGATGCTCGTCTGACCTGCCTATTTAAAGCCTTACAGCTTACTCTTTCCTTTGCCTTCACGTTGGTCACATCACAAGGAACCATCTCCTGCTATTTGTTTTAAGACTGGCTTGCTGACATCCCTCCTGGGTTCTTATCCTGCTTGCAGTTGCTCTCCTTGGATCCCTGACTTCTGGACTGGCTGATTACCCGATCTGGTTTATGAACTTTGGACTGGCTGACTACCCGATCTGGCTACTGGACTCTGGCTATGCTTAACTACGCTTTTTTCTATTTACCTTTTTATTTTTATTAATAAACAAGTGTGATTTGATTGTACTTCTGTCTCAGTCTGTTTCATGGTTCCTGACAGACAGTCTGCAATTCACTAGCTACTAGCTAGCTACTATTAGGTCCACAAAGGTCCTTTTAAGGACTGGTATAGGTGTACTATTTGGTGTGCAGTATATAGGGGTGTAATACACGTATAAAATACTTGCAAATATAGAAAGCATAGTATAGTTCATTTCCACTGTGCAGCATTGTGACTGCTGAGCGGTTCTGCAGCGCTACTACAAAGAGTGACAAACTCAATTAAAAAAAAGTATTATAACTGGTGTGATAGACCAGTGGACCCCAAAATAACCGATTGAAGTGGGGTGCTATATACCTTCTTCCACATACATACTGCACTTCTCTAGAGACTTTTGTCACACGGTCATTTAAAAAATAACAGGCAAAGGAAGAGGCAGGCCCTTCCGCAGGGGTGGTAGAGGTAGGGCAGGAGCAACAGGCTTGAGCCAAAGTGGGAAATTGCAGAAGATGGGTTCGATTACGTCAAAGGATGCACCAGACTTGGTTGAGTGGCTCACTCAGCATTACTCTTCTGCATCCTCCTCATCCTCTCGATCTGCACCCTCTTCTTCACTAGTGATGGACAAACTTCCGACTGGACGTTTCGCGAACGCGAAAAGCGAACACGGCCAAAAGTTCGCAAACCGCAAAGTTTGCGGCGGGCCCCATTGACTTTAATGGAAGGCGAACCTTAAAAACATACAGGTCATATTTTCAGCCATAAAATATTTACTAGCTGTGCACACATAGTCCCACCACATGGACACTGACATAACAAAAGTATGAAGTGAATCTGGGATCGACAACGACAAGCATTCTTTTTTTATCTGTGAAAATTTGACAATTCAGGAGCGCATGAAGGCCATGGAGGAGAGGCAAGGTCAGGGCAGGCTATGAAGGGGGTGCAGGAGATGATCAGTGCCACAGTCAGGGCAGCGCAGTCCTGTGCCAGTGTCCCAGTGTGCCAACCTGTGCTTGAGCCCCTCCCTCTGCCCGGCCCTTACCCCCACCTATGCAGGGTCCGGAGGTGCCAGTCCAGTGCTGATCCTCAGCCATGGTGCTGTCACTGCCTGCTGATTGGCTTCTCCGCTGCCATCTCCCTCACTGACACCAGCACTGAGATAGAACACTGACACCAGCACTGCGATAGAGACTGAGCACTGACACCAGCACCGAGATAGAGAGCACTGACACCAGCACTGTGATAGAGAGCACTGACACCAGCACAGAGATAGAGAGCACTGACACCAGCACAGCGATAGAGAGCACTGACACCAGCACTGTGATAGAGAGCACTGACACCAGCACCAAGACAGAGAGCACTGACACCAGCACCGAGACAGAGAGCACTGACACCAACACCGTAATAGAGAGCACTCACACCAGCACCAAGATCGAGAGCACTGACACCACACCCGCACCGAGATAGAGAACACTGACACCACACCAGCACCAAGATAGAGAGCAATGACACCACACCAGCACTGAGATAGAGAGATAGCACTACCACTGACACCAGCACCAAGATAGAGAGAGCAGTGACACCAGCACCATGATAGAGAGCACTGACACCACACCTGCACCGAGATAGAGAGCACTGACACCACACCAGCACCGAGATAGAGAGTACTGACACCAGCACCGAGATAGAGAGCACTGACACCACACCCGCACTGAGATAGAGAGCACTGACACCACCCCAGCACCGTGATAGAGAGCACTGACACCAGCACCGTGTTAGAGAGCACTGACACCAGCACAGAGATAGAGAGCAGTGATACCACACCCGCACCAAGATAGAGAGCACTAACACCACACAAGCACAGAGCTAGAGAGCACTGACACCACACCCGCACCGAGATAGAGAGCACTGACACCACACCAGCACCGAGATAGAGAGCACTGACACCAGCACCGAGATAGAGAGCACTGACACCAGCACCGTGAAAGAGAGCACTGACACCACACCAGCACCGAGATAGAGAGCATTGACACCAGCACCATGATAGAGAGCACTGACACCAGCACCGTGATAGAGAGCACTGACACCACACCAGCACCGTGATAGAAAGCACTGACACTAGCACCGTGATAGAGAGCACTGAGACCACACCAGCACTGAGATAGAGAGCACTGACACCACACCCGCACCGAGATAGAGAGCACTGACACCACACCAGCACCGAGATAGAGAGCACTAACACCAGCACCGAGATAGAGAGCACTGACACCAGCACCGTGATAGAGAGCACTGACACCACACCAGCACCGTGCTAGAGAGCACTGACACCAGCACCATGATAGAGAGCACTGACAACAGCACCGAGATAGAGAGCACTATTAAATAAATTGTTTATAGAGTTATGCTGGTCACATGTGTTGAATTCCTCCGAGATCCATGCCTCATTCATTTTTATAAATGTCAGGTAGTCAACACTCTCGTGAGCTAGGCGAGTGCGCTTATCAGTCACGATCCCCCCTGCTGCGCTGAACGTCCTTTCGGACAGGACACTGTAGGAGGGGCAAGCCAACAGTTCCATTGCAAATTGGGCAAGTTCTGGCCAGAGGTCTAGCCTGCCCCCCCCCCAGTAGTCCAGGGGTTCATCACTCCTCAGAGCGTCCACATCGGCTGTTAACCCGATGTAGTCGGACACCTGTCGGTCTAGGCGTTCCCTGATGCTGGATCCGGATGAGACCTGTCGATGGGTCAGTTGAAAGAATGACCTCATATCAGAAGTCATCAACACATCTTCAAACCGCCCTCTTCTTGCAGGCACTGTTGGATTGGTACCTGCAACTCTTTCTCTGGGAATGGGAATTCCTGCCAGCATACGCAAAAGCAGAATGCAGCATTTCTCGAAGCAAGGCCTGAAAGTGCTCCATTCTGACAGCCCTCTGTGACGGTGGTAACATTTCTGCCATTTTGTGTTTGTATCGGGGGTCTAAGTACGTTGCCACCCAGTACTGGTCCTTGACCCTTATGCTTTTTATACGGGGGTCCCTGTTAAAACACTGGAGCATGAAGGCCCCCATTTGCAATAAACTGGAAGCGGTGTGGTGGCCTGGCTCCTGCTCATCATCCAGGATAATGTCGTCCTCCTTGTTCTCCTCTCCCCATCCACGCACAACAACAGAAAGGTTTAAAGCATGCTCTTCTTGCTCCTCCTCATCTGCTCGGGCACCATCCTCCTCTGACTCCTCTTCAGACTCCTGTTGTTGACTTGTCTCAGATAGAGTAGCCCCCCTGGGAATTCATCCAGCATTGCGACTTCCTCATCTTCCTGCTCCTGCTCCTCCACTGCTTGATCAATGACACGATGCAATGCATGCTCCATAAAGAAGGCATAAGGTACGATGTCACTGATGGTGCCATGGCTGCGACTGGCCTGATCTCATCAAATGGCCGCAGAAGTCTGCATGCGTCACGCATGAGCAGCCACTGGCGCGGTGAAAAAAAAACAAGCTCCCAGAACCTGTTCTGCCGCAGAATTCGCACAGGTAGTCGTTAACTGCACGTTTCTGCTGGAGCAGCCTATCAAGCATATAGAAGGTTGAGTTCCATCGCGTCGGCCAATCGCAAATAAGACGTCTGACCGGCAGATTGTGTCGCCGCTGAATGTCAGGAAGGCGAGCCATGGCCGTGTAAGATCTTCTGAAATGGGCCGAAATTTTCCTTGCCTGCCGCAAGATGTCCTGGACCCCAGGGTATTGGAGGGCGAATCGCTGCACGACCAAGTTTAAGATGTGTGCCATGCATGGCATGTGTGTAATTTTTGCCCTGTCTCAATGCGCTAAGCAGATTGGCACCATTGTCACACATCACTTTACCAACTGTCAAATTGAGCGGTGTTAGCCACTGATCTGCCTGTGAACACAAAGCTGAAAGGAGTGCAGGGCCAGTGGGGCTCTTGGCTTCCAGGCACAACAGACGCAGCACAGCATGGCAACGTCTCACCTGGCATGTCGAATAGGTTCTGGGGATCTTGGGCGGCGGAGGAGGAGTCAGGCGAGGAGGAGAGGGAGGAGGATGGAGTAGGAGGAGGGGAAGAAGAGCCAGGCCTGCATGCAATCCGTGGTGGTAAAACCAAATCTACATGGGTGCCACGGGTTACATTCTTGATGGCCTTCAGAAGGTTCACCCAATGGGCAGTAAAAGTTATATACCTTCCCTGCCCGTCTTTGCTAGACCACGTGTCTGTGGTCAGATGTATCTTGGCACCGACACTGTGTGCCAGAGATACATTCACTTGCTGCTGAACATGGCCATATAGCTCTGGGATGCCCTACTGTTAGAAATACTTCCTTCCTGGGACCTTCCATTGTGGTGTGCCAATGGCCACAAATTTTCGAAAGGCCTCTGAGTCCACCAGTTTATATGGCAGTAGTTGGCGGGCAATCAGTTCTGACAAGCCAGCAGTCAACCGTTGGGCAAGAGGGTTATCCGGCATCATCATTTTTTTACGCTCGAACATTTGGCCCATGGAAGCCTGCCTTTTTCCAGAAAAACGTGAGGACGGCATGATGGAAGGTGGAGTGCAGGACAATTGTGAGGAGAGAGGAGAAGTAGAAGACGAGGCTGGACGGTGAGAGCCTGGAGTGTGGCTTTGTGGGTTCCGTTGCTCCCACTGTGCTTGCTGATGGCAGCTCATGTGCCTTCTTAAGGCGGCCATCCCTAGGTGAGTGTTGGGCTTACCGCGACTTATGCGTTGACTGCAAAGGGTGCAGATGGCAACACTATTGTTAGCAGCGGACACGTTAAAAAATGCCCACACTGCGGAGCCATGTGCCGGCATCCTGGGAGCGTAGATGTGACCGTACATGGTTGATGCCTCACTCCTGATACATTAGCAGTCTGCTTTGTCACTCCTGTGCAATCTAAGTTCTGCCTGCTTCTCCTCCCTATCTGCTGGTCCATATCTCCCTCTGAACTCCCCTCCTCTTCCTCTCTTGTGGGCACCCACGTGACATCAGTAGACACGTCATCATCGATGTCACCTTCCCCACCACTATAATTAGAGATCTCGGAGAAGGCAGCAACAGCGGGGACCAACCTCCTCCTTGGGCTGATCTGGGTACTGTCGTCAGACTGCTGAGTGGCAGTTGTTGCTACCTCCTCTTCCTGATCCAATGCCAAGAGTGGCTGCGCATTGGCAATGTCTTGTGATGGATCGGAAAATAATTCCTGTGACTCAAGCGGAAGGTATATGTTGTTGGTGGTGTTGGTGGTAGTGTCTTTGGGGGTGCACACAGCAGAGAGTGAAGAAGAGGGTGCAGATTGAGAGGATGAGGAGGGTGCAGAAGAGTAAGGCTGAGTGAGCCACTCAACCAAGTCTGGTGCGTCCTTTGACGTAATCGCACGTGCCTTCTGCAATTTGACACTTTGTCTCAAGTCTGTTGCTCCTGCCCTACCCCTACCACCCCTGCGGAAGGGCCTGCCTCTTCCTCTGCCTGTCATTTTTTAAATGACCCTGTGATAAAAGTGTCTAGAGAAGTGCAGTATGTATGTGGAAGAAGGTATATAACACCTCGCTTCAATCTGTTGTTTTGGGGGGCCACTGGTCTATCACACCAGTTATAATACTTTTTTGATTTGTGTTTGTCACTCTTTGTAGTATCGCTGCTGAGCCGCTCAGCAGTCACAATGCTGCACAGTGGAAATGCACTATACTATGCTTTCTATATATGCAAGTATTTTATATGTGTGTTACACCCCTATATACTGCACACCAAATAGTACACCTATACCAGTCCTTTAAAGGACCTTTGTGGACCTAATAGTAGCTAGCTTGTAGCTAGTGAATTGCAGACTGTCCCGGCTCCAAAAAACGAAAATGTCCTTCCCTACACTGAGAAACAACAGCTGTAGAATCGGTCAGCAGCACTGCATGCAATGCACTATAATATGCTTTCTATATTTGAAAGAAATTATATTATACATGTACAACCCTATATACTGTACACCTATAAAAGGACCTTTGTGGACCTAGTAGCAAGTGATTTGCAGACTGTCCCTGCTCAGAACACCAAACTGTCCCTCAGTCCCTACACTGATAAAAGACAGCTGCAGAATCGGTCAGCAGTCAAGTATAATATACTTTGTATATTTGAAAGAAAGTATATTATATGTGTACAACCCTATATACTGTACACCTATACCAGTGCTTAAAAGGACCTTTATGGACCTAGTAGCTAGTGATTTGCAGACTGTCCCTCAGTCCCTACACTGATAAAAGAAAGCTGCAGAATCGGTCAGCACTCAGCTCAGCAGTCAAGTATAATGGGCTTTCTATATTTGAAAGAAAGTATATTATACATGTACAACCCTATATACTGTACACCTATACCAGTCCTTAAAAGGACCTTTGTGGACCTAATAGTAGTAGCTAGTGATTAAACTGACTGTCCCTGCTCCACACAGTGTCCTGTCCCTACACTGACAAAAGACAGCTGCAGAATCAGTCAGCAGTGCACTCAGCTATCACCAGCACAGCAGTGCACCAGAACCCTATATACTGTGCACCTATACCAGTCCTTAAAAGGACCATTGTGGATCTAATAGTAATAGCTAATGATTAAACTGACTGTCCCTGCTCCACACAGTGTCCTGTCCCTACACTGAAAAAAGACAGCTGCAGAATCGGTCAGCAGTGCACTCAGCAATCACCAGCACAGCAGTCAGCAGCAGTGCACCGAACCCTATATACTGTACTACACCTATACCAGTCCTTAAAAGGACTTTTGTGGACCTAATAGCTAGTGTTTTGTGTCACTACAGTCTCTCCCTGCTCCACACAGCATTCTGTCCCTACACTGACATAAGACAGAATGTAAAATGGTCACCAGATCAGGTCTATTTATAAGGTAGGGGGAATGTCCAATTGTCCATGTGCTGAAATGTCTCAATTGACTGTCCTGTACCCCCATGTGTCATCATGGGTCAAAGTTCTTTCACAATGTAAACGCATATGTCCGCCGGGTGAACAGCACCAGAAGTCCGCCCGTTTGGCGAATCGCAAACACGCAAAATTCTCCGCAAACCGACCACCGGGCGAACCGCAAGGCCATCTCTATTCTTCACCCTCTGATGTGTGCACCCCCAAAGACACTACCACCAACACCACCACCATATACTGTGTCAGTGCTCTCTCTCTATCTCAGTGCTGGTGTGGTGTCAGTGCTCTCCATCTCGCTGCTGGTGTCAGTGCTCTCTATGTCAGTGCTGGTGTCAGTGCTCTCTATCACGGTGCTGGTGCCAGTGCTCTCTATCTCAGTGCTCTCTATCTCGGTGCTGGTGTCAGTGCTCTCTATAACAGTGCTGGTGTCAGTGCTCTCTATCAAGGTGCTGGTGTCAGTGATCTCACAGTGCTGGTGCCAGTGCTCTCTATCACGGTGCTGGTGTCAGTGCTCTCACTGTGCTGGTGTCAGTGCACTATATCACGGTGCTGGTGTCAGTGCTCTCTATCACGGTGCTGGTGTCAGTGCTCTCACGGTGCTGGTGTCAGTGCTCTCTATCACGGTGCTGGTGTCAGTGTTCAGTCTCTATCACGATGCTGGTGTCAGTGCTCAGTCTCTATCGCAGTGCTGGGTTCAGACAGTGAGGGAGATAGCAGTGGAGAAGCCCATCAGCAGGCAGTGCCAGCACCAGGGCTGAAGATCAGCACTGGACTGGCACCTCCGGACCACCGCAGTGGAGCCCTGCATAGGTGGGGGTAAGGGCCGGGCAGAGGGAGGGGCTCAAGCACAGGTTGGCACACTGGGGCACTGGCACAGGACTGCGCTGCCCTGACTGTGGCACTGATCATCTCTTGCACCCCCTTCATAGCCTGGCCTGACCTTGCCTCTCCTCCATGGCCTTCATGTGCTCCTGAATTGTCAAAAATTCACAGATAAAAAAAGAATGCTTGTCGTTGTCGATCCCAGATTCACTTAATACTTTTGTTATGTTAGTGTCCATGTTTTGGGACTATGTGTGAACAGCTAGTAAGTATTTTGTGGCTGAAAATATGACCTGGAGGTTTTTAAGGTTCGCACTTTTGGCCGCGTTCGCGGCATGCTTTTGCGAAACGTCCTGTCGGAAGTTCGTCCATCACTAGTAATGCCCCCCATCCCACACTGCACTTGCTTCTTCCTTGTCACCATCGTGAGTGCATGGCAGGCAGGGACCTGTAAGAACCGCAGAGAGGAAAGCTGTCATTCTAAAAACAGAAGGTTTCTGTATATACAAAAGCGACAGTAGGGACAGCTGAAAAAAAGACTTGGGTGTGAGGGTCATATTAAATGGCATAGCGGGCCAGGTTTGGCCTGTGGGCCTTGTATTTGACACATGTGACATTCAGTATGAAGTATGTAGGCAAAGGCCAGAGCAATATCTGTCCCCAATTACATTATCATGAAGAATCTAAAATGACAGGTACTTTTTTTTTTCACCACTTCTTTTCCCTTATACTGGCTTGTTTATAACAAATGCAATAATTTATAGGTTGGCTGAAGGATTTAGTACAGTATGGCTCATTCAGATGGGCTTCCACCCGCAAAAATCTGTAAGAAACAACACTCATGCACATGCCATGTATGCAAACAGCCACTACCACATTTGTACCCTGAACAAATCAATGGCCGATGCTGTTCACATGTAGCACTCCCTAGATACCACATGATCAGCCCTAGATACAGACAGTTTATGTCCAGGTCAGCAGTTCTGGCCACACAAAAACTGGACGCAGCTAATTGCCCAGTTTGTATGCGTCAATAGCACAAAATGCTGCTGCGTCCATAGAGTTTAGCCACAAATGAACTCTGCAGTGTAGTCATCTCTAGCCTCCTGTCTGAAGGCGCCCTAATACTTTTGATAAGTAGCGCATAATTAATAAAGGTCTATACATCCGAACAAAAAAGAGGGACTACTAAAGGCAAAAGAGGGGCTTGGTCTCAAAAGAGTGTAAGTCCTTCTAAATGAGGAACAATAGGGAGATATTGCTAAGTGCAAAAAAGTATACAGTATCTCACAAAAGTGAGTACACCCCTCACATTTTTGTAAATATTTTATTATATCTTTTCTTGTGACAACACTGAAGAAATGACACTTTGCTACAGTGTAAAGTAGTGAGTGTACAGCTTGTAAAACAGTGTCAATTTGTTGTCCGCTCAAAATGACTCAAAACACAGCCATTAATGTCTAAACCGCTGGCAACAAAAGTGAGTACACCCCTAAGTGAAAATGTGCAAATTGGGCCCAAAGTGTCATTATTTTGTGTGGCCACCATTATTTTCCAGCACAGCCTTTACCCTCTTGGGCATGGAGTTCACCAGAGCTTCACAGGTTGCCATTGTAGTCCTCTACCACTCCTCTATGACGACATCACAGAGCTGGTGGAAGTTAGAGACTTTGCGCTCCTCCACCTTCGGTTTGAGAATGCCCCATAGATGCTCAATAGGGTTTAGGTCTGGAGACACGCTTGGCCATCACCTCTACCTTCAGCTTCTTTAGCAAGGCAGTGGGATTGTCTTGGAGGTGTGTTTGGGGTCGTTATCATGTTGGAATACTGTCCTGCAGCCCAATCTCCGAAGGTAGGGGATCATGCTCTGCTTCAGTATGTCACAGTACATGTTGGCATTCATGGTTCCCTCAAGGAACTGTAGCTCTCCAGTGCCGGCAGCACTCATGCAGCCCCAGACCATGACACTCCCACAACAATGCTTGACTAGGCAAGACACACCTGTCTTTACTCCTCACCTGGTTGCCGTCACACACGCTTGACACCATCTGAACCAAATAAGTTTATCTTGGTCTCATCAGACCACAGGACATGGTTCCTGTAATCCATGTCCTTAGTCTGCTTATCTTCAGCAAACCGTTTGCAGGCTTTTTTGTGCATCATCTTTAGAAGGCTTCCTTCAGGGATGAAAACCATGCAGACCAATTTGATGCAACATGTGGCATATGGTCTGAGCAATGACAGGCTGAAACCCCACCCCTTCAACCTCTGCAGCAATGCTGTCAGCACTCATACGTCCCTCATATTTCCCAAAGACCATCTCTGGATATGACGCTGAGCATGTGCACTCAACTTCTTTGGTCGACCATAGAAAAGCCTGTTCTGAGTGGAACTTGTCCTGTTAAACCGCTGTATGTCTTTGCCACTGTGCTGCAGCTCAGTTTCAGGGTCTTCTTATAGCCTCAGCTATCTTTATGTAGAGCAACAATTCTTTTTTTTCATATCCTTAGAGAGTTCTTTGCCATGAGGTGCCATGTTGAACTTTCAGTGACCAGTATGAGAGAGTGAGAGATAACACCAAATTTAACACACCTGCTCCCCATTTACACCTGAGAACTTGTAACACTAACACGTCTCATGACACAGGAGGGAAAATGGCTAATTGGGCCCAATTTGGACCTAGTCACTTTGGGGTGTACTCAGGGGCATAACTAGACATCAAAGGGCCTGATAGCGAAATGTTGTATGGGGCCCCCCTGCAAACAGCCCCCCCCCCACAGCTGCCCAGGTGTCAATGCAGTGTGACCTGTGCCCAATGCAGCGTGACCTGTGCCCCATACTTTCTGACCTGTGCCCCATACAGCGTGATCTGTGCCCAATGCAGCATGACCTGTGCCCCATATAGCGTGACCTGTGCCCAATGCAGCGTGACTTGTGCCCCATACAGCGTGACCTGTGCCCTATACAGAGTGACCTGTGCCCAATGCAGCATGATAATTGCCCAATACAGCATTGCCTGTGCCCAATACAGCCTGGCCTGCCTGTGCCCCATACAGCCTCACCTGTGCAGAGGAAGAGATGAGCCACCCAGGTCAGCAGAGAGTGGGATTGCCCTCTGTAATAGCTTTCATTTGAATTTCCTGTCTTTCGGGGGTTAATCTTCACATAGCCCTACTTCTTGGCCAGACGCCTTTGATGACGTCACACGTCCCGCATTGGACTGGCGTTCTGTCTATCAAATGCGACAGGTCAAGAGGTGGAGCTATGTGCTGTGAGTACTGGAAACACTGGAAGTTCTAATGATAGCTATTACAGTGGGCAATTCCGCTCTCTGCTGATCCAAGCGGCTTGCCTCTTTCTCTCCTCTCTCTTACCCTGGCTGGGAGACTGTGCCGGCGGTGCTCTCATCCTCACCGGGCCCCACTCGGCTGCGGGCCCCATATTGGCTGCGTGGGTCGTTATAGCAGTAGTTCTGCCCCTGGGTGTACTCACTTTTGTTGCCAGCGGTTTAGACATTAATGGCTGTGTGTTGAGTTCCTTTGAGGGGACAGCAAATTTACACTGTAATACAAGCTGTAGACTCACTACTTTACATTGTAGCAAAGTGTCATTTCTTCAGTGTTGTCACATGAAAAGATAGAATAAAATATTTACAAAAATGTGAGGGGTGTACTCACTTTTGTGAGATACTGTAAATTGATCAGCAAAATCCAGCCCACACAGTTGATTTCCTCTTAGCCCCTGTACACACGGTCGGACATTCTGCCAACCAAATCCGTCGGATTTTGTCCGACGGATTTTGTCCATCGGATCTTGTTCGAAACTGTTGCATACACACGGTTGGACTAAGTTGTCGAAAAATCCGATCTTTCAGAACGTGATGACGTAATTTCGTTACGATGGGACTACGTTCAGGCTAGTAGCCAATAGCTTTGATGTAGGAATTTGATCTGAGCATGCGTGGCACTTGGTCCGATCAAAATTCTCTACACATGATCGGAGTATGTCCGATCGGCCCAGTTGGTCGGGAAATATTTCCAACAAGTTGGAAAATTGGGTCTGACGGATATTCTGACGGAATCAGTCCGATGCATACCACACACAGTCGGATTATCCGACGACACGGTCCAATAGTACACATTCCGACGGATTCTCCGACCGTGTGTACAGGGGCTTAGAAGACTCATACAGGGAGATGACTTCCACGATCAGGTGGGGGCTACAGACATGAATGTTACCAAACCATAAACACCCAGCGCAGCCTGATGTATGTAGCCATATATACCTGGGCATCTTTCCAATATTTCTGTGCTATTGTCTGTGCTATGAAGCCATATCTCTGTTCTAAAGGAATATGCACTGTTAGAACATCATGGCTGCTACCAGAAGCTAAAGCGACACTTTCACCAAGCTCAACTTGCCTTTTAAAAAAAGAGTAAATACCTACCTCTTCTGCCACTGACATTGGCGAACCTCTGCTCAACTGATAGTATATACCTAGCTGAAATTAGAATTTTTGCAGAAACCTACAGTTCCAGGAGTGCCAATCTCCAGGTCCACCACAGCACTTAGTGGTTCCAGGAGATCGACATTTGATTTATGAAGAAATGTCAGCTGGGGATTTTTTGTAAATGGAGCAAGTTCAGGGACATGGACAGAACAAGATGTAGGAATTTAATTATTTTTATTTTTTTTAAAGTGAACACTTCTACTGGCAAGCTGATTTAGAGTTTGCTGACAGTTGCCTTAGCTAAAAAAATAAGGTCCCATTTCAAACTTAATTGGACCCATAGTAAATCTTTTCAAGATAGCATAACAAGTTACATAAGTCTGAAAAAAGGCAGATGTTCACTAAGTTCAACCTCTCACCTCCTGCATCTATGGTCCAGAGGAAGGCAACTGTTGCCAATTTTGCCATAGTTGATGGGAAAAAAAGCATTTTTGTGACCACCCCCCCCCCCTCCCCCAGGGTCAGTCAGCTCAAATACCTGGATCCAAATATTTTTCTTGTAATGTTTAGTAATTATAACTCTGTATAATCACTTCCAAGTATATAGCGTAGCCTTTTTTTTAAACTCCATTATTGATTCTGCTATTAGTAACTCATATAGTAAGGCATTCCACAGCATAACTACTGTTATTTCAAAGAGCCCCTTCCTATGCTAATGGAAACAACTTTTTTCTTCATGCATATAACTGGTGTCTCTTTCCACAGTGTTTATTCTTGCCTTGGATATACAGTTGTGTGAAAAGGTATTTGCCCCCTTATTGATTTTTTTTTTTTTTTTTTTTGCTCAGTGTGCTCTGGGTGTGGCTTGTGCTGTCTTGATGTTTCACACTGATTCAATGGCAAGAAGGCATATTGGGCAGTGGGAGGAAACCTAGCATGTGAGAGCATGGCTTCAGATACAGCCCTGGCCAATTAGAAGGGGATGTGCCCCAAGGAATGGTGGGTACCTGTATTTAAGTCTGAGGAGCACATGGGCTCGGGGTTACAGTTCCAGCCCACCTCTAAGGAGAGAAGTTCAGGTGAGAAGCAGGCGACGGCCTATCCCCAGCAAAGGAGGTCATGCGGCCTCAGGTGCCAGACCTGAGGGCCGAAGCCTAAAAGCTGCAGGAGGGAGGAAGGATCTGGATGGATCTGTACTTGTTTCACTGGTATAGAGTGTCGCTTGGAAGTTGGAAGGAGGCTACCAGCTGTCCCTGGACATTTTGTGAGTACAGACCTTGGGGCTGAGTGTGTGTTGCTGCAATTACCCCTCTGGTTCTATAAGTCAGCCTACTGAGTGTGTGAGCTAAAGGAGACTCTGGCTAGTGTCTTGAAGACTTAAAGGGGTTGTAAAGGTAATTTTTTTATTTTCTACATAGGTTCCTTTAAGCTAGTGCATTGTTGGTTCACTTATCTTTTCCTTCGATTTCCCTTCTAAATGTTTTTTTTCTTTGTTTTCTTTGTCTAAATTTCTCACTTCCTGTTTCACCCCAGTAAGCTGTTCAGTAAGCTGTTCTGGCTGACTAACCACCAGCTCGGATGATGGTGAGAAGTTTACTGAGGAGAAACAGGAAGTGAGATATTCAGACAAAGAAAAAAAACATTTAGAAGGGAAATCAAAGGAAAAGGTAAGTGAACCAACAATGCCCTATCTTAAAGGAACCTATGTAGAAAATAAAAAATTTACCTTTACAACCCCTTTAAGTCTAATGACAAAGTCCACAGAGTCTCGTCTGCTACAGGGGGACTAATTCTTCCATACAGACGCTGTATGGTTCAGCAGATTATTATTATATTATACACGATTTATATAGCGCCAACAGTTTACACAGCGCTTTAAAATGTATACAGGGGACAACACAATTACAGTACAATACAAAGGGTACAGGAGGGCCCTGCTCATAGAACTTGCCTTATAAAGATCTGCTTCCCCAGTTCTACAGAGATAGCGTTGTCCTCACCTGTGAATAGTTAATTTGAAGTATCCTACTAATTCCCTTCTACTATTCAAGTTCTCCAAATAAAACATAAAAACAAATGTCCTAGACTGGTCCTTGAAGACGAGTGGAAGAGTGTGTGCACCCGGCTGTGTGATAATACAGTGTAACCGGCTGCACAATAATCAGCTGAAAGCCTGGGTACAAGTATTCCAGGCTTGGTATTAAGAGATCCCCAAATTTTCCACTTCTTATTAAGTGATTAAACAGTACTGACAAGGCTTTGGATATCTTTTTTTATATCTGTTTCCGTCTTTGTAAAGTTTCATTACTTTGTTACGCAGGTCTTTTGACTGTTCTTTTCTACCGTCTCATGACTCAGTGTCTAGCCTGCTTAGTGCATCCATGTGAGAGATAACAAATTCATTGACTATTTATAGAGATATATATATATATATATATATATATATATATATATATATATATATATATATATATATATATATATATATATATATATATATATATATTTAAAATGTCAAATGTGGGAAAATAACCTTTAATTGCCAGTTTAACCTGTGTGCCACATTCTGTGTCTGTACCAAGGCCAAACATTCCAGGGTATGTAAACTTTTTACCAGGGGCCTTTGGGTGATTTCTGTTATCATAATGATTTTAAAAGGATCCAAAAAACTATGTGCTAAAAAATGGCTTCATCTGATTGATATCATTAAATAAAAGACAGTTCTTTGGCATGATCAGTCATATTTTCAATATTAATGCCACAATTTCTGCAAGGGTATGCAAACTTTAGAGCACGACTGTATACATGTTTCCACCCAGGATTCACCATTTTCACCCTGGATGCACAGATATGTTTCAACTGAATCCAAAAATCAACGTAAATATTATCATTTCCATCTTTCCAGTTTCAGAACTCTTCCCCAACCACCACCACTAAATAGCTTTCTCTTTGCAACCTAACAGAGGACTTAAAGCAGAGGTCCACCCTAAATTACAGTCCTAGGTCTATGTGATCCCCCCTTCCCTAATCGCTAGGTAACCCCCTTACCTTTCAGCTGTCTTCTTCTGTTCTTTTCTTATTTTAAATTTTCTGCCTCTGGAGATTGTGGAAAGGGGCGGAGCCGATGCGGAAAGGGGCGGAGCTTCAGCGGCAGGTCACTTCTTCCTGTCTGCCGCAGGGGCTCCTGGGATCGTTTTTTTTCCCCCAGGAGTCTGTGCTGTGCCCAGGCTCGAGATCTCGCGCGAGGAAGAGAACACCCGTTGTCATGGCAACCGGAGCTGTTGACGGCGCTCGATATTGCGCTGACTGCGCATGCGCGAGATATTTTATCGAACGGGCGGTGCATGCTGGTCTTTTAGCAGCACACTCTCCCGGAAGAGGATGCCTGTGGGCTTCACATGCCCACAGGCAAAATGACAACCGTCAGGAGACGGTTTTATAAAATCATTTTCGATGAGAAAACAGCATGCTGCTGTTTTGAAAAACAGAAAAAGTAAGTGTTATAATTCTTAATACTAATGATTGTCAGTATGCCACAAAAAAAAAAAAAAAAGGTTAAAGACAGTGGAATCCCGCTTTAAGAAGATAAAAAAGGTTTGTGTTTGCTTTTAAATTGTTATGCTGCTTTAATATGTTATTTATTTATTTATTTTGTTACAGGTTCAGTTTAACCTGTTCCTGTCCGCACTATAGCCGAATAATGGCTACAGTTCTGACCAACATTGCCGGGAGGCAGTCAATAGGCGTCCTCCCCTTTGCGAGCTTCCCATGCGCCCCCTGCAGGGCTTGCGTGTCACACGCTGGGATCACAGAGTCCATGAGACTTGTGTGATCACAGATCAGAATAAGGGGCCTATCCCACCCCCTTACCACGCAATCAGCTGTCAGCCAATAAAAACTTTTAGGAATGAAGTTTAAGTAAAAAAAACTTGCATTTAAATGCCCATCAATGCAGCCTTATCAGTGTCCATCTGCAGCCTTGTCCATCCATCTGCAGCCTTGTCCAGTGTCATTGCAGCCTTGTCAGTGTAGCCTTGTCATTTGCAGCCTTGCCCCAGTGTCATTCGCAGCCTTGTCATTGCAGTCTTGAAGTTTAAAAATGGCGCCGCCGAGATACAGAGTCCGGTGTATCTCGGCGGCTCTCGGGTCCTCTCAATGGCTCTTGGCACCTCTTGGGTCCTCTTGCCGAGAGTAGCCGAGTGTACTCGGCTCGACTCACAGTCACGCCCAGTCCCTGTGTTATGTCCATCATAGGGCGGGACTGTGCATGACTGTGAGTGGAGCGGAGCCGAATACACTCGGCGATGTATCTCGACGGGGCCCCCTATTGGGCGGGGCCCATGGGCTTGAGCCCAGTCAAGCCCAATGGTAAGTCCAGCCCTGATCACGTGATATAAACAGAAGATCGGTAATCGTTTTTTTTTCTCCTCGTGCTCACAGTGTGAGGAGACAAAAAAGGTGATCACTGGTTTCTGTGTAAGGGACATCAGTCCTGAAGAAGAAGAGGCACAGCTGCCTCACCTGTGCCAACCAGTACCTCTTGCCAGTGCCACCTGCCAGTGCCCACACAATGCATATCAGTGCCCACCAGTGTATATTAGTGCCATCTATCAATGCCCACGAGTGCCACCCATCAATGCAGCCTATCAGTGCCCATCAGTGCAGCTTCATCAGCGTACATCAATGAAGCAGAAAAATTACCTGTTTTCAAAATTTTATAAAAAAATATAAAACTGTTTTGTATTCGTATTCAACATTTTCTGGCTTTTTTCATTTTTTGACAAAAAAAAACCACCAAAAGAAAGCTCTATTTGTGCAAAAAAATATATAAAAATGTAATTTGGGTACAGTGTATCATAACCGCGCAACTGTCATTCAAAGTGTGACAGCGCTGAAAGCTGAAAATTTATCTGGGCAGGAGGGGGGTTTAGATGCCCAGTAAGCAAGTGGTTAAACTATGGTACTTATACCCCATATAGGAATTCTTTTATTCATTTTTGCAGCACAAACAGCTGAAAGAGGAAAAAAAGAAAGACTTTTGTGATCGTACATGTGAATAACGGTTATAGCTGGGCCCCTTGACCACATTGAACCAGGAGCAGCTGTACCTACTTTGTAGGTACAGCTTGGCTGCCACCTCTGCATTCTTTTTTTTATAATTTCCCCAGCACTGCTCTATGGACCATACATTGACCAAAAGAATTTAGCCATTGCCCTGTACACATTAGTACAAATACCCTACTGAACTAGGTGCTACCCTACTGAACCCGCTGTTCTCATCCTAAAAATTCAGATAGTCTGCCCTGCAGTGTCATCTGCATTACTGACGCAAAATCCAAATCCATTCGCACCTATTAACAGCAGCAGTATACCTGCGCTTGTCAGGTGTAACTTCAGCTCTACACTACCTGTCATTTTTTCATTAATGCAGACCACCATATTTCACTGTCACTTTCTGACTTACTGTATAATTGTGCTAATTATCTCTTCTTTATCCACTAAAGATTGGCAGCTGTAACTGGCTTTTAGAAAACCGACAAAGCTGACATTAATTTGATTTACTTGTGACCAGACTACCCGTGATGCCTAATGCATTGCTTTAAGATTAAAAAGATATATATATATATATATCTGTACAATAAAATAAGTGTAGGTTTTTTGGACTATGATGGTTTTTATGACTGATCACATACAATGACAGAACTGAGCATTTCAATACATGATTGTCTCAGATCGGCTAATGGACTCATGCAGTGTGTTAGGCTTTAAACTTTGTATATCAATTTGATATATTTTTTGAGTGTGTGTGTGTATTTTTAATACAAAAGTCTTTGAATTCTTTTCTTCTCTAAGCCCTTGTACACACAGTCGGACATTCCTATGGAAAATGTCCAATCAGACCGTGTTGTTTGTGTGGGCTCCATCGGACTGTTTCCGTTGGAATATCCGACAGACAAAGTTTTAGAGCTGGGCTATAAAACTTTCCAACAACATGAGCCGATCGGACTTTGTCCGATTGTGTGTAGAGAATTCCGATCAGACAAAGTGCCACGCATGCTCAGATAAAATTCCTAGACCAAAGCTATTGGCTACTAGCCTGAACGTAGTCCCGTCGTAACGAAATAATGTCGTCATGTTACGAACGGTTGGATTTTCCGACAACTTTGTCTAACCGTGTGTATGCAACACAAGTTTCGGACAAAATCCGACGGATCTTGTCGGAATGTCCGACCGTGTGTACAAGGACTTACACTGCACACAAGCAGAACTTTATAATGATTTAAAGCGTATCTAAACTTATAAGCAGAAAAGTTAGAAATTGCAGCCTACCAATCCGTATACTGGCCCTACATGTATTGAAATGTGGCCAGTTCAGCAGGAACCAACTAAATTCCAATCCATCTATGGCCGTTCCTGTTCATGAAATGTTGATCTATCGATTGATTTCTCATGAATGGTCCTGCTGGAAAACTTTCATTTGATCAGCGCTTGTAGCCAATCAGCTGCAGAGCTGATCGATGTTTTTTGATGGTGGGGGAGTCCAGCTGTCAGAATACAATGATACAGCAGGGAGGTTTCCTGCCTACACAAATCGAATGTATGGATAGGGAATCGCTTCAGTCTTCTTTTATTTTGAATCGTGTGTGTCGCCAGCTTTAGACGTGGTGGCTGCATTGTTTTTTTGTTAAGCTTTTCTTTCTTTTATTTCATGTGAAGATCCTGAGGTAACACACTTCCTGTACTAGATTACCAAAGCTTAAAGCGGAGCTACACCCAATAGGGAAAGCTTCTCTGCCCTCCCCTCCCCGTCACATTTGCCACCTTTTGCGGGGGAGGAGGGAACGGTTACCTGGTTTTGACAGGTGCCGCTCCCACTTTCGGCTCAGTTTGACCCAGAAAACTGAGCCAGCGACCCCCCTCTTTCTCCCACAACCAGCCCATTCATAAAGCGTAGCGCATACACAGTAGGAAACCAGATCATAAGTAGATCATAAGGTTTCCCTTAGTCAAGATGGCGGTACCAGCACCCAATAGCCGATTGAAAAACTGACTCAGGTGAGGACATCCCTGGATTCCTGGACAGGTGGGGGGGAGGGGGCTGGAGCTCCTCTATAAGTTGGCCACTGACGGTTCGAACCTGGGCTGGTTCATCAGGGACCGGCCAAGATTCAAACCATGTATGGGCAGGCTGAATGTACCCAAGTTGATCGATCGATCAACTTAGGTACAACCACCCTGACGGATTTTACATGCGATTATTGCTAGCAGCTAGAAATGATCTCTGTGTTCTCCTGGTGGGCTTCCCCTGCCCCCTTGCAAGTGGAGGACACAATGGCTCCGCGGGAGGGTTTCAAGCTACCATGGGTTGCAGAAAAGAAAATTTCTCTATCTATGCCCAGTCTTACTCACTTTACTGTAACTATGGAAGAAACATTGACACCTTAGGAGAGCACTACTAAGTGCTTCCCCTTTATTCTTCTCCTTAAAATAGAATGGGGATGTTCTTTAGTCTACAGGGAGAGATGGAAACAATGCTAACTGATAAGAGTGTAGCACAGGCAGAGAGTGCAGAAAGTTACCATCTGACAAGGTTTCTGGCAGGATCAACAAATATGGCAGCTTTTAGTTGCATATTTAAATACAAATTGCAGGTATGGGTATTTTAGACATAGTTACATTGGCTGAGCTTGGAGCAATATAACTATTTATATACTATACCTGTCCGATGCCTCTGGAAGCTGGAAACCAATGATGTAGACACTGCTACTCCAGTGTATCCACCAGCTTCTAGGTCCTGCGCTGAGCGGCTGCCCTGCTGCATTCTAAATACAGGGGAATGGCCTCTTGACAATGGGCGCCTTTCAGAGAATGTAAACTAAAGAAAGTAAGATCTTGTGATAACCGCACTCATCATACCAGCCATCTGTGAAAGCTGCCCAACCACGTCATAAGCAGAATTGTAAAATATAACACAATAGATTTGATAGGTAGTCACCTAAGTGTATGGATGCAAAACCATTGCACAGAGAAGGTAAGTATAACATGTTTGTTATTTTTAAAAATTAAAAAAATATAGATACTTTAGTCCTTGTAAGGGCTTATGTACACACAGACTAGGTTCACCGCCGGTTACGGGAAAATGCAAAATTGCGGCAAAGTTGTGCAGCAGTTTTGTAGCCAGCGGTCAAAACATTCCAAGAATCGTGTCAAAACACGATTCTTGAACCTCTCCTAACCGCAGCAGCTTCTAAACTCTGGTAAAAACTTATGTGTACATGGACACGTAGGCTTTTTTGGAGTTGAGTTTAGGAACTTTGGTAAAAAAAGGACAAAAGCTCCTAAACTCAAGTTTAGACGCTGTAGTGTACATGAGTCCTTAGGGCATTTCTTACGGTTTTTAAGAAATTTTTTGGATTTGACTTACTACACCTCGCAGGCTGAGGAAGAGGTGAGACTCCTGGAAACACATCCTATTGCACATGTTTGGGGTTGACGTCAGAGGAGAGTGGATCCTGGTCTTGCAGCCACACATCCTGGCTAGGGATGAGCCGAACACCCCCCAGTTCGGTTCGCATCAGAACATGCAATAAATTTGTTCGAACATCTGAAAACCGTTAAAGTCTATGGGACTCGAACATGAAAAATCTAAAGTGCTAATTTTAAAGGCTTATATGCAAGTTATTGTCATAAAAAGTGTTTGGGGGCCTGGGTCCTGCCCCAGGGGACATGTATCAATGCAAAAAAAGTTTTAAAAACTGCAGTTTTTTTGGGAGCAGTGATTTTAATAATGCTTAAAGTGAAACAATAAAAGTGTAATATTCCTTTAAATTTCGTACCTAGGGCGAGTGTATAGCATGCCTGTAAAGGGGTGTGCTTAGAACTGTCCCTGCACAAAGTGTAATTTCTGAAGGGAAAAAAGTAATTTAAAAGCACTTGGCGGCTATAATGAATTGTCGGCTCCCGGTAATACAGAGAACAGTCAATGAAAGTCATTGATAAAAAAAATGCTTGGGGGTCCCCCTTAAATTCAATTACCAGGCCCTTCCGGTCTGGTATGGATATTAAGGGGAACCCTGCGTCAAATAAAAAAAAAATGATGCAGGGTTCCCCCAAAAATCCATACCAGCCCCTTTATCCGAGCACGCAACCTGGCAGGCCGCAGGAAAAGGGGGGAGGCGAGAGAGCGCCCCCCTCCTGAACCGTACCAGGCCACATGCCCTCAACATTGGGAGGGTGCTTTGGGGTAGCCCCAAGAAGGGCCTCATCTCCACAACCTTTGCCCGGTGGTGGTGGGGGTCTGCGGGCGGGAGGCTTATCGGAATCTGGAAGCCCCCTTTAACAAGGGGACCCCCAAATCCCGCCCCCGTTTGAAATGGTAACGGGTACATTGTACCCCTACCATTTCACAAAGAAAGTGTAAAAGTATTATAAAAAAAAACAAGTGTAAAAGTGTAAGTGTAAAAAATAAAAAAAATAAAAAAAATAAAAAAAGATTCCAGTGGTGGTAATCCACTCTCGGAATCCTGCGATGGGTGATCATCTCTCCGGGGTCCAACGATGGATGATCTCTCCTCTCCAGGTCCAAGGGGAAACCCAGGCTTCCCCAGTGACGTGTGGGTGACCCCACCCCCCTCTGATGTAACGCTGGACCCTAGAGAGATGATCACCCATCGCAGGATACCGAAAGTCGATTACCACCACTGGAATCTTTTTTTTATTTTTTTTATTTTTAATAAAGGACTTATTCCAACGGTGTCTGTGTGTTTTTCTACAATTTTTTACACTTTCTTTGTGAAATGGGAGGGGTACAATGTACCCGTTACCGTTTCATACGGGGGGGCGGGATCTGGGGGTCCCCTTGTTAAAGGGGGCTTCCAGATTCCGATAAGAACCCCGACCGCAGACCCCCACAACCACCGTGCAAGACCTTACCTGAAGGGTCTGGTATGGATTTTAAGGGGAACTCCACACTCCACTCCTCCCCCCCCCTTAAAGGAGGAGCCGGTGTTCTCTCCCGAATAACTGTCCGGAGCTAGGACTACACCAATCCAGGCCAGAAGGCCAGGGACCCAACTCTCTGGCCGGACTCTGCGTTTTCTCCATCCACATCAGGAGGCTTCCCTTTCGGTTATCTCTAACTGCTCCAGGTTGCCATTATGCCAAGAGGTTTTGCATAGCCACCGCCACCCTAATCCACCTCGCCGTAGATCAGGGACGGAAGCAAACGCCACCTCCTGGCAACTGATAAGAACTGACACTACACTTGATCTTAGCCAAAAACCCGGGAAGCTAAATAATATTGTCTTATATGAGCAGGTGGTGTAAATACTCTAGGTTCTTTATCTGTTCTTTTTCCTCTTTTTAAACTTTCTGCAACTTAAGCAGAAAGGATATAAGCATTTTTAGCTGGGGCTTCCTGAGACCTGAAATATATTTCAAGGGTTCCTCCTTGTGAAAAAGGTTTAGAAAGGCTGACCTATATTGCATGTAGGGAGGTTGGCGTTATCACTTGGGTATGGTAATACTAATAAAAACTGTACATTGGAGGACATCTAGTGGTTGATATAGAACATGACCATACACGATAAGTACACTTCTCTCCATACACTTTCTGTACAGAAGCTTCATAAGAATCAGGCACTATATACAGTATGTACTCTATATACAGGTAATACATGACGTTTCTATACACAAAAAGCTTTATTCTGTATATGAATGGATCTGCAGCAGAATCACCTTCTGTTAAAAGTTGTTTTGCACTGCAAGCAATTACTTGTTAACTCTTACTGCTTCTATTCTGCAAATATTGTGATAGCCCATTCCAGTGTTTCAGAGTCAGTACTTTACAGTACTAGTCAGTGGTAGGTAGAGATTTATCTATTATAACCTAAGGAACAGAGGGTGCACCCGCCTAGCGCATTACCTTTGCAACAATTAAATATTTAAAAAATGTATACATTATACTCACAAATGGAATGAATGTGTCAAGCAAAATATATAAATTCCACCAGATGCTACACTCAGCATGATCCACTGACCAGTATCAGTCGTGGAATGAAGAGTACAAACAAAGCTGCCACTTTTCGAGTGGTGTCCCCTCTTTTTCAAAGCTCTTCTCAAGCGCAGAAGTATTTGCTTTTCTTTTGTTTTGTCTATAATAACCACCTGATCAGTCTCAGTGATGTAATAAAAAACACCAAAGCCCCCCAGCATCCCTCTAGATGTGTAGCACTCTCGGTAGGTATCTCAGCCCCATGGAAGTAAACCAAAGAGAGATGCTGCTCAGGCTGACATAGATGTTATCTTAAAGCAGAGTTCCACCTAAAAGTGGAACTTCAGCTCATTTGTCTCCTCTCCACTTCCGGTGCCACAATTGGCACTTGTCTTTGACAGGTATCCTGTTCCCACTTCCAGGAGTCCGGGCTGCGGACCGTGACATCACCACGGGGCTCCCTCCCCTTCCCTCCTCCTCTCCCTGTCGCCAGGCCAGTAGGAGAGAGGAGCGGGGCCTCGCGCATGCGCAGTAGGGTTCCCGGCGTGAAGCCGTAAGGCTACACTGCCGCGTACCCTTACCTGCAATGTCAGCGGCAGCACCCAAAAGCTGATGGAAAAATCAGCTGCGGTGCCAACCTCACGGGACACCAGGACAGGGAAGTGTCCTATTGTTAAAAGCCAGCAGCTGCAGTATGTGTAGCTGCTGGCTTTTAATTTTTTTTAATTGCGTGGAACACCGCTTTAAAGTTGAATTAAACTCACCTCCCTCCCCTGCTAGAACTGACATCTTTGTTTGTTCTTTTTCTTGGTACAGGGCCATCTTGGTTGGCTAAGCTAAAATGACACTGGATGCATGCACACAGGAGTCCACTCCTTACAGCATGAGCAGCTACAGTAGGTGTACTTTCTAAAGAAGACTGCAAACAGGCAAATTCATTTGTTTACACGGTGAATTAAAGGGGTTGCTCACTGGGCTCAGCCTCCATTCACAGAACACCTTGTATTATTTTTTTTCAATGAATATAAGACGTTCTCTGACCAGGTGGAGTGGCAAGGTGGAGTGGCGAGGCGGTGATGCCATGATATTCACCTCATCCAATCAGAGGACACCTTGTGTTCACTTGAAAAAAAAATACATGACCCACTATGTTCACTATGCAGGAGGGCAGCCGCTCAGCACAGTACTTGGAAGAAGGCAGTAATCGCTGTAGTAGCAGCAAATTCGACAGCGATTCTTTGCTTCCACAGTGGTCCCACAGGTATGAAAGCTAGACCAATGTAACTGTACAAAAATGTATGTGGAATTCAGCTTAAACTCTTTCCTCAGTCTATCCAAAGTTGCTTTTAAAGTTTTATATGCAATTCTGCTTTAAAGCCATGTCAGCTTACTCTTCATTTTCAAAGCACAATATGTGGTTTCTGAACTGTTATTGTATTCAAGTTTATTACCCAGCTAGCCAACCTTGTCCAATTCTATGCCACAGCAAAACACACAATGACTGGGTAATAAATAATACTCACGTGATGCATAAAGAATTATTTCAAACTAGTACTATGTTTATATGGGAGGATGCCAGGTGGAGAACCCAATTTTTGTTTTGAAGTGGAATACCCCTTTAAGAAAGCTATTTTCTGGTTTTAGGACCCTCTGCATTAACTGACTTCACTTTCTCATCACTGAAAAATCCATTGCATGTAATTCATTGTACACCAGTTCATTTTTCTGCTTACCAATTCTGTGTTATCCTCCGCCATATTGTATGCTAAAGAAATAAAAACAAAAAAACTTTTCAGAGTGGATGAGATCTGACACTGGTGACAAGACCATTAGCACAGAAGGATGTATATAAAGAGATCATATATCTTTTCTGCAGCCCCCTATTATTCCCATGACAGCCCCTTTCTAGAGTATTATGGAAGGAAAGTAGGTGGAGACGAGGTTATCTAGTTAAAAGAAAGACGCAGAGCTTTTGTGCTTATTGTCTGCATGTGATAGATGACCGCAGATGACACCTTGTCTTTATCTGTGTCATTTCATTAAACCACCATTTGCTTGTTCAATTCCCACACAAGTTAAAATATATTGCAATTTTTCTTTTTCTGAAGCTAAATTCAGTTGCATAGAGATCTGATCATTTTATGAGGGTCTGCTAATCTTGGTGTTGAAAGGAATTTCAGATAAGGAGATGAAGCTCTTTGTTTAGCAAACTAATCCCCATTTTAGAGGGACAGTCCCTCTTTAATGCCCAAATCACTTTGCCTTCCTCTCAGCAACAGTCTTCCTCTTGGGTCTTATGCCCCGTATACACGGTCGATTTTCCGACAGAAAATGTTTGATGGGAGCCTTTTGTTGGAAATTCTGACCATGTGTAGGCTCCATCGGACATTTTCCATCGCAATTTCCAACACGCAAAATTTGAGATCTGGATCTCAAATTTTCCAACAACAAAATCCATTGTCGGAAATTCCAGACACAATTCTGACGCACAAAGTTCTACGCATGCTCGGAATCAAGCAGAAGAGCCGCACTGGCTATTGAACTTCAATTTTTTTCAGCTCGACGTATGTTATCGCGTTCTTGACGTTCTGAATTTTCGACAACATTGTGTGACCGTGTGTATGCAAGACAAGTTTGAGCCAACATCTGTCGGAAAAAATCCCATGGATTTTGTTGTCAGAATGTCCTATAGCATGTACTCGGCATAATCTGTATATGACAGGAAAGTGCAGTCAGGAGAGGCAGATTTGAACTTTTAACCCCTTGCCGCCGAGCGTATGCAGATGTGCGTACTCAGGTTTCGGGGGTTATACCAGGATGGTGCCCGCAGCTGCAGGCATCATACCGGTACTGTTTTTTAGAGCTGGCGATCGGCTTTCCAGATATAACAACCAATGCGGCTAAAAGCCGCTAAGCTGTTATACCGGAGGAGCGGGAGGGGATGCCCCCCCTCCTGCCGCTTCCCGCCGCTCTTACCGGGGCTCCCGTTCCACCGTAAGAGGCATCATTCCAGCCTCCTAATTGTAAATACGGAAGCTACGTCATGACGTCACTTCCCATTTACTCGGCTGCCAATGGTGCCGGTTTTAATAAAATATACAGTATTCAGAATCGCCGAAAACAGCGATCTGAATACTTTGAAGTGCAAAGGAGGGATCCGGGGTCTTTTAGACCCTCGATCCCTCCATAAAGAGTACCTGTCACCACCTATTACTGTCACAAGGGATGTTTACATTCCTTGTGACAGCAATAAAAGTGATCAATTTTTTTTTTGTTTTTAAAAACAATTTATTAATTTTAAAAGAAATAAAATAAACAAGAAAAAAACTTTTTTTTAAAGTGCCCCCGTCGCCGCGAGTTCGCGCAGCAAAGAAAATGCATACGGAAGTCACGTCCGCATATGTAAACAGTGAGAGTCAAATCACACATGTGAGGTATCGCTGTGATCGTTCGAGCGAGAGCAATAATTCTAGTGCTAAACCTCCTCTGTAACTCAAACCTGGTAACTGGATTTTTTTTTAAAGTGTCACTTATGGAGATTTTTAGGTACCGTAGTTGGTCATCATTCCACGAGTGCGTGCAATTATAAAGTATGACATGTTTGGTATCTATTTACTTGGCGTAACATCATCTTTCACATTATACAAAAAAATCGGGCAAACTTTACTGTTCTGTTTTTTTTTTTATTCATGAAAGTGTCCCTTTTCCCAAAAAGTTGTGTTTAAAACAGCACTGCACAAATACCATGTGACATAAAATATTGCAACAATCGCCATAGTCTCTAGATTCTCTGCTAAATATATATATATATTATTTGGGGGTTCTTAAGTAATTTTCTAGCAAAAAATACAGATTTTAACTTGTAAAACACCAAACGTCAAAAATAGGCTTAGTCATGAAAGGGTTAAACAACAAGTGTCAAAAAGAGGCTCGGCCCTTAAGTAATTATTTGTATATTACTTATGGTAATTAACCCCTTGCCGCCCAGACCAATTTTGACACTTCTCGCCTACATGTAAAAACCATACTTTTGTTTTGCTAGAAAATGACTCGGAACCCCCAACATGATATATATTTTTTTTTTAGCAAAAAACTCTATATATTAGTGCACTAATATAAACACTCAATACAAAAAATCCCAATATTCATGTGCCGTAATAATCAATAAATATATAAATAAATTGATTATATATCACAGTGTAAATAAATAAATTAAAAATGATAAACAATTAATTAACCATTAATAAATTCCGTGTGTATACAAAATAAATACCACATATACAGCATAATTAATTGGCTGCACCATATAGCAATGATAGATCAAGGATCTAATAGAGTACACCTCTTGTACCTAAACTCCGGTCAGAACACTCCCAAACAGTGGTGTCCCCAAGGATCAAGATATAACGCTCAAGATGTTTTAATACTCAGTCCCATATATATTGTCCACAGACACCATACCAGACAAGCTTTCAATGCTGTCCCGCTAGTCCGTCTGTACTGCTTATCTCTTGATTCTTATCCTTTAACTTCCATTTAGCATAAAAGAGAAGAGACGATATTTAAATACAAACTGTGTGCACACATTGATCCACTCACAAAACCGTTCTGGTCAGAGCATGAAATAGTGGCAGAACATCAGATTTCACTCCTCCTCACAGCCTCTCCATGTCTCCAGACACTGTTGGCTTGGCGTCACTGGCTCCTCCTCCCCATGTGTTGTGTCACAGGTCACGTGTCATTCTCAAGGGTTTCCGCATTTCAGAATGTGGTAATGTTAAATAGGAAATGTACAATGCAGAGTGTACAGCGGTGGGTAGTATGTGCAAGAGAGGGGAGTGGAGTGTATTGAGGTGGGTAGTATGTGCAGGAGAGGGGTGCGGAGTGTATGGTGGTGGGTAGTATGTGCAAAAGTGGAGTATGGAGTATATGTAGGTAGGTATTATGTGCAAGAGAGGAGAGCTGAGTGTATGGAGGTAGGTAGTATGTGCAGAAGAGGAGTATGGAGTGTATGGTGGTGGGTAGTATGTGCAGAAGACGAGTATGGGGTGAATGGTGGTGGGTTGTATGTGCAGGAGAGGAGTGCGTAGAGTATGGAGGTGGATAGTATGTGCAGGAGAGGAGTATGGAGTGTATGGAGGTGGGTATTATGTGCAGGAGAGGAGTGCGGAGAGTATGGAGGTGGGTAATATTTGCAGGAGAGGAATGATGAGTGTATGTATAACCAGGCCCTACCTGTTTCATCCAAAATGGACTTCTGCTGGGGCTTTTAATATTTTGCTCCACTTTATTATATTTACATCATTACCAATCCCTCCTTATAGAGTGATATTAATTGTTACCGCTAGGTGTCAGTGCACATTTGTCTCCTCACACTGTGTGCCATGGCTTCCTGTTGTCATTTGGATGTCATGCACATTTATTTTGGATAGGCCCAGTGTGGGGAACATGTGCAGTCAATGGCCATCTAATTCCGGCCGTAGTTACGGCCGGCGTTAGATTCATTTGGGATGCGATGTCAATTCCGCGTGTCATCACTCCAAGTTTCATTATGAGGCAGGCGTAGACGCGAGTCGGACGTTGCATTCCACCATAGGTGTTTCGTTTTTTCGGATGTGGCGTCACTTCCGATTTCGCACTTCCACTTTAGACCTCGTTGTGAGGCACTCACAGATGTGTGTTTTGGACTGACGCCACTTCCGGCTGGGATGGTGGGACCAAGCCTCATTCTGTGGTCGATACTATTCTTTTCTTTCAGTTCCTTGCTGACACCTGATTGGGGATTGGCTGTGTTGAGACCGTTGGTGCTGTACGGCTGTTCCCGATTTGTCAATGTCCACCATGTGGCTTTGAACCCGTTTTAATGCCCATATTTAATTTGAACAACAAAGCATCTGTGCGGATGCTGCTCAATGCTTTGGATTGTGTCGCAAGGCAGGTTAAAAGTCCGCAAATGAAGCACTTCGTCTGCAATCTCATGATTGCATAGACGTGGTGCTTCCCATTGTGCACTGTGTCCGACGCCCGAACTCAGTGCACTTAAGGACTTTTTTTCTATTTTTTTTTTTAACCACTTGCCGACCAGCGCACGCCATAGTACATCGGCAGAATGGCACGGACAGGCAAATGAGCGTAAAGGTACGTCCCTTTAAATTTGCTGCCATGCCATCGCGTGTGCACCGGTGGGAACCTCCATGAGTGCGATCGCGGGTCCCGCGGACTTGATCGCCGCAGGGATACCCGCGATCGCCTCACGGGGAGGAAGAATGGGGAGATGCTAAAGTAAACAAGCATCTCCCCATTCTGTCTAGTGACAGTGTCACTGATCTCTGCTCCGTGTGATCGGAGCAGAGATCCATGACCTGTCATAGACAGCCACGCCCCCCACAGTTAGAAACACTCCCCTAGGACACACTTAACCCCTACACTGCCACCTAGTGGTTAACCCCTTCACTGCCAGTGTCATTTACACAGGAATCAGTGCATTTGTATAGCACGGATTGCTATATAAATGACATTGGTCCTAAAAATGTGTCCAAAATGTCCGATGAGTCCACCATAATTTTATAGTCCCAATAAAATCGCTGATCACCGCCATTACTAGTAAAAAAAAAAAATTATTAAAAAAATGTCATAAAACTATCCCCTATTTTGTAAACGCTATAACTTTTGCGTAAACCAATCAATAAACGCTTATTGCGATTTTTTTTACCAAAAATATGTAGAAGAATACATATCGGACTAAACTGAGAAAAAAATGTGTTTTATATATTTTTGGGGGATATTTATTATAGCAAAATGTCAAAAATGAGTTTTTTTTCAAAATTGTCGCTCTTTTTTTGTTTATAGCGCAAAAAATAAAAACCGCAGGGGTGATCAAACACCACCAAAAGAAAGCTCTATTTGTAGGGAATAAAGGACATCAATTTTGTTTGGGAGCCACGTTACATGACCGCGCAATTGTCAGTTAAAGCGACGCAGTGCCGAATTGCAAAAAGTGGTCTGGTCTTTGGCCTGCAAAATGGTCCAAGGCTAAAGTGGTTAAAGGGCCATTTAAAAAAAAAACATTTTTAAAAAAAAATGTTGTGACTGCCTATGGATAGGCTGCTCTGACTGCAGGGGTGACAACACACCTCCACTACACTGCACAGCACACCTCCACTACACCACACAGCACAGCACACCTCTACTACACTGCACAGCACACTTCTACTACAATGCACAGCACACCTCCACTACACTGCACAGCACACCTCCACTACACCACACAGCACAGCACACCTCCACTACAATGCACAGCACACCTCCACTACACTGCACAGCACACCTCCACTACACCACACAGAACAGCACACCTCCACTACACTGCACAGCACACCTCCACTACACCACACAGCACAGCACACCTCTACTACACTGCACAGCACACCTCCACTACAATGCACAGCACAGCACACTTCCACTACACTGCACAGCACACCTCCACTACACCGCACAGCACAGCACACCTCCACTACAATGCACAGCACAGCACACCTCCACTACAATGCACAGCACAGCACACCTCCACTACACTGCACAGCACACATCCACTACACCACACAGCACAGCACACCTCCACTACACTGCACAGCACACCTCCACTACAATGTATAGCACAACACAGCACACCTCTACTACACAGCACAGCACACCTCCACTACAATGCACAGCACAGCACACCTCTACTACACTGCACAGCACACCTCCACTACAACGCACCGCACAGCACGGCACACCTCCAATACACTGCACAGCATACCTCCACTACACCACACAGCACAGCACACCTCCACTACACTGCACAGCACACCTCCACTACATTGCACAGCACAGCACACCTCCACTACACCGCACAGCACAGCACACCTCCACTACAATGCACAGCACAGCACAGCACACCTCCACTACACTGTACAGCACACATCCACTACACCACACAGCACAGCACACCTCCACTACAATGTATAGCACAACACAGCACACCTCCACTACACAGCAAAGCACACCTCCACTACAATGCACAGCACACCTCTACTACACTGCACAGCACACCTCTACTACACTGCACAGCACACCTCCACTACAACGCACCGCACAGCATGGCACACCTCCAATACACTGCACAGCACACCTCCACTACACCACACAGCACAGCACACCAGTGCCGAATTGCAAAAAGTGGTCTGGTCTTTGGCCTGCAAAATGGTCCAAGGCTAAAGTGGTTAAAGGGCCATTTAAAAAAAAAACATTTTTTAAAAAAAATGTTGTGACTGCCTATGGATAGGCTGCTCTGACTGCAGGGGTGACAACACACCTCCACTACACTGCACAGCACACCTCCACTACACCACACAGCACAGCACACCTCTACTACACTGCACAGCACACTTCTACTACAATGCACAGCACACCTCCACTACACTGCACAGCACACCTCCACTACACCACACAGCACAGCACACCTCCACTACAATGCACAGCACACCTCCACTACACTGCACAGCACACCTCCACTACACCACACAGAACAGCACACCTCCACTACACTGCACAGCACACCTCCACTACACCACACAGCACAGCACACCTCTACTACACTGCACAGCACACCTCCACTACAATGCACAGCACAGCACACTTCCACTACACTGCACAGCACACCTCCACTACACCGCACAGCACAGCACACCTCCACTACAATGCACAGCACAGCACACCTCCACTACAATGCACAGCACAGCACACCTCCACTACACCACACAGCACAGCACACCTCCACTACAATGTATAGCACAACACAGCACACCTCTACTACACAGCACAGCACACCTCCACTACAATGCACAGCACAGCACACCTCTACTACACTGCACAGCACACCTCCACTACAACGCACCGCACAGCACGGCACACCTCCAATACACTGCACAGCATACCTCCACTACACCACACAGCACAGCACACCTCCACTACACTGCACAGCACACCTCCACTACATTGTACAGCACAGCACACCTCCACTACACCGCACAGCACAGCACAGCACACCTCCACTACAATGCACAGCACAGCACAGCACAGCACACCTCCACTACACTGTACAGCACACATCCACTACACCACACAGCACAGCACACCTCCACTACAATGTATAGCACAACACAGCACACCTCCACTACACAGCAAAGCACACCTCCACTACAATGCACAGCACACCTCTACTACACTGCACAGCACACCTCCACTACAACGCACCGCACAGCACGGCACACCTCCAATACACTGCACAGCACACCTCCACTACACCACACAGCACAGCACACCTCCACTACACCACACAGCACAGCACACCTCAACTACACTGCACAGCACACCTCCACTACAATGTACAGCACAGCACACCTCCACTACACAGCACAGCACACTGTTGCATTTGATGGCACAGTGGATGTATTTGATAGGCACAATGGCTGCATATGATGAGCACAGTGGCTGCATATGATGGGCACAGTGGCTGTATTTGATGGCCACAGTGGCTGTATTTGATGGGCACAGTGACTGCATATGATGGGCACAGTGGCTGCATTTGCTAGGCACAGTGGCTGCAATTGATGGCACAGTGGCTGTATTTGATGGGCACAGTGGCTGTATTTGATTGGCACAGTGGCTGTATTTGATTGGCACAGTGGCTGCATTTGATGGCACAGTGGCTGCATTTGCTGGGCACAGTGGCTGCAATTGATGGCATAGCGGCTGTATTTGATGGGCACAGGGGCGGTATTTGCTGGGCACAGTGGCTGCATATGATGGGAACAGTGACTGCAATTAATGGGCACAGCGGCTGTATTTGCTAGGCACAGTGGCTACATATGATGCGAACAGTGGCTGTAATTGATGGCACAGTGGCTGTAATTGATGGAACAGTGGCTGTATTTGCTGGGCACAGTGGCTGTATTTGCTGGGCACAGTGGCTGCATATGATGGACACAGCGGCTGTATTTGCTAGGCACAGTGGCTGCATATGATGCGCACAATGGCTGTATTTGCTGGGAAGAGTGGCTGTATTTGCTGGACACAGTGGCTGCATATGATGGGCAAAGTGGCTGCCACTGATAGCACAGTGGCTGCATTTGATGGGCAAAGTGGCTGCATTTGATGGGCAAAGTGGCTGCATTTGATAGGCACAATGAGGCTGCAATTGATGTGTTTTTTAAGTATTTTTCAGAATTTGTCAGTTTGTTTGCGTCCTCTAAAAATTTTGAGCACCACCCGCCACTGCCCACGGACAACTGTCTTTTCTCTGAAAGGGCAAATTTGCTGTGTTTGGCCCCAATGTTAAAATTCCCTAGTCCTATTCCATGGATGAGCATGCTGCCCAGTCACAGTGCTCAGACCTGATGGTTGGCCCAAGTGGACACCAAAGTTGTATGTGTGGAATGAACATTCAATGAATCTTGGTGAGATCTTTTCAAAAATGCATGGTCTATAAACCACCCAACACTTTTATGTGTACTAGGTCTTTTCATTGGAACATTTCACTTGTCTTTTCCTACAAGTAGTAACATTGTGTGATAGAAGAGAGAATAGGACCATCATTTAGAGACTTCTGCCCCGAGTGCACTTGTCCTTTCTGATCTCTGGCCATTCCGCCCAGAGCCTTTTGTTGTTTTGGTGTGCCTGCTGAGTGGGATAGTATAGAAAATGGCTTCGTTATCAGAGGCCTGGACTCCTGCTAGCCTGTTTATGAAAGTCAGCTTCACGGTTAATTTCATTTGAGAGTAGAAGATAACTGTCCATACTGCACCTGTTCCTTCTCTTTAACTCTCTCCTCACCACAGGGCATAAACCAGCAGTGTTGGTCATCTTACTTTAAAAAAGTAATTAGTTGAGTTACAAATTACTTCTTTCAAAAAGTAATTGCATTAGTAACTCAATTACTACATTGGAAAAGTAATTAGTTACTCAGCAAAGTAACTGTGACTTTTTTAAAATATTCTATAATGCAATTATGTTCTATAACATCTTTAATATCAAAGATGTTTATATTAACTGATTGAAGAATAAAAACACTATATACAGTATTTTAGAACATTTGTATTTATTTGAACCCAAATGTTGAGGGGGTGGCAGCTGTGGTACTTGGGGAGTGGCAGTGGTGGTTGTGTACTTGGGGGGGTGGCAGTGGTGGTACTTGGGGGGATGGCAGTGGTGGTGGTGTACTTGCGGGGGGTGGCAGTGGTGGTACTTTGGGGGGTGGCAGTGGTGGTGGTGTACTTGGGGGGCGGGTGGCAGGCAGCGTGGTACTTGGGGGGGTGGTGGCGGAGGTGGTGCCATCCTCTCCCACCACCACCACCACCTCTGCCTCTTACTGATCCCATCCCCCACCACCACTGATCTCATCCCTACCCTATCCCCCCCATCACCTCTGTTGTAGAAGTGATGGTGGGTGGGTAGGGATGGGATCAGTAAGAAGGACAGGTGGTGGAGGACTTGGAATGGATTGATTGCACTGCAATTCGAATCATCAGTCACTTGAATGCCTCCAGGGATGCCTTTCCTCATGGGGAGAGAGAGAGACCCACCCCTTCACTCGATTGGTGTCAGCTGACTTCATTTTTCAGTGTCCATTGATTTCAATGGGAAGGGGTGCTTTAGGAGAGGTGTATTCACCGCTCCAAAAGCGCTGCAAAGAAGCTGCTTGCAGGACTTTTTTTGATGCCCTGCTAGCGCAGCGCCTCAGTGTGAAAGCACTCAGGCTTTTACATTGGGATTGCAGTTGCGGCTTCTTTCAGGCACTTTACAGGTGCTTTTTTTAAAGCTAAAGCGCCTGAAAAACGCCCCAGTGTGAAAGGGATCTCAGTGTGAAAGCACTCTGGCTTTCACATTGGGATTGCAGATGAGGCTTCTTTCAAGCGCTTTACATGCCCTTTTTTAACGCTAAAGCGCCTGAAAAACGCCTGAAAAACGCTACAGTGTGAAAGGTGTCTGAGTCTCAGCCTCTTAACTCAGCGGGCAAAAGCCCCCCTCCCCGCAGCGGAACAAATGGCCAGGCAGCGCAGCCACAGCAGGGCCTCCCGGGGGGTAGATGTAATTGAGGTAACGCTGCCCAAGTAATGGGAACTGAGTTACCATGAGGGGAAGAGTAATCGGTTAGATTACTCGTTACCCTCTAAAGTAACTCCGTTTATTTTAACTCAGTTACTTACATCACTGGCCACTTGAGGCTAGGGATCAATGTGAGTGTGTAATGTACTGGGATGGGGACAATTGTAGACACTCACTCAGGTTGAACTGGATGGACTGGTGTCTTTATTCAACCTTACTAACTATGTAACTATGTAACTGTAAAGCAACACCAGGGAGCTATGTGTGTGTATGGGGGGGGGGGGGGGGGCATTTCTAAACAGTGCTCCCTGCAGAGGATATAAGGTCAGTGTAGTTGTGCAGCAAGAATGTTGTGCCTCTGTAAAGCAACCTGCGTTCAGATTGCTTTTCAGAAGTGTTTGACAGGCTGTGAGGAGGTGATATGCTGTCTCTTTGCTACATGTTTTAAAACCATAAATGCCACACGACCTGGTTTGAATGGGTCCAGTTTGGTAGTACTACTGGACAGAAAATTATTATTCCTCCTCCAAAGGCAAGTCTAAATGGACCCTAATGCCGCGTACACACGACTAAACTCTCCGAGTTCCAATGGATTTTTGCTGAAACGGACTTGCCTACACATGATCACACCAAAGTCTGTTTGTTTAGAACGCAATGACGTACGACGGGACTAGAAAAGGAAGTTCAGTATCCAATAGCTGCCCTTGTGTCGTTTTTGGTCTGTCGGAATAGCATACAGACGAACGGTTTTCCTGATAGGAATTGATTCCGTCAGAAAGATTTAAAACATGTTCTATTTCTAGATCCGTCTGAATTTTTGAAAAAAAAAGTCAGATGAAGCCCACACATGATCGGAATATCCAATGAAATGATTGCGTCTGACCTTTTCTGCCGGAAAGTCCGGTCCTGTGTACACGGCATAAGAGTAAATTCTTTTTTATTTTGCCTGCATATAAGATAGCTTATTTAAAGTCAAAATCAGTATTTCAGTCTTTCATATCTGCTAGTGAATTCAATCATATTTGGGGAATTATGGCAGAGAAATCTCACTGTTAGCCCTTGTACACACGGTCGAACTTTCTGCCAACCAAATTCGTTGGATTTTGTCCGACGGATTTTGTCCGACAGATTGTGTCCGAAACTGTTGCACACACACGGTCGGACCAAGTTGTCGGAATTTGCGGTTGCCAAGAACGCGGTGACGTAAGCCGTGTACGGCTGGACTAGAAAAGGGAAGTTCAGCACCACGTCCGGCACCCTTTGGGCTCCTTCTGCTGATCTCGTGTTAGTAGAAGTTTGGGGAGAGACGATTCGCGCTTTTCAGATTAGTGATTCAGATCGCTACTGCTCTTCGGTTTGTGCTTGTCTTTGCGTATCTGATAATCAGTGCGTGCAGTCATTAAGTATTTGTTTCTCATTGTGGACTATATCTTGGTATAGTACGCTTTGAAAAGCATTTTTTATTGTCTGCTTGCTTCTGCTATTCAGGTCGTTCTTTCAGGCCTTGCTGTTTATCGGTGCTTTCTGGTGTCCGTTCTGACCAGCCGACCGTTTTCAAACCATGTTTCGTCTACGTACTCGTCGCAGAGTTTGTGCTGTGCAGGGGCTTCGTGTTGGGGTTCTTACTATGACACAAGCCCGGTCCATGAACAGGGAGGGGAGGCGTTTGTGGACCAAGAATTGGTTGCGCCAGCATGACCAGTTCTCACACATGCCTTTGCTCCGTGAGATCCGCGAGAATAATCCTGATGATTTCAGGAATTATCTCCGGATGACGGACCCCGTTTTTCACCGTCTGCTGGCTTTGCTGACCCCTTATATCACCAGGCAGGATACCTGCATGCGGCAAGCCATCACTCCGGAGCAGAGGCTCATCTCCATGTTGCGCTACTTGGCGAAAGGGAGAAGCCTTCAGGACCTCAAGTTCTCTACAGGCATCTCCCCCCAGGCTCTGGGGATCATGATTCCAGAGACCTGTTCTGCCATCATTCAGGTCCTGCAGAAGGACTATATGAAGCTAAGTTTTATCCTTAAACATCACATTCTATGTATTTCATGATTGCTAATGTCTTGCATTTCTTTCCTCCTTCCCTAATTACCATCATTGCAATATGCTCTAATTCATATACTCTGTCCCTTTGTCCTCATGCATATTTGCCTCACTAACTTCCCCACCAGGCTCTTCTTGGCCCATAAAACTATAGTCTAGTCACTTACCAATGTCTTTTGTCAGCTCCATAGTATTGCTTTTCCCCTAAACACCCCCTAAAATGTCTAAAAATGCGATGTGTGTGCTTCAATTCATGCAGAGTGACATTTTTGAATTTTTGGGGTTGTGCCAAACTCATTAGGAACCCCCCTCCCCCCAACTGCTAGCTCAGCTGATAGCAATCCTCTATCTGATGACTTTACCAAACCCAATACACACTCTACCTACCTTTTTGATGATCACATTAAGGCTAGGTTCACATTGCAGCGATGCGGGAATGCAGCGAATCCGCGGTGGGCTGCCCTATGCTAACTGCTGGGAGTGTCAGTGAAACTTTAATGACACCCCCAGATCAGTTTTCATATCGCAGTGCGATCTGCAAACTCGGACAGGAATCGGATCGCATGCAATCCGATTCTTCTGTGGACCAAAAACAGGGTCCTGTGCGAGTTTGGGCCATGTGTGATGCGAATTCAGCCATACTATCTGTATGGCTGAACTCGCATCGCACAGAGATCGGATGTGATTTGCACTGCAGTGCGGTGCGAATCACATCCGGTTCTCGTAACCGCTGCAATGTGAACCCAGCCTTATGGACAAGTTCACCTAAGCATGTAGTGCAAGGGCCTGCCTCAATTCTTTCAAATGCTATTTTTTTTTAACCTATTAATTATCTTGATATGTAATAGCAGAATGTCAAAATGTGCTTCCATTTTGTTTTCTTTTTGGTATTATGACACTTCTTACCTGTCCGGTGGGCTGCCAATAGTGTAACTAAGGAGGGGCTTCCCAAAGTAGCACACATTATTTAGGCATTTATCTCTCAATCAAGTGGAGAGGGGTACCTGTCCTAAACATCCCCCCTCATTTTTTAGCAAGGGCCCATCAGATGGGGGGGGGGGGGTGATGACTCTCATAAGGGGACCTTATACTTTAGGCTTTAAATACTCAGTTCCCAAAATGTTATACTATTTTTGACAAAAAATGTGGGTGTCTAATCTGCTTGCAATATTGATTTGTCAAATTACAAATTTTTGTTCTTGTTTCACTACACAGTGTCCTTCAACGCCACAGGAGTGGCAGACTGTGGCCTCCCACTTTGCCAGTTTTTTCAAGTTGTGACTTTTTCACCAACAGTGCAAACCCAAGTTCAAAGCGAGACGAGGGGACAGTCTCTTCTTCAGATAATGTTATTATGTTGTGGGTCTGCTACACACACACACCTTGTTTTTGTAACTAATGTATGTAGTACATTACTGACCAAAATCGTGCTCATTTTCAGCACCATGGCAGGAAAATGGCATGATTGTCCAAATTTACACCTCACTGTGGGTGCTTTTTACTATAGGCACATCCACTGTGCACTACAAATGCACTGCAAAAGTACACCTGAAACTGCACTTGGAGTGCAAAGTGGAGTTGCCTTTAGTAAATCACACTCCTTCTCAACACAAACTAAAATGTAACTACAAATAAATTTTTGGCGCAATAAAAAAGGAAGCCACACATTGTTGATAATTAAACTTTTTAATACAAGCACATTCACATGTGCGTTTCGAAAAGGTTTTTACAACAAACCAAGAAATTGTGTGTATCAAAAACAGAGTTTAATCAAAATGTAGTTTACTTGTTGTTTTTGTGTAAACAGGCATGTATCAAACCGTAAAATACAGAACATAGGAACTTACAAAGTTCAACTTTGCAAAGTGAAGACAATATCAGACATGAGTATGTACAAACTGGGCTGATATTGCCTTCATCACATGGGGTGTCACCCCTGAAAAATCCACATTTGGATGATTTTTAGGAATTAAAAAAAAACATCCAAAAAAGAATAAACAAAATCTAAAATTGTGTAGATGTGACGCAAAATAAAATTGTATTGCTGAAATGGTGAAAAAAGAGTAATGAAATACGTTCGGGAGAAGTGTGTGTGACTATGAGCATCAAAAGAAGTTCATTCTTGCAGCATTGTAAAGAACAAGAGAATGCGCTTCATGAATGAATTTTTAACATTGCAGCGTGACGAATGTGCTATATCGCTTACGAGCAGTAGTTTTACCTGAACGAGCGCTTCCGTGTCGGAATTTGAATGTGAGCATGCGTGGCACCTTGTCCGTCGGAGTAGGCTACACATGATCGGAGTATGTCTGATCGGACCAGTTTGTCGGAAAATATTTCCAGCAAGTTGGAAAATTGGGTACGACGGATATTCCGACGGAATCAGTCCGATGCATACCACACACAGTCGGATTATCCGACAAAATGGTCCGATAGGACACATTCCGTCGGAATCTCCGACCGTGTATACAAAGGCTTAGAGTATTCAAGACCTATAGGAATCCAGTGTCTGACTCAGCCTACTAGGTTCTACCTAAAATTAGATATCACTTTTGGAAGAACTGTCCTTTTAAATATAGTATAAAGCAGGGGTCTCCATACTTTCTAAGCAAAGGGCCAGTTTATTTTCCTTGGACATTAGGGGCTGGAATGCGGTTCGCCCCAGGAGTATAAAATGCCCCAGTGTCAATGGGAGTAAACAATGCCTCTGGTCAGTGGGAGTAAAAAAAACCTTACAGTAGCACCTCTGGTCAGTAGGAGCGGGAATAGTGCCCTGTCATTCCTATTGGAGGAATAGCGACCGATCGTTGGTGTCATTGGGAGGAATAATGCCCCACCATTGGTGTAATTGGGAGGAATAGTGCCCCATCATTGGTGTCAGTGGCAGGAATAGTGCCACATTGTTGATGTCAGTGGGAGGAATGGTGCCCCAAGGGCCGGATAAAGACAAGTGGGTCAGAGTTTAAAGACCACTGGAATAAAGGAAAGAAAAATTGTAAAGACTGTTTAAAACTTAAAGCATGGAAGAAGTACCTTCAAAATGACAACATGTAAAATGTATTAGATAAATGTGAAAAATGTAAGGTTGTAAATGGATATGTAGCACCCTGGTGTTTAGGCAGGGTTGCTAAGTAAATTTAGTTTGCCAGGCAGTAGTTTCCCTGGTTAATTATTAATAGATCCACTTATTCCTCTCTAGTTCTGGACTTGTGGCTCCTTCTCTCTTCTGTCGCTAGGTGGCGTTATGCTGGTGACACTACTTTAGTCCCTTGGCCTGCTGGGAGAGCCTATTTATTTGGATGGAGTCAGGTGATCAGGGGTTCTGTGGCACCTGGATGGCTGTCTGGGTGGATGTGTGTTATGCTGCCCGGGGCTGCTAGGCTGGAAGCCTGAGGCCTATCCCGGGGACATGAGGTTGCTAGGCTGTCTGAGGGCCTATTCAGAAGTAGGGATGGCCTTGCGGTTCACCCGGCGGTCGGTTTGCGGCAAATTTTGCGTGTTCGCGATTTTCCAAACCAGCGGACTTCTGCCGCTGTTTGCGTGGTTACGTTTGCATTGTGAAAGAACTTTGACCCAGGATGACACATCCATCATGGGGTACAGGACAGCCAATTGAGACATTTCAGCACATGGACAATTGGACATTCCCCTTAACTTATAAATAGACCTGATCTGGTGGCCATTTTACATTCTGTCTTTTGTCAGTGTAGGGAGAGGTTGCTGTGTGGAGCAGGGACAGAATGTAGACTGTTGTGCTGCTGATTGCTGAGTGCACTGCTGACCGATTCTGCAGCTGTCTTTTGTCAGTGTAGGGACAGGACGCTGTGTGGCGCAGGGACAGTCAGTTTAATCACTAGCTATTACTATTAGGTCCACAAAGGTCCTTTTAAGGACTGGTATAGGTGTACAGTATATAGGGTTGTACATGTATAATATACTTTCTTTCAAATATAGAAAGCCCATTATACTTGACTGCTGAGCTGAGTGCTGACCGATTCTGCAGCTTTCTTTTATCAGTGTAGGGACTGAGGGACAGTCTGCAGATCACTAGCTACTAGGTCCACAAAGGTCCTTTTAAGGACTGGTATAGGTGTACAGTATATAGGGTTGTACACGTATAATATACTTTCTTTCAAATATAGAAAGCCTATTATACTTGGCTGCTGAGCTGATTGCTGCCCGATTCTGCAGCTGCTTTTATCAGTGTAGTTGCTGGTATCAGTGCTACTGTCAGTGCTATCTCGGTGCTGGTTTCAGTGCTCTCTCTCTATCTTGGTGCTGGTGTGGTCTCAGTGCTCTCTATCTTGGTGCTGGTGTGGTCTTAGTGCTCTCTATCACGGTGCTGGTGTCAGTGCTCTCTATCACGGTGCTGGTGTGGTGTCAGTGCTCTCTATCTCGCTGCTGGTGTCAGTGCTCTCTCTCTATCTCGATGCTGGTGTCAGTGCTGTCTCGGTGCTGGTGTCAGTGCTCTCTATCTCGGTGATGGTGTCAGTGCTCTCTATCTTGGTGCTGGTGTGAGTGCTCTCTATCTCGGTGCTGGTGTCTGTGCTCTCTATCACGGTGCTGGTGTCAGTGCTCTCTATCTCGGTGCTGGTGTCAGTGCTCTCTATCATGGTGCTGGTGTCAGTGCTCTCTATCTCGGTGCTGGTGTCAGTGCTCTCTATCACGGTGATGGTGTCAGTGCTCTCTATCACGGTGCTGGTGTCAGTGCTCAGTCTCTATCACGGTGCTGGTGTCAGTGCTCAGTCTCTATCGCGGTGCTGGTTTCAGACAGTGAGGGAGATAGCAGTGGAGAAGCCAATCGGCAGACAGTGCCAGCACCATGGTTGAGGATCAGCACTGGACTGGCACCTCCGGACCACCGCAGTGGAGCCCTGCATAGGTGGGGGTAAGGGCCGGGCAGAGGGAGGGGCTCAAGCACAGGTTGGCACACTGGGACACTGGCACAGGACTGCGCTGCCCTGACTGTGGCACTGATCATCTCCGTCACGCCCTTCATAGCCTGCCCTGACCTTGCCTCTCCTCCATGGCCTTCATGCGCTCCTGAATTGTCAAAATTTCACAGATAAAAAAAGAATGCTTGTCGTTGTCGATCCCAGATTCACTTAATACTTTTGTTATGTCAGTGTCCATGTTGTGGGACTATGTGTGCACAGCTAGTAAGTATTTTGTGGCTGAAAATATGACCTGTAGGTTTTTAATAATCGCCTGCCATTAAAGTCAATGTGGTCCGCCGCAAACTTTGCGGTTCGCGAACTTTTGGTCACGTTCGCGGTTCGCTTTTGCGAAACGTCCCGTCGGAAGTTCGCCCATTACTATTCAGAAGCAGCACAGGGTTGGGACTACAGGATTGGGGTCCAACCGAGAGTAACGGTTCAGCCAGACAGGGAACCTGTTGAAGTCAGAGGTAGAGGGGAAGCTGTCGCCACTAATGGACCGTCCACCTTGTTACCGGAGACCATTGTGAGAAAACTGGAGCCAGTACCAGAGCAGTTTTCTCACAAGCCGGGGACAGTGAAGAAGTAGGAAAACTTCAGCAAATGCCAAGCCAGGGACCCAGGGGTGACAGCAGGGGTGACACTTGAGGAGTGTCTGTGAGTGCCAAGCCAGGGACCCAGCAGGGAAGCAGGAATGATGCTTGAGGAAGATACTGAGTAATAGAAGTGGAAGAGCTCAGAGGATCCAGTGGCGATTGGGTCCGAGAGTCTAATGAGAGACTGGGACCTCAGTGTGTGAAGACCTACTGTGAAAGACTGTAGCGTGCAAGGAGAACTATTCTGTGTTACCCATAGTTAAGTACAAATACTGTTAGTGATTGTTACAAGATTTGTTGACATAGGAGACAGTGGACCTACCTATACAGTGGTATCCAGCTGGAGGCCTTCCACTGTATAGCTGTCTACCTATAAAAGTCTCGGAGCCTGCCAATTATCATTGCATCTACTTAAGGGTGTCCTGGCCCTAACCCTCTCTCCCACAGGTCATGTTCAAAAGACAATAAAGCTCTTTGCATTCAAAGAGTGTCTGGCGCCCATCACTTCAGCCTGTGTTACACCCACCATTCCTTGTAACCCACTCTATCAAGAAGGATATCAGCTCACCCTGACTCTGGAGGCCACCATTAGGCCTCTAGAGGTCCCGGATCTTGCTACAGATATTAACCTGTTCCCAACCAGCTGCAGCAGTTGTACTGTGGCAGAATGGCACTGGCAGTCAAATCGGCATCATACTACGTCGGGCGCAGGCTGCGATGATCGGATTCTATCGAGAACCAATCCATCTCCAGGACCGGGCCCATGAAATCTGGCCTGGACCTGGTGATCGGTCCTGGCGAATGAGACCCTTCCCCTGTTGTGTAACTGTAAACACTGACAGTGATGCCACCTCTCCTTATGTCGGTCTTTTCCCTTCCAGAGAGGAGAGATAACATCTAAATGTGAGTTGCACCAACACTACACTGACACCAGGCACACAATTCCCCTCCAATCACCCCCCCCCCCCCCAGTTAACCCCTTCACCCCCTGTCACTGTGTCACCCAGTACAGCATTCATATTTTTTTTGATCGCAGTACTGGTGTCATTAGTGACAAAAATCAGTGTTAGGATAATTAGTCTTAGGCCCGGATAAGTCTAGGGAACCCCCCCAATAAAGGTTTAACCCCTTGATTATCTACCCCTTCTCACCTGTGATCACTGTATAAGTGTCATGGGTGACACAGTTTAGCTAGTTTATTTTTCATAGCGTCAGGGCACCCGCCGTATTTTACCCAATAAAGGTTTAACCCCCTGATCACCCGGTGGGTGATCAAAGTTAGATTTTAGCATCAGATAGGGTCTGCGTCACCCCAGGTAGTGTCAGATTAGTGCTAGTAGTGCTAACACTCACTCACGCACCATACATCCACTTAGTAGTTTAGTGTCTGAACAGATTAATATCTGATCTGATCAGAACTATATTAGGGTTCCCAAAAATGCAGTGTTAGGGGGATCAGCCCAGATACCTGCTAGCACCTGCGTTTAGCTCCTCCGCTCAGCCTAGCCCACCCAAGTGCAGTATCAATCGATCACTGTCACAAAACATAACACACATAACTGCAACGTTCGCAGACTCAGGCGTGATTTCTGCGGACGCTAACAGTTTTTTAGGTAGCATTTGAATCAGTCACTGACAGTCGGGTGCTTTTTTTCTTCTGAGTCTCACTACTGTATCAGTAAATTTAGAGACCAAAATGTCAAATCGAAGGTACAGTAGTGAGGAGAGGTCTACACATTTCTGAGCAGATAGTGAAGAGGATATCACTCATCTGTCAGATTCAGGCTCAGAATACGAACCTGTAGACAGCAGTGGCACCCTGACAGATAGCTCTGATGACAGAGTTGTGCTCCCTGCCAAGGTCAGGCATACCAGACCCTGTTCTTCTGCTGTCGTTGAGGTGCAAGAACTGCAGGTCCCTCGAATGATGCAGAGAGCCATCTCTAGCGCTGCTCATCCTTCTGGTGAACTGGCATGCACCAGAGACCTAGTACATCCTGGTCATACATCCAGTACTGCAGTAACACTTGACGTGGCAAGTCCCATAAGTGCAGTTCAAGCTGGCGAGGTGGCAAGCTCGAGTAGTGTCCTGCTGCCACCAAGAAGAAGACAAAGACTGGCCCGTCGAGCCCATAGTGCCTTTCCTGCTGCAATCACCAATCCTAATTGGTATCCCACCACTTCTGCAGCACCCGTACTTCCCCCATTCACTGGCCAACCCGGAATTCAGGTGGAAACAGTTGATTTTACATTACCTGATTTTTATTCCCTGTTTTTCACCGAAGATCTCTATAGATCTATTGTGGACCAAAGCAATTTATATGCTGGTCAATTCATCGCCGCTAATCCCCAACCCTTGCCAACCCTTGCCAGGGAATGGAAACCAATTACGGTTTTTGAATTTAAGACCTTCCTGGGCCTATCCCTCCTCAGGCATAATCAAAAAGAGTGAGTTGCGGTCATATTGGTCCACTGACCCAATTCACCATATGCCCATGTTCTCTGCCTCCATGACCAGGACACGATACGAGTAGATCTTGCGGTTCATACATTTCAATGAAAATTAACTCTTTCGTTCTCGGGGTGAACCTGAATTTGATCAACTCTCCAAAATTCAGCCCCTCATAAACCACTTCAACAAACTTTTGCAGCCTTGTTTACTCCCCATCAAGTTGACTGCATTGATGAGTCCCTGATTACGTTTTCTGGCCGCTTGTCATTGAAACAGTATCTTCCCAGCAAGCGTGCCAGATACGGGGTCAAGATGTATAAGCTCTGTGACAGGGCCACAGGCTGTACATATAGTTTTATGGTTTACGAGGGAAGAGATAGTTACATAGAGCCGGAGAACTGCCCTAACTACATAGGGAGTGCTGGTAAGATTGTGCGGGAATTGGTGTCACCCTTATTCGGAAAGGGGTACCACTTGTATGTGGACAATTATTACACAAGTGTGCCACTTTTTAGTGACTTGTTTGATCATCAAATTGGCGCATGTGGCACCGTGCAATCTAATCTCTAACGGCTTGCAGAATCCCATTTTGGCTAGGTGAGAGAGCCTGCTTGAGATGTAATAATTTGCTCGCTGTGAAGTGGAGGGATAATAAAAATGTTTTCATTCTGTCCTCCCTTTACGCAGACACGACGGTCCAAATTCCAACAGCGACGGTGTTGTGGAGAAACCCCTCTGTGTCCACGAATATAACCTTAATATAACCTTAAGGGTGGACCTCAACGACCAGTTGTTGGCGCCGTACCTAATTGCCCGCAAGGCCAGATGCTGGTACAAAAAAGTGTATGTTTATTTATTTCAATTGGCTTTGCTGAATGCTTTTGTTCTATACAAAGCTTCAGGATGAACTGGATCCTTCCTTAACCACTTCAGGACCGCCGTATTGCCAATGTACGTCAGCACAATGGCACAGGCAGGCACAATCACGTACATCTACGTGATTGCCTTCCAGCGGGTGGGGGGTCCGATCGGACCCCCTCCCGCTGGTTACGGCGGTCCGTGATGAGGGGATGGCCGTTGGTTTTCGGCCACCCCCTCTGGATCGCTCCTGGCCAATGAGAAGCTTCCTCCCCTGTGTATTGTTTACACAGGAAGGAGGAAGTGATGTCATTCTCCTCGGGGCGGTCTTTTTGACCGGACTACGAGGAGAAGACAGAAAGTAAGTGTGCACCAACACTACACTGACATGTAGGTACACACAGGCACACAAACCCCCCTCCCGATCCCCCCCCCCGATCGCCCCCCGATCCCCCCCCGCCCCCCCCTCCCCCCCCAGTCACAGTGTCACTGATTGCATTGATCATTTCTTTACTGATCAATGCATTCAGTGTCAGTTGTGACAGTAAAAACTGTCAGGACAGTTAGTGTTAGGTCCAGGGTAGCCCCCTATCACCCCCCAATAAAGATTTAACCCCCTGATTGCCCCTAGAGTTAACCCTTTCACCCCCTTTTGCCAGTGTCACTAAGCGATAATTTTTCTGATCGCTGCATGTGTCGCTAGGTAGCTAATTCTTTTTTTAGGTTCACCGCCAGGTTTTTATATCGCTAGGTACCCCGATATACTACCCAATAATGGTTTTAACCCCCTGATTGCCGCTAGTTAACCCTTTCACCCCCTTTTGCCAGTGTCACTAAGCGATCGTTTTTCTGATCGCTGCATTAGTGTCGCTACAGTCGCTAGGTAGCTAGTTATTTTTTTAGGTTCACCGCCAGGTTTTTATAGCGCTAGGTACCCCGATATACTACCCAATAATGGTTTTAACCCCCTGATTTCCGCTAGTTAACCCTTTCACCCCCTTTTGCCAGTGTCACTAAGCGATAATTTTTCTGAACGCTGCATCAGTGTCGCTAGGTAGCTAGTTATTTTTTTAGGTTCACCGCCAGGTTTTTATAGCGCTAGGTACCCCGATATACTACCCAATAATGGTTTTAACCCCCTGATTGCTGCTAGTTAACCCTTTCACCCCCTTTCACCAGCGATCACAGTATAAGTGTCACTGGTGACGCTGGTTAGCCAGTTAGTTATTTAGGTTCCCCGTCAGGTTTTTATATAGCGCCAGGGACCCCCATATACTACCTAATAAAAATTTGAACCCCCTGATTGCTCCTAGTTAACCCTTTCACCACTGATCACCGTATAAGTGTTACGGGTGACTCTGGTTAGTTTGTTTTTTATAGCATCAGGGCACCCACCATTTATTACCCAATAAAGGTTTAACCCCCTGATCACCCGGCGGGTGATATCAATTAGGTTTTAGGGTCAGGGTCTGCGTCGCCCCAGGCAGCGCTAGGTTAGTGCCAGTACCGCTAACACCCACATACAAAGCATACACCTCCCGTAGTGGTATAGAATCTGAACAGATCAATATCTGATCTGATCAGATCTATACTAGCGTCCCCAGCAGTTTAGGGTTCCAAAAAAACGCATTGTTAGCGGGATCAGCCCAAATACCTGCTGGCACCTGCGTTTTGCCCCTCTGCCCAGCCCACACAAGTGCAGTATCGATCGATCACTGTCACTTACAAAACACTAAACACATAACTGCAGCGATCGCAGAGTCAGGCCTGATCCCTGCCATCGCTAACAGGTTTTTTGGTAGCATTTTATATTCAAATCCGGAAGGCAGTGCTTGGTTTTCGGGGTCCCGTACGTGGCTAGGCTCCCAAAAAGTCCCCCACATGTGGTATCCCCGTACTCGGGAGAAGCAGCAGAATTTATTTTGGGGTGTAATTTGACTTCTGCCCATAGCATGTGTGAGCAATATATCATTTAGTGACAACTTTGTGCAAAAAAAAAAAAAGTTTGTAATATTCCCGCAACTTTTGGCAAAATATAAAATATTCCATGGACTCAACATGCCTCTCAGTAAATAGCTTGGGGTGTCTACTTTCCAAAATTGGGTCATTTGGGGGGGTTTTGTGCTATTTTGGCATTTTATGGACTTCGAAACTGTGATAGGTAGTGAGGAGTTAAATCAAAAATTTGCACCCTTAGAAATCCTGAAGGTGGTGATTGGTTTTCGGGGTGCCGTGCGCGACTAGACTCCCAAAAAGTCCCACACATGTGGTATCCCCGTACTCAGGAGAAGCAGCAGAATGTATTTTGGGGTGTCATTTCCCATATGCCCATAGCATGTGTGAGCAATATATCATTTAGTGACAACTTGGTGCAAAAAAAAAAAGTTTGTAATATTCCCGCAACTTGTGGCAAAATATAAAATATTCCATGGACTCAACATGCCTCTCAGTAAATAGCTTGGGGTGTCTACTTTCCAAAATGGGGTCATTTTGGGGGGTTTTGTGCTATTTTGGCATTTTATGGCCTTCGAAACTGTGATAGGTAGTGAGGAGTTAAATCAAAAATTTGCACCCTTAGAAATCCTGAAGGTGGTGATTGGTTTTCGGGGTGCCGTGCGCGACTAGACTCCCAAAAAGTCCCACACATGTGGTATCCCCATACTCGGGAGAAGTAGCGGAATATATTTTGGGGTGCAATTCCACATATAACCATGGCATGTGTGAGCAATATATCATTTAGTGACAACTTTTTGTAAAAAAAAAATTATTTTTTTTTTTTTGTCATTATTCAATCCCTTAGGACAAAAAAAATAAATATTCAATGGGCTCAACATACCCATCAGCAATTTCCTTGGGGTGTCTACTTTCCAAAATGGGGTCATTTGGGGGGGATTTGTACTGCCCTGCCATTTTAGCACCTCAAGAAATGAGATCGGCAGTCATAAATTAAAAGCTGTGTAAATTCCAGAAAATGTACTCTAGTTTGTAGACGCTATAACTTTTGCGCAAACCAAAAAATATACGCTTATTGACATTTTTTTTACTAAAGACATGTGGCTGAATAAATTTTGCCCTCAATGTATGACTAAAATTTAGTTTATTCGATTTTTCTTATAACAAAAAGAAGAAAATATCTTTTTTTTTCAAAATTTTCGCTCTTTTTCCATTTATATCGCAAAAAAAAAAAATCGCAGAGGCAATCAAATACCATCAAAAGAAAGCTCTATTTGTGGGAAGAAAAGGACGCAAATTTCGTTTGGGTGCAATATTGCATGACCGCGCAATTACCAGTTAAAGCAGCGCAGTGCGAAATTGCAAAAAGACCTCTGGTCCTTAAGGTATTTATTGGTCCGGAGCTGAAGTGGTTAAATTCCAGGAAGAGATTATCAGAGCCCTTCTGTTTCCAGACGGTGCTTTGACCCAACTTCCCAATGCAAATGCAGTAAGCTGGCTACATGAGAGGCTTTTTCTGCATGTCCTCTCTGGTACCCCTACCCAAAGAAACCCCCAAAGAAGATGTTGTGTCTGTAGAAAGCGTGTATATAGGTGTGACACCCGCTATTATTGTCCCTCCTGTGCTGACCAACCTGGTCTTTGCATTGGTGACCGTTTTGAACGCTACCACACACTAGTTGCGTATTAGCGTAGAGTACAGCACCACACAGTCCTAGGCACACGTACACAGGGTCTCGAAAGATGTGATGGCCATCACATTTTGAGAGACCCTAATCCGTTCAGTTTACAGTTTTTTTACAGTTTTTATAAAAGTGAAAAAAGTGGGGAAAAAAACACACACACACACAAAAAAACACAAAAAAATAAAAAAAGTCAAAAATAGTTGTGGTTGTATTTTTCTTCTCTCTCTCTATTGTTCTCTCCCTTATGTTCACTCTCTACTGTTCGCTCACTATTTTTCTATATCTATAGTTCTCACTCTGTTTTATTTTCACTATGTTTTATTGTATTTGCTTTGCAGGTATGGTATGTTCTACTGTAATATTTGTTTTATTGTTAACCATCATTTGCTTAGCAGGTATGCCATTCATCTGCAGCACGGGTTTATTTATCTTGACAGCAATAGCGTTGCTCCCATGATACATAAAGCCGCAACTCCAGCACTGTCAGAGGTGATTTCACCACCACAGTTAAAAAAAAGAGCATATATGCCGAAGAAGGGGGGCAGGGGTGGAGGAGCGATTTGCTCCTAACATTAGGGTCAGATTGCTCCCATGCTTCAGCATATATTTTTTTAGGCACAGATTGCAATGTTTTATTTTTACTATGTTTTATTGTATTTGCTTTGCAGTTATGGCAAGTCTTAGCCCTTGTACACACGGTCGGAGATTCCGATGGAATGTGTCCTATCGGACCGTTTTGTCGGATATTCCAACTTTTCCAACTTGCCAGTAAAATTTTCCGACAAAATGCTCCGATCGGACATACTCCGATCATGTGTAGCCTACTCCGACGGACAAAGTGCCACGCATGCTCAGATCAAATTCCTAGACCAAAGCTATTAGCTACTAGCCTGAACGTAGTCCCATCCTAACGAAATAACGTCATCACGTTATGTACACGGATTTTCCAACAACTTTGTCCGACCGTGTGTAACAGTTTCGGACAAAATCCGTTGGATTTGGTTGCTGGAATGTCCGACCGTGTGTACAAGGGCTTACTGTTATACTGTTATGTTACTTTGTTTTTTTGTTAAACATCATTTGCTTAGCAGGTACGCTATTCAGCTGCAGCACGGGTTTATTTATCTTGACAGCAACAGTGTTTGCTCCCATTATACGTAAAGCCATGACTCCAGCGCTGTAGGAGGTGATTTCACCACCACAGTTAAAAAAAAATGGTGCATGTATGCCCATCATTAGAAGTGGGTGGATGAAGGGTGGTATTCTAATGGTGGGCATACCCGCCGATCAATCTCTTTTTTTCATTCAGCCCATAGGCTGCATAAAAAAAAGAACATTACAATGTATGCCCAACAAGGACCAGCAACGTACTGGTATGTTGCTGGACTTTGAGTGGTTATACCAGAATGATGCCTGCAGGTTTAGGTATCATCTTGGTATCATTCTTTTCAGCCAGTGGTCAGCTTTCATGTAAAAGCAATCCTAGCAGCTAATTAGCCTCTAGACTGCTTTTATAAGCAGTGGGAGGGAACGCTCTCCCACCGTCTTCCATGGTTTTCCTGTCCCAACAGGGAACCTGAGAATGCAGGCAGTGATTCCGCCAGCTGACCATAGAGCTGATCAAAGACTAGAACAGCTCCAGTAATCTCTATGGCCTAAGAAACGGGAAGCTACGAGCATTTCATGACTTAAGTTTCGCCGGATATAACCAGCACCATTGGGAAATTGGCAAAGCATTTTATCACACCGATCTTGGTTTGGTCAGATGCCTTGAGGGCAGAGGAGAGATCTAGGGTCTAATAGAAAAAAGAGTACCTGTCATTTCCATCATACCATAGGGGATATTTAAATTCCCTGAGATAACAATAAAAATTATAAAAAAATAAAAGGAACAGTTTAAAAATATAATAAAAAGCAAAATAAATAATAATAAAAAACACCCTGTCCCCCGGTGCTCACACACAAAGGCAAACGCAAGCGTCGGTCTGGTGCCATATGTAAACAGCAATTGCATATCACCGCAAAGGTCAGATCGAGGGCAGTCATTTTAGCAGTAGACCTCTGTAAGTCTAAAATGGTAACTTGTAAAGGCTTTTAAAAATGTATGTAGTTTGTCGCTGCTGCACATTCAAACCCCCCTCAAATGACCCCTTTTTGGAAAGTAGACACCCCAAGCTATTTTCTGATAGGCATGTTGAGTCCATGGAATATTTTATATTTTGTCACAAGTTTTGGGAAAATTACACTTTTTTTTTTCTTCTTTTTTTTTTTGCACAAAGTTCTCACTAAATGATATATTGTTCAAACATGGCATGGTTATATGTGGAATTACACCCCAAAATGCATCCTGCTGTTTTCATGTGTGAGACTTTTTGGGAGCCTAGCCATGTACAGGACCCCAAAAATCAATCACCGCCTTCAGGCTTTCTAAGGGTGTAAAATTCTGATTTCACTTCCTCACTACCTATTACAGTTTCGGAGTCCATGAAATGTCAAGATAGGACAACCCCCCCCCCCCCCCATTACCCCATTTTGGAAAGTAGACACCCCAAGGTATTTGCTAAGAGGCATGGTGAGTATTTTTCAGATCTCATTAATTTGTTAAATGAAGAAAGAAAAAACATTTTTTTTTCTTTTTTCAATTTCCAAAACTGTGACAAAAATTGAGATCTGCAAAATATTCAACATGCCTCTCAGCAGATAGCTTGTGTGTCTACTTTCCAAAATGAAGTCATGGGGGGGGGGGGGTTGTTCTATCTGAGCATTTCATAGCCTCCGAAACTGTGATAGGCAGTGAGGAGTGAAATCAAAAATATATGCCCTTAGAAAGCCTGAAGGTGATGATTGGTTTTCGGGTCCTGTACATGGTAATGTCTCTTGTTGTCGGAAATTCCGACCATGTGTAAGTTCCATCGGACAGTTTCCATCCGAATATCCGACCGTGTATATGCAAGACAAGTTTGAGCCAACATCCGTCGGAAAAAATCCCATGGATTTTGTTGTCGGAATGTCCGATCGCGTGTACGGGGCATTAGACTGCTAAAAAGTTCCACACATGTGGTATCTCCATACTCAGTACTCAGGAGAAGCAGCAGAATGTATTTTGGGGTGTAACTCCACATATAACCATGTCATGTTTGAACAATATATCATTTAGTGACAATGTTGTGTAAAAAATAAATTTATATTCACGAAACTTGTGGCAAAATATAAAATATTCCATGGACTCAACATGCCTCTCAGCAAATAGCTTGGGGTGTCTACTTTCCAAAATGGGGTCATTTGGGGGGTTTGTGCTATCTTGGCATTTTATGGCCTTTGAAACTGTGATAGGTAGTGAGGAGTGAAATCAAAGATTTACACCCTTAGAAATCCTGAAGGCGGTGCTTAGTTTTCGGGGTCCTGTACGCAGCTAGGCTCCCAAAAAGTCTCACACATGAGGTATCCCCATATTCAGGAGACGCAGCAGAATGTATTTCCACATATAACCATGGCATGTGTGAGCAATAGGACTGGTTAGCTATAAGATTTGAAGAGGAGTCCACCGTTGCATTCTAAGTAACTATCACCTTAGAGGGGTGGGATCTGTGTGCTGCCATGGGATGCGTCAGGAAAGGAAAATTACGGAAAGGTGAGTATACAATTTTCCGTTTTCCTGACGCATCATGGCAGCACACACACTGGGAAATAACTCGCTACATGGGAGGGTGCCTTTCAGAAGTTTTTTATTTACTCAAGCACAAGATATGGATGAATTTGATTGAATAATTGATCTCCCGAACTCAACCGTAGTTAGTTGAGCCGGGTCTATTCTATAGTGTGACATGAATGTGGTTTTTGATGACCAAGTTGCTGCCTTGCAAATAGTCTCTGGTGATACTCTGCTGAACGCTGCCCATGAGGTCGCCATCGCCCTCGTTGAATGCGCTTTCAGGTTTTCCGGTATTGGAAGGTGTTGAACTAGGTATGCTTTCTTGATGGCTTTAATCAGCCATGAAGATATTGTCCTTGAAGAAGCCGCTTGACCTTTTTTGGCGCCATGCGGAATGACCAGGAGGTTTTCTGACTTCCTGAATGGAGCGGTAGCCTCCAGGTAGGCAGATATTGCAGACTTCACGTCCAGAGGGTGCGGATTTCCATCTGTGTTGAGAAAAACAGGAAGATTGATCTCCGGATTAAAGTGGAAGCTAGATGCTACCTTTGGCACGAACTGTTCCGAAGGTCTGAGTACGACCCTGTCTGGGAAAAGAACTAGGTGTGGTTCTTTGATTAATAGAGCTTGCAGCTCGGAGACCCTTTTGGCCGATGTGATTGCAACTAGAAACGATAGTTTTAATGTCAAGTCCCATAGGGATATTGATCCCCCCGGCGAGAAAGGTTCTTTTGTTAAAGCTTCCAGGACGATCGACAGGTCCCAGGTCGGAAAAGTTGGTTTTCTGGGAGGCCTTATTTTTAGGCATGCCTTCTGAAACTGAATGATGAGGGGGTTTAAAGCCCACTTGATTCCTGTCATTGCGGATATGGCAGAGACGTGAACTTTTAAGGTGCTTGACCTTAAACCTTTCTCTAGACCTAGTTGTAGAAATTCTAACACCTGAGAGACTGATGGAAAAAGGGGGTTCCAGGACTGTAGTTGGGCTACTGCAGAAAATTTCTTCCAAATCTTATTATATATGTTGTTTGTCGATTTCTTCCTTGCTTGTTGTAAGGTGGATATTACTCTTAATGAACAACCCTGATCTAGCAACCTTTCCCTTTCAGTTTCCAAGCCGTCAGGTGTAATCGCTCTGGTGACGGGTGTAGGAATTCCCCTTGTGAGAGCAAGTCTGGGAACAGCGGAAGTGGGAGAGGCTCTTCTGTGTTCAATTGCAGGATGGTCGGAAACCATGGTCTTCTGGGCCAGAAGGGCAACACTGCTATTACTGTGGAAGACGAAGTCCTCAGTCTGGCCAGAAACCTGGCTATCAGGGGCATCGGAGGGAATATGTAACCTAGGCGAAATTCCCAAGGATGGTGGAGACAGTCGATCCCTGTTGCTGCTGGATAGGCGGTCCTTGCTAAGAAGCGAGTGCATTTGCGGTTCGCTGGAGTTGCTGCTAGATCCATATCGGGAACGCCCCATTTGCGCGTCAGAAGAGTAAAGGCCTTGTGACTGAGAGACCATTCGTTGTTTGAAATGAATATTCGACTTAGGTCGTCCGCGAGTTGGTTGTGAATCGCGGGTACGTATACTGCCTTCAGATCCGTCAGGTACACTTGAGCCCACTCCATTATAGGTCGAACCTCCTGCATTAGGACCTTGCTTCTGGTGCCCCCTTGCCTGTGGACATAATTCACAGCCACTGTGTTGTCCATGCGCAGGAGGACACTCTTCCCTGAAAGAGGGGACTGAAAGTTAGAAGTGCTTGCCATGCAGCCCTGAGTTCCAGAACGTTTGAGACTATCCCTTGTGGACAGAAGGGCCAGCGGCCCTGTGCTCCCCGATCTAGATGATACGCTCCCCAGCCCAGATAACTGGCATCCGACGTTACTATTTCTGGGAGTGGATGAACGATGGGACGACGGCGTGCTAAATTGCTGGTTTGAGTCCACCATCGTACTGACTCCTTGACCGTCCTGGTGATTGTTATTTGTTGTGACATTGACACCCCGTTCCATTGTTTTAGGAACGAATTCTGGAATACCCTCGAATTCCATTGGGACCACTGAACCATTAGAAAGGTTGATGACATTGAGCCCAGAACGCTTAAGCATTTTCTTGCAGACAGGTGGTCTACTGACAGTAGCTTTCTTACTTTGCGGATAAGAGGATAAAGTTTCTCCTGGGGAAGCCCTACTGTGTTGGATCTGGTGTCCAATTCGGCTCCTAGGAAGACCATTTTCTGTACTGGGACCAGGCTGCTCTTCCTCCAATTCACTATCCACCCGAACTGCTGGAGTGTGGAAATCAGAATTGAACGATGTCGTAGAAGTGTTTCTCGATTGTCTGCTAGAAGAAGAATATCGTAGAGATAGTGTAGGACTCTTAGACCCCTCTCTCTCTCAATAGTGCTATAACCGGAAGTAACACCTTTGTGAAGGTCCTGGGTGCCGTCGATATCCCAAATGGAAGGCTTTTGAATTGAAAGTGTTGCCTGCCTATCGCAAAGCGTAGGTACTTTTGAAAGGTTTGATGCACTGGAATGTGTAGATAAGCTTCGAACAAATTGACCGAGAGCATCCAATCTTTCTCCCCTATTGTTAGTAATATTGATTGGAGACTCTCCATCCTGAACGATTCGACTAGAATCATTTGGTTTAACTTTTTTAAGTCCAACACGGGCCTCAGGTTCCCTGTTTTCTTTGACACCAAGAAAAGGGGAGAATAAAACCCCTCTCCTCTCTGCTCCTGTGGAACTTCTATGATTGCTTGCTTCTGGAGCAACTCCATAATGTATCTGACCAAAAGCTTTCGTTTTAGGCGTGAAAAGGGTAGTTTGGTAGGTCTGTAGTGGTTTTTTGGCGGTTTTCGCTTGAACCTCCACCTGTGACCTTGCTGAATGGTGGATATCGTCCAGGGTTCCTTTATTTTGTCTATCCATACTTGGGCAAATAGCCTCAGCCTCGCACCTACTATTGCGGGCTGGGCATGCGTGGCATCAAAAAGATTTTTGCTGGTCTCCCGGAATGATTGTCTTTGATTTTTGGACTCTGACAAAAGAGGGTTGTGTGCTTCGCCAATTCCGTTTGAATTCTTTCCCGGGTCTCTTACGTCCCGGTACCTTTCTGGCAGGTGACATCTGAAGGGCGGATTTTTCTGTTGTTTGGATCTTCTGTCCGACGGTATTAGACCCGATTTTCCCCCCGTGACCTTTGATATTGCGGAATCTAATTTTGAACCAAAAAGGTTAGTGCCGTCATAAGGGATCTTACACCAGCTGGATTTGGAAGTTGCGTCAGCAACCCAAGGTTTTAGCCAGAGAGCTCTTCTGGAAGTTACTGAGGCTAGCATCGCTCTTGCTGAGGACCGTATAATGTCCACCGCCGCCTCCGCTACGAAATCACCCGCAAGGCTGAGTTCCTGCAGTGCTGAAATAATCTTGTCTTGGTCTGCTGCTTCTACAATTAATCTTTCAACGCCAGACGTCCAGGAGGTGATGGCTCTACCGACCGCTGCTAGAGCAATTGCTGGCCTACAGGCCCCCCCCCCGCTGCTGAATAGGCTTTCTTAAGGTCGAGATCGATTTTGCGATCCATCACATCCTTAAAGGTTACGGCGTCTTCTATTGGTAGGGTTACGTGGCGCGCTAAACGCATCAGTGAGGAGTCTACCACGGGAGCGGAGATAAGAGGGTTCACTGCTGGCTCTTTTAGGGGATAGAGCTTTGCTAATCTGTTGTTCAAGCCGGACTTCTTTTCTGGTTTTTGCCATTCATCTTTTATGAGCTCCTCTAGCTCTTCAATAAAGGGGAAGACCTCAGGGTCTCTTTTTAGGTTAGGGAAATATTTCCGTAACTTAGGCGGGACGTCTCTTTCTTCTTCCCAACCGATCGCCTCCTTAACCGATTTCGCAAATGGGTTTATTAATGCGAAGTCAAAAACTGTAGGAGCCAGGGGTTCCTCATCCTCTGGGGAGTCATCTGGATCCTGAGGGGTGTGAGAAGTTGAGGCTGAGTTAGATGACCTGATTGGATCATAAGCTGTCACCTGTAAGATTGTTTCTTTAACCGAGTCTCTTATAATATTGGAAGCTTCTCTAGCGTCAGCTTCCTTGTTCCGAATTGCTTCCTCCAGACAGATTTGGCAAGCAAGCTTACTAGGTAATGCTTGCGCTCCACAGACCCAGCAGGTATTAACCGCAGGACAGGTATGGTGCTCCTCTCGGTGTGAGGATGACGCTTCTCTGCGATGGCGGGAAGACCTTGACCGACTACGCCGAGAGTGAGAGTGTCTTGAGGGGGAACGTTCCTTTCTTTTAGAATGGGATGACCCCGATGACCTGCCAGAGCTACCGAAATGAAAGGTATTAGTGGCAGTGCTCTCTTTTTCTCCTCTTCACTACTTACCAATCCATACGTCCCCTTACCTTGAAGTTCTAGGATGGTCTACTAAGGCGGCGGTCTCCAAAGGGGAGGAATAGAGTACACCTGTGACCAGAGGTTTTCAGTGTAAGAGCCAATGCAGAGTATGGGCAGAAGGTGCTGACACAGAAATGAATGGTAAAGCACATAAAGATGATAGAGAAAGGGCTTACCAGAGATCAGGAGGACTTGTCTTGCAAGGCAGCAGGCTGTGTGCAGAGATCAGGATGGTAGATGATGTAGAAAGCACAAGCAGCATTTCGAAAACGAAAATGACAGTTTTTAAATAGCCCGCCGTCGCCGGAGGAGTGACGTCACCGCCGCGCATGCGCAGTGGCCGGCCGCGCCGTCCTGCGCCATCTTGGATGCTGGCAAATGCAGAGGGCAAGGGGAAAACATCACTTCCTGAGCGCCGAGCGTCCGAACGGAACCGCCATGATGGAGAGGTCACAGCGCTGTGGAACTACAGGGCTCAGCGTGCCCAGAGGGGGAAAAAAAAGGAGGAAAAGAGAAAAAAACAGAAAACGGAAAGCAGGCAGAAAGGGAGGCATGCCTGGGAGGTAAGTGGAACCACAACAGATAGGGGGGGAGACCGCTGCAAATTATTAAAACCTTTTTAAGGTTTTGTTTCTTAAAAGTCTGTTGATTTGTTGTTTTGCCCCTGAGACCACCAGAGTGGGGCCCCCTGCGTTATGGCTCATTTAGAGACCGTACGGACAGGGACTTCCAGGTAGGAGAGGCTGAACCTAGCTGGGGTAGTGTGGTAAGGGGTTTCCATCTGCTAACCGATCGCAAAACGTGATGTCCCATTCAGGTGAGGAAAAAAAGGAGAATGCAACGGTGGACTCCTCTTCAAATCTTATAGCTAACCAGTCCTATCAGGTTGTGGAGGCAGAGTCACAACCCCAGTGTGTGTGCTGCCATGGGATGCGTCAGGAAAATAAAAGACAGATATGAGATAGGTAGTTATAAACCAAAAGCTGCGTAAATTCCAGAAAATGTACCCTAGTTTGTAGACGCTATAAATTTTGTGCCAGCCAATAAATATACGCTTATTGACAATTTTTTTTACCAAAGACATGTGGCTGAATAAATTTTGGCCTAAATGTATGACTAAAATTGAGTTTGTTAAAAAAAAATTATAACAAAAATTAGAAAATATAATTTTTTTTCAAAATTTTCATTTTTTTCCATTTATATTGCAAAATATAAAAATGGCAGAGGCAATCAAATACCATCAAAATAAAGCTCTATTTGTGTGAAAAAAGGACGCAAATTTTGTTTGGGTACAGCATTGTATGACCGCGCAATTACTAGTTAAATCAGCGCAGTGCCAAATTGTAAAAAATGCTCTGGTTGTTGAGCAGCCAAATCCTCCGGGGCTGAAGTGGTTAAGAGATGAAAACAGTAAATATGTTAAAAAAAATAGATAATAACAGGCTATATAACAAAATTATCGTATTATCCACGCAGGTGGACAAGAGTGATACTTCAGATTTAGGTATTGCTTGCAATTTTCAGGCCCTTCATTCTCTCCCTGAGTATGATTAGGTATTCCTTTGGACATTGGTAGAGCTGACTATAAGGCTAGGTTCACATTGCTGCGATGCGGGAACGCCGCGAATCCGCTGCGTTTTCCCGCATCGCATACCTCCCGCTGGCAGTTCACACTGCCCTATGCGGACGGCTGGGGGTGTCAATGTTATGTTAATGACACCCCCAGATCCGTCGGCATATCGCAGTGCGATCTGCCGACTCGCACAGGAATCGGATCGCATGGTGTGAACCCCCATGCGATCCGATTCCGTTGCGGACCCAAAAAAGGGTCCCGTGCGAGTTTGCTGCGGGACCGCTGCGAGTTCAGCCATACTATCTGTATGGCTGAACTCGCAGCGCTACGGAGATCGGATGTGATTTGCTGTGCGAATCACATCCGGTTCTCCCCCCGCAGCGGTGTGAACCCAGCCTTATACAAAAACCTAGCTTCTCCCAACCTTTTGCTCAAAGACCTTTTGCACCAAAACCTATCCTTGGTTGATTCTTGCAGTCCTGTCTGCTTGAATAATTTAAGCAGTAGAATTTTTGCCATTGAAATATAAATGCACCTCTCTTAATGTTGACCTTGCATTAGATATATAATGCCGTGTACACACGATCGGAATTCTCATCAGAAGAAGCTCTGATGGTTTTCCCGATGGAATTCCGACGGAATTCCGCTCAAGCTGTCTTGCCTGCACACGAGAGATCCGTGAGAATAATCCTGATGATTTCAGGAATTATCTCCGGATGACGGACCCCGTTTTTCTTCGTCTGCTGGCTTTGCTGTCCCCTTATATCAGCAGGCAGGATACCTGCGTGCAGCAAGCCATCACTCCGGAGCAGAGGCTAGTTGCCACGTTGCGGTACTTGGCGACAGGGAGAAGCCTTCAGGACCTCAAGTTCTCGACAGGCATCTCCCCCCAGGTTCTGGGAATCATTATTCCAGAGACCTGTTCTGCCATCATACAGGTCTGGCAGAAGGAATATATGAGGGTAAGTTTTCTCCTTTAACATCACATTCTATGTATTTAATGTTTACCAATGTATTGTATTTCTTTCATCATTCTATAATTAACATAATTGTAATAAGCTGGGAATTTCCTCTTTGTTCTCATGCATGTTGGATTTTTGTATGCTCCTTTTTTGTCCTTCATGCATATTAGCCTTCACTAACCCCCCCCCCCCCAGCATGCTATCCGAGGCCCATATACTCCTATATTCTAGTCAATTAACAATGTATTTTGTCAGCTCGATTGTAATGCTTTACCCTAAAGACCCCCTAAAATGTTTACAAATGTTACTGTTGTCCTTAAATTCATGCAGAGTGCCAGAGGCTTTTTTGGGGGGCCCAAAATCATTTGGAACTCCCTCCCCCCAACCGCTAAGTCAGCCGATAGCAATCCTCTATCTGCTGAATTTGCCAAACCCAGTACGCAATATACCTACCTCTTTTGTGGTCAGATTTATGGATGAATTTCTCCAAAGCATGTAGTGCAAGGGCCTGCCTCAATACTTTCAAATGCTACTGTTTAAATTTTTCTTCTCATATTATTATCTTGATAGGTAATTGCAGAATCTACAAATGTGCTTCCATTTATTAATTTGTTTTGATGCCACTTCATATTACCTGTCCAGTGAGCTGCCAATACTGCAATTAAGGAGGGGCTGGCCAAAGTAACACGCATTACTTTGTTATTACTCCATTACGTAGTGGAGAGGGTGGTTACCTGTCCAAAACATACCTCCCCTCCTAAAATATTTACAAGGGGTCATCAGAGGGGGTGATGAATCTGATAAGTGGACCTTATATTTTAGCTTTTAAATGCTCTTTACAAGAAATGTTATACTGAAGTTGGCCAACAATGTTTGTGTATAATTGCTTGTAATGTTTCTGTGCAAAATTACAAATTTGATTTGTTTGCTTGACTCCACAGTTTCCTTCAGCATCACAGGAATGGCAGACTGTGGCCTCCCAGTTTGCCCAGCGGTGGGATTTTCCTAACTGCGGAGGGGCAATCGATGGGAAGCACGTCCACATCGTCCCACCACCCCATTTGGGGTTATACTATTTTAACTATAAGGGGTTTCATAGTATCGTGTTGATGGCGGTGGTGTCTGCGACATATGAGTTTCTATATGTGGACGTGGAGGAATGGCCAGATGTCGGATGGAGGAGTATTTACCCGGACCGAGTTTTACCGATGTCTCGAGAGTGGTGGCTTGGTATTGCCACCCCCGGAGGAGAACGTCGAAGGACTGCCATTTATCTTCGTAGCAGATGAGGCTTTCGGTCTGGGAAACCATGTCATGAGGCCATTCCCCCAGAGGACCCTCACCCCTGAGAAGAGGGTTTTTAATTACCAGCTGGCCAGAGCCAGAAGATTTGTGGAGAATGTGTTTGGGATTCTGGCCAGCCGGTTTCGCCTGTTTCAAATGGCCATTAATATGGTGGAATACAAACTTAACACCATCATCTTATCTTGTTGCATCCTGCATAACTTTACGAAAAGAAACAACCCAAATTATGTGGTCACAGTTGGGCCTGACGCAGGACTTCAACAAACAATGACGTCCCTGGAAGCGGCCCGTCCTGGCTTGCCCCCCCAAAGTGCCCGTGAAGTGCGACAAAATTATGTGCAATATTTTTCGGGAAGGGGGGCCATTACTTTGCCAGCACATGTTGAATAAATTTTACATTTAATCTGCAAAAATCTGGATTTTAAATTCCTGCTTGTGTTTCTTTTTTCTGTCTCCTAGTGCACTAGTACCAAGTGGTTTGTAAATTTTTATCTAAAGCCATTGACACTGTAAACACCAATTAATACACAAAAAATGGTATTGATCATTGAAAGAAGAAGCAACACATTGTTGAGTAAAAATCTTTTTACTCCGTGCACATTCACATGTGCGTTGTAAAACATTTTTTATATAAAAAAAATATAAAATTTTGAGTTAGCTACATATTTTTTTGTTTTAAGGTTACATAAACAGCCATGTTTCCCCCACAGCTATTACCTTTTGTATCAATTGCCCCTTCCTTTTTAGATTGTAAGCTCTAACGAGCAGAGGCCTCTGATTCCTCTTGTACCAAATTGTAATGTAAATGTAATGTCTGCCCTCATGTTGTAAAGCGCTGAGCAAACTGTTGGCGCTATATAAAACCTGTATAATAATAATAATAATAATAATGTTTCAAAACAGAACATACACAACTATGAAACTTACAAAGTTCAACATTGAAAAACTTTTAAAAGGCAAGTTCACACATTATATTGTCCAAAATGTGTGGATCTTGCCTTCAACAGCTGGGGTGAAGTCACCCCTGTTAAAGCCTAATTTTGAAGATGCACACAAGTTGGGAGTCAAACTGGGGATTTGCATTCTGATACCATGCCTAACGTCAACATGTGCTATCTCCCATCATGGGGGACGAATGGACGTGTTTTGGGGGTGCAACCCCTTCCTCTCACCTACTTGAGTTTTGAGGAAGGGGTTGCAGGCACAAAACACATACATTGATATCCCCTGATGGCAGACAGCACATGTTGACATACTATGTGCATCTTCAAAATTAGGCTTTTTTAAAATGTAAACATTTAGGAAAAAAACACTAAATAGTGCCAATTTTTTGGAAAATTTAATTCTTCCAAGGACATCAATCATGTTCTTAAGTTTTACTTCAATATCCATAGTTTTCTGTTTTATAATGTGTAAATCCTGACTGCACCACATGATGTCCTGGATTAGCCTTTGGGCACTGTCACTGATGAAATGATCTGATTGTTCTTCCATAACCTGTACATCACCTAAAAATCAAAAAAACACACCATGTATTAGAAATATGCAAGCATACATCTCTTCTTACCTGAAGCTGGGGTGTCAGACACTCACCTGTTGTAGTCTCAGTCTCGAGCACCTCTCCTTCCTCTACATCCTCTGGTTGTGACCTCTGTTCCCCTTGTTCAGGAGGTGAGGAGTCCCTGGTGACCTCATATTTCCCGATTCTTTGCTCCCCTATGAAAATGAAACAAAAGGTATACTTAGCACACAGATATTTGAGGCAACAAATATGAATGATAAACATTGCTTGGAAGTGGGGTACAATTGTCTGTTTGGGCAGAATTACAAGCTGAAGACATGATTTATGCCCTTACTAAAGCTGAAATACTTACCTTTTTTGGGCCCCCAAGTATCCAATGGAGTACCTGTGTTTGACACAGTCAGTCCAGATGTGTAAACAGCTGCTGACCGTCATCTCCATACATTACACTGAATCTAGTTTGCTGTTCCTTCTAGGTTCAAACACATCTAGACAACAATGTCCTAATCCTCTTTTATTAAATTCAAAAATAACATGAACAAATGTATTTAATCAGGTATCTGGGAAAACATTGTATTTATTTAGTAAACTAACGATGTTTACTACGACCGCTTACTGTGCGTATGAACATGAAAGTAGCCATTTTTTAATGTACAACGCCATAAAGAAAAACACATGCAATATTAATAATAATAGGAACACACGACAAATACTTACTTTTTCAAAGAACTTTCTTGATCTTTCTATACTGATCGTGCTCCCTTAATTTGAGGTCCAACCAGCGTTTCCTCAATTGATCCTTGGATCGTCATACCCCAAAATTCCTGTACAGACTCTTTAGTTATGATCTTGGCCTTTCTCAGATTTGGGTTTGGATATGGACCATAATTCCCTTTATAGTCGTTCCTCCTCAAGATGTCGACCATCTCCAACATCTCAGCAAAGGACATATTTGTGGCCTTAAATCTCCTCCGTGATCGGGACGTCCTGGTTGCGGGCTTTCCTCCTCCTCGTTACTGGAATTATGCACCTGGTGTGTCTCCACCATGTTCCTCTCCCACTGCAACAAAAGAGATGGGGCGGGGAATATTCTAGAAAGAACATCAGGGGCAGGCAACACGGGTGGAGTTTCACACATGCGCAGTGTATATAAAGCTTAAATACGTGTGAGTCGCAACTACGTTCTCTGTGCAGAGGAAGGCGGAACGGAAGCGACGAACGAAGGTAAGATTTTAACTTTGGTGACATGAGCAGACTATACTGAATCTAGATTGATGCCTATATTGGCTTTTAAGATTATCCTGAGATGAGTGTTTTTGTCTTTTGTTTGGTCTTGCAGTGAAAATGTATCCATTTAAAGACCAAGAATTCCTGGGTGAATTCCTTGATAAATACCGAGATTTGAGAAATCTATGGGAGGTGAAAAACCCATTATATCACAACAAAGCAGCTAGGAAGGCAACGCTGGAGAAGCTGCTTGAATATGTAAAGACCCGGGCCCCCAATGCAGACATGAGGTCTCTGAAAACAAAAATTGGTAGCTTGAGAAGCACCTATAAGAAGGAGTATCAGAAGGTCCAGCAACCCTAAAGTCAGGTGCAGCAGCAGATCAAATGTATGTACCCAGTCTGTGGTACTATAACAGGAGGCGCTTTCTTGATGACCAGATTGAGGGCAGGGAATCGCTTTCAACTCTTCCGGCACCCCTTTCCTCCAGCCTTTCATCCAGCCTTCCCTCAACCCCAGCTGAGGCTTCCGTGGACCAACCTGGGCCTTCCATCCAGGAGGAGATTGAGGAGCCCAGTTGGAACCAGGTATAGGATTTTTAAACATATTTTTATGTGAAAATTATGATTGTTAACTAGATGTTATTAATGATAAGAAATTAATGATTTAACAAAAAGTGGTTCACATATCAATAGACAGTAGTGGCCAAAAATGCTTGGGGTAAGAATGAAAAATGCTGGGCTCAGAATCATAGTGTTTTCTATTTAGTAACATTAAATTTGCAACAGTCATGAGCTGAAAATTGTGTGTTTGATGAACAAAAAACTAAAACTATGTCCCTTTTTCATACACAGGAAGACCTCAGCCAGGATGAGGCTCTGGCAAGTGGCACACAGGAGGAGGCCGGGGAAGGTGTCAGCCAGGAGGTGGCAGGGCCCAGTAACACCCAGTCTCAGGTGCCTCCCCTCGTCCTTCCATACAAAAGGCCCAGGTAGGGGACTAAAACAGAGGAGGCAGCACTGGCCCTCATCAAGGAGGCTAATGACGCCCTGAAATCCCCCCCCCCTCGATGCTGTAGAGGCCTATGGCTCTACATAGCCTCCAATTTACAGCAAATGGAGGAGGGCCAACGGCACAAATGTGAAAAAATCATATTTACAACTATCCACAAGGGGTTGAGTGGTGAACTAACTGACGATGACAACCTGTGTGCACTCCCCTATCCTCCTCCTCCTCCTGCCACAGGTCCATCTCCAGAGCCACAACCTCCAGGGGAGGCTGCAGGGAAGACTGCAGGTAAGGCTGTACGGAGGACAAGAAAGTGATTGGCTGCCTTCAGTCTGGTCTGAAGAACACACAGCCTGCTGTAGTACCACAGCCTGGGTACATATGTCATCTGCTGCTGTTCCTGTTCTCTGGGATTCCTGGACCAGACTGACCTCCTTTCTATATGGACTTCTCAAGCTACTAAGTTTTTGAGCCACAAAGTTCATGTGTGCCTTGGGGGCCAAAGGCTCCGCAAATTCATGCACTTTCTCCAGCGTTGCCTTCAACTTTATTTTGTTTTTATGATGTTAAATAAATTGTGATTTTTTTTTTTCAGAAAATACTTGCCTATGTGTTTTTCTTCAAATAGCAAATATAAAACTTTTTGGGTGAGTAGGCAGGTACATTTCAAAAATACAATGTCAAAATTAACAAGGGACACCAACAACAAACAGGTTTACAAATACAACATAATAATGGTGTTGTGGAAATGTGACATAAAAAAATAAAAAGGAGAGCAGGAGAAAATAATACAATAATCTAAAAATGTATATTAATGAAAAAAAAGGACTTTACAAAAAAAACATATATATTATGTATATCTGGCTTAAATTAAAATAAAGATTATTCAGGAGATACCTAGAAATAATAAAAAAATTAATTTGTGATAACTCTGTGTGAATATGAGCAGCAAAACAACTTCATTCTTCTAGCATTATATAAAGAAGAGAATGCATTGAACAATTTAAAAATTTGCAGTGTGACAAATCTGCTATCTCCATTACAAACGCTAGTTTTACCAGACCGAGCGGTTCTGTCTCGTACTGGATTCTGAGCATGCGTGATTTTTTGGCATGTCGGAATTGCATACACATGATCGGAATTACCGATAGAAAGTTTTTCCGTCTGGAAAATTGACAACATGCTATCAATTTTTGGCTGGCGGGAATTCGGACAGCTAAGTTCCGATGGAGCATACACACGGTCGCATTTTCCGATGAAAAGCTCTCATCTGTCTTTTTCTGGCCGGAATTCCGATCGTGTGTACGCGGCATAAGTGTAGGCATGCTAGGTAATGTGAAAGTTTCACATTTCCAGGTATCTCATACCTCTCACAATACTATACCTTCCCTTGACATTACCCTTATCTGCTTTTCTCTCCAGAAGGTAGCCATCTTTGCTCAGGCATTATACTACTTCCTGAACTGAAATGCCAACTCATGACACAATCATATAGACCAGTGATCTCCAAACTGCGGCCCTTTGATTGCCTTTATCCAGCCCTTGAGACATTATTCCTTCCACTCTCAGCAACAGTAAGGCAAAGTTCCTGCCACTGACAATGGGGCACCATTCCCCTCATTGATACCATTGATGGGGCGCTATTCCCCCCACTGACACCAAGGATGAGGCACTATTCATCCCACAGATACCAAAGGTGGGGCACTATTCCTCCCACTGACACCAATGATGGGGCGCTATTCCTCCCATGGACACCAACAATGGGACACTACATTACTGCCCCTAATACCAATTCTTGGGCAGTATTTACTTCTGCTGATGCCAGGACACTTTCCTCTCCCACTAGTCTCAGTCTGGTTCCCCTAAAGTTTAAAGGACAGTAAATTGGCCCTTTGTTGAGAAAGTTTGGAGACCCCTGATATAGACCGTAGTGCCTGTGCAGTTTCTGGCTATAATCGAAAATTACCGTCTTGTGACTTGCTAAAAAGTTACAAAGTACAGTCTGAATGATTAGTGGGAGAGAGGAGGCTGATGAAAATATTACTCCTGCCTATAGAAAACTGATAGCGCTAGACAAAGTCACTCGACTGGAACTTAAGGACTGCTTTTTCATTAAAAAATGTGGAGCTGTTTTTGAGAAATAATAGTGTGGCTGCATTTTGTAAAATGTTAGAAATGCATTTCTGCAGATTTGTAAAGTTCCGCTTTCAGTTTAGCCCAACAGAGAAGAACCTTCACAGGCCACCCATGCTGTTAAGACGATATTGTGCTACATTGCAAATTTTCAGGTGGTCAGTGCTGTAGCAGGAGATTATGGAGAGTAGAATTTGAAACTGAACACAGTATGCAGCTTTGTATACTGAGGTACAAGCTCCTGGTGATGGCATGAGACCAGCCTCTGATCCTGTAATGAGATGCTGATAGGCTGATTCTGTAGCTGTTGTGATCTTAATAAGACAGTGTCCAAAGGTCAGCAGAGTCTACCTTTCCCTGCTGTTGGGTCACTTAGGGAAAAAGGCCAATGAATATGAGAACCTTAATAGGATTAGAGAGGGAGGGATGGGGGACACCAGGGGGCTGAAATTGAAACCGCTAATGATGTCTTTTTGTCAGCCGCCTTCTATTCTAGAGCTGTAGGAAGATAGAAGAGAAATCCTGGAGACTGAGGATCTGTCCTGAGACCGATCAAAGCATCTTTGATGTATTTAAAGAAAGGAAGAAGCCAGCAAGGACTTTATCAGAGAAGTCTACGTGTTTCTTACATATGTGTTTTGTAATTCAGTCATGTAACAGACAAATGCTGCAGCAACTTGCAGAGTACCTTGAACCATTCCCATCAGTCACCACCAACAGGAGACCCTGCAGTCTAGCGTTCCTATCTATCAAAGGCAAACTTAAAGGGTCTGTTCAACCGAAAGATATATTTCCATTATAGAGGGAGTCTATAGGCTAAAAGTGGAAGTAAACCCTCCTATCGTTTTCAGCCAAGGAAGCTGCCATCTTGGCTGCCATCTTTTAATCTTCCACTGCAATGAAGCTGCACATGTGATCAGTTATGACACCAGCCATTGGATGGTTTGACAGTTTGGTTGGGGGCATAACCACTGTGACAGGTACATTTCTGGCATGTGTCGGGAATGTAACTGTTTTTTGAAACTTTTAAATCTATTGGTTTACTTTCACTCACAAAAAGAGTGACTCAACCTCCATACCCAAATTGTGCTCCAGGGATGTAGGTCTCAACAGCTAGGATCAATAGTAGTGCTGGAGACCATATGCGATCTGTGATAGTCCTATTGCTAAAATCATCTGCACAGTCTACATGCCACAGAGACTGCAAAAAAGTAGGTATATTTTACATTGTGAAAAAAGAAGCCCAAAGGCTAACGCTGCGCTAAAAAAAGTTTTTGTGCTATATATGAAATATAGATTAAGCTGCCAGCACAAAAAGTCCAATACAATAACTCAAAATAATTATATATATATATATATATATATATATATATATATATATATATATATATATATACAAAGTAAGTGCAGCGCTAATAAAATAACAGCATGGTAAAATTTCAAATTTTCAAGTGCAAAAATGCATAAAAAATAAACCTAAAGCACAGTACCAGTGAAAATTTCAGTCCATGAATAAAGAATAAAACAAACATACATCCATGTGAGTTATCAGTGGCAGATTGAAAAGATTGAAATCGTGAAAGATCCTTCAAAGAATGTGCATCCAACTCCACACCAAAGTGAGTAAGTAGCCTGCTTACCAGCTATCTGTGACTACTAAAAACAGTAGTCTCACCCAGCACAGGGAGATCAGTCTCCCCAAGACCCTTAAAGATGTCTGGAACCACAGCTAGGATGATGCCACTCAAAAAATATAAAATAAAATGCTTCCATGGTGCAGTACTTTATAAAAATCAATTTAATATAATAAGTGGGTTGCACTTACAGGATATATAACGTTCAAAGTACAGCAATGTGTCTCGTAATGAACACCGCAGCGTCTCCTCAGGCTTCCCTTCACTTCCTATTCCGTTTGCCCTCCTGAGAGGAAAAAGGTGATGATGACGTCACCGTCGTAGGCTCCACCCTACACGCTTCATCACTATCGCAAACGGCCTCACACCCTAAATGACAATTACTCAGTCATGCAACACTGTACCCAAACAACATTTTTATAAAAAAAAAAAATTCACACAAATAGAGCTTTCTTTTGGTGGTATTTAACCATCACTGGGTTTACATGTAGCACGCTGGTGTTTAGGCAGGGTTGCTAATAAATGTAGTTTATTGGGTATCAATCATCCTGGCTGATTGTTAGAAGATCCCCTGATTCCTCCCTGGATTGCTGTACCTTTTCTCTTCTGTCACTAGGTGGTGCTTGCTGGTGGCATTAGAGGGACAAGTGTGTAGCAAGGTCAGACTATGGATGGATGAGGTGTCTCACCCAATTAGCAGGGGTTTCTTTGGTCCCTTGGCCTGCTGGGAGAGTCTATGTATTTGGGTGGAGTCAGGTGATCTGGGTTCAGTGCCAAATAGATGGCTATCTGGGTAGACATGTGTTATGTCGCCCCGGGCTGCTAGGCTAGAAGCCTAAGGCCTATCCTGGAGACACCTGGCTGCTAGGCTGCCTGAGGCCTATCCTGGAGCAAGAGAAGCAGTGTAGGGTTGGGACTGCACGTTTGCAGTCCAACCGAGTTGTGAAGGTTCAGTCGGTTGTGGTCGGAGGTAGAGGGGAAGCTGTCACCACTTACAGTTAGTAAGCTGGAGCCAGTACCAGAACAGTTTTCTCACCACCCAGGGACGATGAAGAAGAGGGAAAGCTTCAGCAGGTGCCAAGCCAGGGACTCAGCAGGACAACAGAGGTGATGCTTGAGGAGCATCGAGTACCAAGCCAGGGACCCAGCAGGATAGCAGGGATGACGCTTGAGGAGCATTGATTACCAAGCTAGGGACTTAAAGAGTATGCAGCATGCTAGCTGTGGAAGAGCTTAGAAGATTCTGTGGCGATTGGATCTAGAGGTCTAGTGGAAGTGTCAGGGATATTCTAACCCCCACGACCGGTACTCTAGAATCGACTACTTAATGATGACTCAACCTGACCTTCCATATCTTCAGCTTGCTACGATAGAGCCTATGATACTGTCAGACCACCATCCCATTTCAATCACACTGACGATGCCTACATTTCAAGACCGTACGCATACATGGAAATTGGACTCCACCATACTGATCGATACTGAACTGACATCACAAATTCAACAAAGCCTTCAGGAATACTTCACAAACAACAACACTTCCTTCATTACCCAATGGGCTGCGCATAAAAGTGTGATAAGGGGGAAACTAATATCTATCACGGCCAAACTAAAAAGAGATAGGAAACAACGTCTATCAGGTTTATATGCGAAACTCAAGGTCCTCGAAGCGACTCACAAACGCACATTAGCCTCCCATACTTTAAATGATCTGCAACTCGTTCGTACCTCCATTAGAGAGGAATTAGGAAAGACTATCCAAAAGAAATACATACTTGCCCAACGACAATTCTACGAATTCGGCAATAAGAGCGGCCATCTTCTAGCCCAGGCTCTGAAGGCTAAACAATCTAAAAACACTGTTCACGCCATACATACCCCCACAGGAAAAAAACTCACATCCAACAGAGACATAGCTAAGGAGTTTGAATGTTTCTATTCTAACTTGTATAACATTAACCAGTCTGACACATCCCTCTCGACTAACCCTCTTAGAATACGTAAAATCTGAGATTTCTTGGAAAAATTCTGTCCCAAACTCGACAACGCAGACATAGTGTCAGACCTGGATAATCCTATTTCTCAGCTAGAATGGGCAAATGCCCTTAAACAAACTAAGAGCGGCAAAATCCCTGGCCCAGATGGCCTACCAGCAGTCTACTACAAGACCTTCTCAGAGGTTCTTCAAGAACCATTTAGAAGAGCCTTCAATTCCGTATCTGACACTATGCCTCTCCATCAGGACATGCTTGAGGCCCACATAGTAGTGATACCAAAAGGCGACAAAGACCCGACCGAAAATTATAGACCTATCTCCCTCCTTAACGTCGATTTGAAACTATTCTCAAAAATTATTGCTAACAGACTTCTCCCACTTATTCCCAGACTAATCTCTTCTGACCAAGTGGGCTTTGTCCCTGGCCGAGAGGCAAGGGACAACACGCTTAAAGCTCTCAATATCCATCACCTGATCACATCCACTGGACAGAGGGGCTTTTTCCTTTCACTTGACGCGGAGAAGGCATTCGATAGGGTGGCATGGGATTACATGCAATGTGTTCTCCAGACCATTGGCTTGGGACCCCAATTACTTAGATTCGTGGACTCCTTATATATACACCCAAAAGCGAAGATTAGAGTCAACAACACCCTATCGGATGCCTTCTCTATACGCAACGGGACCCGACAAGGCTGCCCTCTGTCCCCAATACTATACATCCTAACTCTAGAACCTTTTCTGAACAGCTTACGAGAAAACCCAGACATTAAGGGTGTCCATTCCACATTGAAAGAATATAAAATTGCCACGTATGCGGACGATATTTTAATGTTCCTCACTAACCCTCACATAACGATCCCCTCCCTGCTAAAAGAATTTAGTTTATTCAACACCCTTTCCAACCTTAAAATAAACTTCAAGAAATCCTACGCCCTCAATATATCTTTACCTTCTACAGAAGTAGAACAATGTAAAATTAATTTCCCCTTCCAATGGACTGACGAGATCATCACATACTTGGGTGTCCAAATCACAAAAAACCTAGATGACCTATACGCAAAAAATTATATACCTACCCTTCATAAAATTATATCAGATCTAAAAAAGTGGAATAAACCGATCTTCTCCTGGTTTGGTAGAGCCTCCATTTTGAAGATGAATGTTTTACCACGTATTCTTTATCTTCTACAAGCTATGCCAATCAAACTCCCTTTAGCCTTCTTTAAATCCTACAAGCAGACTTGCACCAACTTTCTATGGAATATGCGCAGACCTAGAATCAGTTTCCTCCAACTTTCCCTTCCTAAAGACAAAGGTGGAATAGGCCTTCCAGACATTAGTAATTATTATAAAGTTACTCATTTAACCAGGATAATAGATTGGAACATTCATTCGCCTTTCAAAGATTGGGTAGCCCTAGAAGCTTCCTTTATGGCCGCTCCATTGCGATCCCTGCCCTGGATTAGACACTCTAATCTGATGGCCACGGTTAAATCTCACCCACTTGTCGCTCCTACTATACAATGTTTCCACACTTCTTGCATACAAAATAATGTATCTTCTATATCAGGTCCCCTGACTCCACTGAAACTGAATCCAAATTTTACACCAGGCATGCACAAGTCCTTTCTCATTAAGCACTGGACACAGGAACCGGTATTGGTTAAATCCTTTTACAAAAATGGACGAATGCTCACAGCTGGACAACTGGCTCTAGCTATGCGATCACCACCCATACCCTTGTGGACCTACCAACAAATTCAACATTTCCTGAACCACTCTGCACAACACTCAGACTACTCTAGACCACTGACTCCATTTGAGAAGCTTTGCTCCTCCACGACACCCATGACCCATCTCATCTCCTTAACGCACTCTCTTCTGTTTCAAGACCACAACCCCACGAACTCTTTAGCCTGTAAGGCTTGGGAAAAAGATCTAGAAACATCCTTCTCCTGCGAGGACTGGGAAAATATATTGCTCAACATCCATAAAGGCACGCTAAATGTCTCCACACAAGAAAAGGGTTCAAAATTCAAAGTCGTTGGTACCGCACTCCAGCTTTACTTCACACATGGGACCCTCAGACTCCAGATACTTGCTGGAGATGCCATAGCCACCGCGGAACTCTTCTGCACCTGTGGTGGTCCTTCCCAACCATACAACCCTTTTGGCAACAAATTCATGAACTAATACACAAGATATCAAACGTAGACATCCCCTTTACTCCAGCCCAATATCTTTTACATCATAATACCTCCCTGAAATCCTCATATCGAAAATCACTAACACTACATCTTAATAGCGCGGCCAAGCAGTGCATCCCGATCCACTGGAAGTCTTCTAATGCACCCTCCATTAAAGAATGGCTACACAGAGTTGACAAAATTGCTAATATGGAAAAACTGATCCATATTAGCAAAGACGCACCGACTAAATTTGGGTCGAAGTGGACTCCTTGGCAAATATTCATAACTTCTGATACCTTTCACGTCTTAACAAGATGATAACCATAATTCCACAATCTGTCGTTCAATATTGTGAGATGAGTGACGGAACATTTATCCATGTCCCCGTCCCATTCCCTATTCCAATCCCTAAATCTCTTTGTGACCCCTCTCCCTTCTCTGCCCCTCATATAGCCATGCTCTACATGAACCATGTCCACTTCAGTAAACCAAGATATCGATATTACCATACATACTACTGAAGCTCAAGTTTCGGTCTTAGTTAGATCTATATACGGTTCGTAATTGTGTCTTACTCTATATCAGATAAGTTCCATCTTATCAGTTATATGTTATATCTGAAATGTTTGTTAACTGAGAAACAACAAGCTGATTGTCCACCTCTTTTTCCTTTTATGAGAAATGTATGTAATGAGGTTGTAATTCTCTGTACCTTGTTATACCGAAAATAAAAATTTTTGGAGAAAGGAAGTGTCAGGGAAATGCCCGTAACGGACGTGCGACTGGGCGCTCTGCGGCGCGCACACGCGCATGGCGTTTGGCGCCAAGCGGCCTATTTAGGTGTCCCCAGCGGTGTGCTCGGTGCTGTCCGATCTGCAGCTCCCTGTGCCCTAGTACCCGTAACCTTGCTTGAAACTCTTGATCTCCTGACTACCCGGCTTGACGATTGGATCGTCCTGTTTTCTGCCTGCCCTTGACCTCGGCCTGTCTGTGACCTTGAACCTGCCTGCTCCTCTGTACCAGGCTACCCACCAGGCTCTCATACCAGTCTGTGCTCCCGTGCCTCCTGCCCATACTACCAGGGGCCACGAACCAGACACGTAAGGGAGACCTTCCCCTGCTATCTCGGGCTCATCAGTCAGGTACGCAAAGTCTGACAGGGAGATTGGAAGCTCAGTGAGTAAAAGCCTACAGTGATAGACTGTAGTGTAAGAGAAGATATATTCTGTGTTGCCAATAGTTAAGTACAACTACCGTTAGTGACTGTTACATGATTTGTTGCCATAGGAGACAGCAGTCCTACCTATCCAGAAGTGGTATCCGGCTACAGGCCTTCCCCTATATAGCTGTCTACCTATAGAAGTCTCGGAGTCTGCCAATTATCATTGCATCCACTAAAGGGTGTCCTGGCACTAACCCTCTCTCCCACAGTTTTGTTAAGAGACAGTTAATCTCTTTTGCATTCAAAAAGTGTCTGGCGCCCATCATTCCATCTTACATCACACCCACTATGTCTTGTAACCCACTCTACAAAGACGAATGTCGGCTATCACTGACTCTGGAGGTCACCATTAGGCCATTGCTACATATATTTTTTGTGACATAAGTGAAAAAAGAGCAAAACATTTTGAAAAAAAAAATTTTTTTTTGTTTCTATTATAAAATTTTGCAAATAAGTAATTTGTGTTCATACATTTGGGCCAAAATTGATACTGCTACATATCTTTAAAAAAAGTAAAAAAACAAAACAAATTAGTGGATATTATTTAGTCTGTGTGAAAGCTATAGAGTCTACAAGCTTTGGCACCAACCATTAAAGATTGATCACACCTGATCAGACCATACTGACTGCCTATGAGCTCTTTCACACAGGCTGTCTGCCCAATGGACTCCGCTTTGCTCACTGTGCTGGCACGGACCTGTTAGACGCCCGCTCTCCTCTACGGCGAGATCGGATGAAAACAGACCACCTGTCCATTTTCATCCAATCCGATCCGCGAGAGGGATGAAAAATAGGGTTTCCATCCATCTGGATTTCACGGACAGGATCGGATCAGATATCACCACTGAAATCCGCCACTCCATAGAGGTAAATGGATGGTCTGATCAGGTCCGCCTGAAAAGGACAGGCGGACCTGACTGGAAAGCCTGTGTGAAAAAGGACCTAACTCATTTCTTGAGGCCCTGAAATGTCAGGAAAGTACAAAAAACCCAAATGACCCCTTTTAGTAAAGTAGACCGTCCAAGGTGATTTAGTAAGAGGCATAGTGAATTTTTTGAAGTTGTAATTTTTTCCACAATTCTTGAGAAAAGCAAGTATAGCGATACCCTCACTTAAGAGGGCCGCAAGTTTGGTTTGGGCCCTGAGCACAGCTCCGCCAACCCCCCCTGGCAATCTGCTCTACCCACTCTGGCACAGTTAGTATCTAGCAATACACATTAAATCGCTTATACTCTAAATATGTGTGTGCGTGGGTGGATAACTCAAGCTCATAGACAATCTTTGAAAGTATATAACTGACTTTACTTGTTGTTTTATAAAAGGAATAACATGAATCGAACATTTGGTTTGCAACACATAAGCAGGTCCCTGCAGTAACCAGTAATAAAGATAAACAGAGTAATCAGCATAATAAAGTATTGCTATGCAACTCTAGCGCTGCCCTTTTTCAGCTACTTCCCCTCATGGGTAAACTAACACCCAGCACTATCTACCTATGCAGTCAGGCCTGACTGATCTAGATGGAAGTCCAGTGAAACAATATTCGCTAGCAATCTTTCGGTGGTGCACTTGAAGAACAACTTTGTAATCCAAACGAATAATAAAGATAAAGTATCTGTCTTTAAACAGCTTTCACCACCCGGACAGGTCCAAGTCCGTTTTCTCCGCCACAGATTCATCTAGGAACAGGAATCCACCAACCTCCAAGTCTTCAATCCTTCTTGTGTACTGCAGCAAGGATGAGAAAATGTCTCTCAGGTGCAGCTAGGCTGGCAAAGGGCTCTTTGGAAAAGAGCACAAGGCCCAGGCTTCAGGCCTTGTGTCTCCAGCAGTTCAGCACAAACCTCCTCTTGCTAGGAGAGGGGGGGGGTGTCCAAAGAGAAAGAACTAGGCCTCTCCCCCTCCTTATATGCCCTCCCCCATGAGTCTCTGGGGCATAACTCCAAACATCCTGGGAACCAGCGGGGTTCTGGGAACAGTCGTTTTATAGTCCTTAAAGAGACCCCGCTACACACTCCCCCCACTTAAACTCTTTGGTCCCCAAAGATAAACTTTTAACACATATCCTGTACCAATTTTGAAAGTGCTGGGTATGATGTTGGTACAGGGAATTTCCACCAGAACTCAGAGGTGGGATTCCCTGTCCCACAGGTCACACTGGCATGAGTGGCCTGCCTAACTGTGCCAGAGAGTGAGCTGGGGTTGCCCTCCACCAAATGGTCAGTGGAGGGATTAGAGCGTTCAGCACTTCTTCTAGCAGTCACAACAGAGTCCTCAGAGCTCTCCCCCATTTGAGAGTAGGTTAGCTTCTTGGGGGGTCTCACAACTCGGCGAGCTCTCTGTTCTCTTGGGACTTCAAGCTCTGGTGCCACAGGCTCTACTTCAGGAACACACTCTGACAGCATCACTGGTTCTGGAACATCGGTCCTTTCCTCTTCTGAGTAAATGCTAGGGATATCTTCCCAGCCTTCAGGCACACCACTAGATGGAATGAACTCTGTAGCTTCTGGGTTCAGTGTCCCATCCTGTGTATCCTCAGTAGGTGGGAGATCTATGGCAGAATTTCCTGGAGTTGATGAAGGCCACAGCCACTCAAGCTCTCCTCTTCCACCTTCACCTCGTTGGGAATCTTGTCCATCTCTAACCCGGGAGGTCTGAGACCGAGTGCTAGGTCCCGGGGTATCCAGAATGGAAACAGATTCTGGTGGATTCCTCACTGGAGGTATTCTGACTGCTTCAGTAAGCGGGAGCAAATGATTCCTGTGCCAAGTCTTCAAGGGCCCCACTTTCCCCTCTGGTTTTAACTTATACACAGGCAATCCAGGTAGCTTTCTGCAAATGACATAGGGCTCCGATCTCCATCTATCAGCAAGCTTGTGCTTCCCAGGGATCCCCAGGTTGCGTAGCAGTACACGGTCCCCAGGCTGCAGGTCTTGCACTCGAACTTTCAGATCGAAGTTCCTCTTGTTGCGGGCTCCCCTTTGGTCCGAGGCCGCCTGAGCTCGTTCATGGGCCACTTTCAAATTGTGTCTAAGTCGATCCACATATCCCTTGTGGGAGGTAGCAGAGGCATGGTCTAGGGAAATGCCAAAGGCCAGATCCACCGGCAGTCTTGCTTCTCTCCCAAACATGAGCCGGTAGGGGGAGTAACCCGTCACATCACTTGTGGTGCAATTATAGGAGTGCACCAAAGCTGATATGTGTTGGCTCCAGTGTTGCTTCTTCTCTGTCTCTAGAGTTCCAAGCATGTTTAGTAAGGTCCGATTAAACCTCTCAGGTTGGGCATCTCCTTGTGGATGATAAGGTGTAGTCCTGGTCTTCTCTACTCCCAATGAGTCCAGTAGGTTCTGGATCAGACGACTCTCAAAGTCCCTTCCTTGGTCTGAGTGGATTCTCTGGGGTAGTCTATAGTGGACAAAGTATTTTTCCATGAGCATCTTGGCCACAGTGGAGGCCTTTTGGTCTTTGGTGGGGAAAGCCTGGGCATAACGGGTGAAATGATCGGTTACCACCAGAACATTTCCCAATCCACTCAAATCGGGTTCGAGGCAGAGAAAGTCAATGCACACCAGATCCATTGGACCCTGACTCTGTAGGTGGCCCATTGGGGCAGCTTGATGGGGTAGAGTCTTCCTCTGGATGCATCGTGCACAAGAACGGCAATATTCCTCCACTTCTGCCCTCATACAGGGCCAATAGAACCGGCTTCTGACAAGCTGGAAAGTTCTCTCCGCCCCTAGATGGCCATGCTGGTCATGTAAGGCAATTAGTACCGTCTCTCGGTGCTTCTCTGGGAGAAACAACTGCCACTTATCTTCTGAGTTATCAGAGGGGCCCCTTCGGTAGACCACTCCCTGATGTACTTGTAGCTTATCCAACTCTTTCCTCAGCAGGCGAGCCTCCTTAGAAGGGTGATGTCGAAGTCCCTCTGGATTCTCGTTCTCCAAAGCTTCAAGGACCAATCTCCCCATGGGGTCTTCCAATTGGTCATAGCTCAGCTCCTTTCTGGACAGCTTTGGCAGGAGTTCCTCTGCTAGTTAAGTTACCCCACAGTAGGGTTGAGGGACTCCCACTGCGGTGACTCCTATCTCCCTCAGATCCTCCAGATCAGCTAGAGGGACCCGCCTAACCCTTTCCCTGAAGGGTTTGTCTTCTTGGAGGCGGATTCGGTGGGTGGCACTCCTGGCACATCCCACATCAAACTCATCCTTTGAGAAAATCCTCTCCCATCTAGTTAGCTGGGCCTTGGCTCTCTCCTTCCAGGCTCCAGGTAGGTCCGGGTTCTCCATGGAAAGTTTTTCCCAAACATCTCCTCCTTCACCCGTTCCTTTTACTTCTGACCAGCTGACTGGGGCCGCAGGACTCACCTGCCCCAACAGCATCCTGGCAGGGATCTCTATGGGTCTCTCCGTAGGGTTTCTCACACTCACTGGAACTCTTCCTCTAGCCTTCTTCAGGGCCTTGATTGGAATCACTTCCGGTATCACTTCCAGGCCTGAGTGGTCCTCCCTTGGATCGGATTCCAGCATGACAAAGGGGCCAGGCTGCTCCCAGGTAAGCTTCACCGTGGCCCTGAGGCAGGCTACCTCTCCGGGCTGCAGCACCACTCCTTCTCTCCCAAGTCTCCACACCTTCCCTATCCCCTCTCCTGGGGTCTTCTGCTCTAGGACCAACCGTTGGTAGGCTGTCTTCAGCATGGGATGGATATTGTGATCTTGATGGTTTCTCGTCTTCACTAGAGGGGTCAGAAGTCTTCGCACCAGATCCGTATTGGTCCCTATGATGAGGGGCATCTTGCTGGCCCCGGGCGGTCTAGGACACACAACTGCCAGGGTGTCAAACACCTCTGTTTTCCCCGCCACAGATGGATCGAAGGTCAGTTTTATGGGCAGGTAACCATCGTAGGGGAAACTCTGAGTTCCCAGGCCCCATATCTCCAGCTCTTCTATCTTCTGTATAGGCAAATGGCTCAAGTGCCTATCATAGAAGTCTCTGTACAACAAAGTCACTTGAGCTCCAGTGTCCAGGAGGGCCTTCGTGTAGACTCCTTCCACCTGGATGGAGACAGTGGGGGACGGGCCGACCAATTCTTCTGGGTAGGGCCGGGTTGAGGCCACCTTCTTCTGAGGACCCGTCTTCATCCAGTTGGTTTTTTACTTTATTCTTTTTCGAGCCTGGTATGCATTGACCCTCCCCACAGTAATGGGAGTACAAACCCGCTGAGGGATGTTATTGTTTCTTATTTGTAGACATTCCTTCTGAGGGGTCTGGTTTTCTCTCTTTCTCTTCCTTCTATTCAGTTTGGAGTTCACTGAAAGGCATGGGCCCCCAGTTGACTCCCTCACCGGGGCCCTCTGGAGTTTCCCGCCGGCTGGCGGTTATCTATCTTCTTCTTCCTGGGACTGGAACATCTACTGGCGAAGTAGCCACTGCCCCCGCAGTTGTAGCATAGCATCTCTTCTCGGTCTCGAGTGGGGCTTGGTGTTGATGTATCTGGAAACAACTCCTCCCTAGGACTTGGTTTCTCGGCTCCCCCTTGACCTTTCGCCATCATAGCAGTCAGCATCTCCATCACCTGGGACATCTGTAACTTCAAAGTGTCCACCTCCTTATCTCTAGCGGGAGTCATGGCCGGTGTAACTATTGCTACCGGTTGTTCGACGGGCTCGATGGGATGTTCTTCCCTTTTCTCTTCCAGTAGGGCCTCTTCCTCTCTGATCATTCGGATGAGGTCAGTGTACTCCAGATTCTTCCCATCCTGTCGGGCACGCAGTGTCCATGCAATAGGATCCATGGGTTGAGCTCCCCTCAGTACCTGTTGAGCACGGGCCTCATCTACTTTCCCTGGGCTGATCCCCTTCCTTAGGATCATCCTATGCAGGATTTTATCTAAACGTCCCATGTAGTCTGATAGTTTTTCACCTTTCTTCTGGTAGCAATGCTCTAACTGATAAGCAAGCTCAGAGATTTTCTCTGTCCCACCAAACACATTCTGTAATACATCTAGGTACTCCTGCGCATTACAGTCTGTCCTGCTCATCTTCAGGTTGCGTACGGCCTCTAGAGCAGGCCCCTTTAGACTTTCCACAATCCTCTGCTTCTTTCTGCACTCTGGAACTTCCCATTCCTCTAGTGCCTGAGTTGCGCTATCTAACCACTCTTCAAATCCCTCTTCTTCCGAAGGTACAGGTTTCCTCCCTGAAAACATCCAGAGTTTTCTGTACCCCGACATCGGGTAATCTGTGGGATCCTTCTTGCACTGGGCCACAATCTCCCCCAGGACAGCACACAGTTCTGCGCTAAGGGTGGCCGGTGCTGGTCTGAGACTCTCGGGTGAGGTACGGGCCGCAGCCTGCGGTGATCCCGTTGGCGATGGCTCCTCCTTTGTTGCGTGCGCCAACCTATAGGATCTGTTGTCTTGTGTCCGTACACAGTTGCGCTTGCAAGCCTCCGGCATCCCATCCCAGTATTCCACTAGCGCGTACTGATATGAGATGTCTGCGTCTGATTTTATCTCCATCACCCATGGTTCATGGTCTGGGGACACTGACTTCATTAACTCCTCTACGGTCTCAGTCGACCATTTCTCCCCTGGGAGGCTAATGACCACTGACTGACTTGGGTCGGCCTTAGCCGCTTCACACCACGCTCTGACTCCCTGTGGGTCCACGCCGGTACCTCTGGCGTGTTCACCGCTGTCTCAGAAATCCCGGCTTTACGAGCCCCCACGTATAGCGATACCCTCACTTAAGAGGGCCGCAAGTTTGGTTTGGGCCCTGAGCACAGCTCCGTCAACCCCCCCCCCGGCAATCTGCTCTACCCACTCTGGCACAGTTAGTATCTAGCAATACACATTAAATCGCTTATACTCTAAATATGTGTGTGCGTGGGTGGATAACTCAAGCTCATAGACAATCTTTGAAAGTATATAACTGACTTTACTTGTTGTTTTATAAAAGGAATAACATGAATCGAACATTTGGTTTGCAACACATAAGCAGGTCCCTGCAGTAACCAGTAATAAAGATAAACAGAGTAATCAGCATAATAAAGTATTGCTATGCAACTCTAGCGCTGCCCTTTTTCAGCTACTTCCCCGCATGGGTAAACTAACACCCAGCACTATCTACCTATGCAGTCAGGCCTGACTGATCTAGATGGAAGTCCAGTGAAACAATATTCGCTAGCAATCTTTCGGTGGTGCACTTGAAGAACAACTTTGTAATCCAAACGAATAATAAAGATAAAGTATCTGTCTTTAAACAGCTCTCACCACCCGGACAGGTCCAAGTCCGTTTTCTCCGCCACAGATTCGTCTAGGAACAGGAATCCACCAACCTCCAAGTCTTCAATCCTTCTTGTGTACTGCAGCAAGGATGAGAAAATGTCTCTCAGGTGCAGCTAGGCTTGCAAAGGGCTCTTTGGAAAAGAGCACAAGGCCCAGGCTTCAGGCCTTGTGCCTCCAGCAGTTCAGCACAAACCTCCTCTTGCTAGGAGAGGGGGGGGGGTGTCCAAAGAGAAAGAACTAGGCCTCTCCCCCTCCTTATATGCCCTCCCCCATGAGTCTCTGGGGCATACCTCCAAACATCCTGGGAACCAGCGGGGTTCTGGGAACAGTAGTTTTATAGTCCTTAAAGAGACCCCGCTACACAAGAAACTATTATAACTTTTTTTGTTATTCACAATTTTCATAAGTTATTTTTCACACACAGCATATGCAAACTTGCAATTACACTTGCAATTATTATTAATAATAATAATAATAATAATAATTACACCCCAAAATACTCCTCCTGAGTATGGCGATACCACATGTGTGATATTTTTTCACAGCCTAGCCACATACAGAGGCCTGACATGTAGGGAGCACCATCAGGCATTCTAGGAGCATAAATTACACATCTAATTTCCTGATGACCCATCACACTTGTGAAGGCCCTGGAGCACCAGGACAATTACCCACAAAATGACCCCATTTTGGAAAGAAACACCCCAACATATATTCTTTGAGGCATAATGAGTTTTTTTGAACATGTCATTTTTTTTCCACAAGTTTTTGGGAAATGTGAAAAAGAAAGTTACATAGTTACATAGTAGGTGAGGTTGAAAAACCTATGTGCGTGATTATATGTCAGTATTGCATTGTACATCCCTGTATGTTGTGGTCGTTCAGGTGCTTGTCTAATCGTTTTTTTAAACTATTGATGCCCCCCTCTGAAACCACTGCCTATGGAAGGGAATTCCACATCCTTGCTGCTCTTACTGTAAAGAAGAAGTTTAAGGTTAAACCTCTTTTCTTTTAATTTTAGTGAGTGGCCACATGTCTTATTAAACTCCCTTCCATAAAAAAAAGTTTTATCCCTATTGTGGGGGTCACCAGTATAGTATTTGTAAATTGAAATCATATCCCCTCTCAAAAGTCTCTTCTCCAAACAGAATAAGTTCAGTGCCTCTAACCTTTCTTCATAACTAATATCCTCCAGACCCTTTATTAGCTTTGTTGTCCTTCTTTGTACTTGTTCCATTTCCAGTAAATCCTTCCTGAGGACTGGTGCCCAGAACAGGACAGCATACTCCGGTGAGGCTGGACCAGAGTCTTGTAAATTAGGAGAATTATCACTTTATCCCTGGAGTTAATCCCCTTTTTAATGCATGCCAATATTCTGTTTACTTTTTTAGCAGCAGCTTGGCATTGCATGCCATTGCTGAGCCTATCATCTACTGGGACCCCCAGGTCCTGTTCCATTTTATAATCCCCCAGAGGTTCACCCTGTAGTGAGTAGATTGCATTCAAATTTTTGCCACCTAAATGCATTATTTTAAATTTTTCTACATTAAAACTGATTTGTAGTTGCCCACTCCATTAATTTGTTCAAATCTTCTTGCAAGGTTTCCACATCCTGCAGAGAAGTTATTGCCCTGCTTAGCTTAGTGTCGTCGGCAAATACAGAGATTGAGCTTTTTCCCCCATTCTCGAGATCATTTATGAACAAATAAAACAGGATTGGTCCCAGCACAGAATCCTGGGGGGCCCCACTTCCCACCCCTGTTGTCAATTTATGAGATTTTTCTAACACATAGCATGTACATAGCAAAAATTACCCCAAAATACATTTTGCTACTCCTCCTGAGTATGGCGATACCACATGTGTGAGACTTTTACAAAGCCTGGCCACATACAAAGGCCCAACATCCAAGTAGCACCTTCAGGCATTCTAGAAGCATAAATTACATACAGTATCTAATTTCCTGACTACCTATCATACTTTTGAAGGCCCTAGAGCACCAGGACAATGGAAACACCAACAAAGTGACCCCATTTTGGAAAGCAAACACCCAAGGTATATTCTATGAGGCATGGGATGTAGATAGGTACTCAGGTACTCTGATGGGCTGCAGATAGGTACTCAGGTACTCTGATGGGCTGCAGAAAGGTACTCGGGTACTCCAATGGGCTGGAGACAGGTACTCAGGTACTCTGATGGGCTGGAGACAGATACTCAGATGGGCTGGGGACAGGTACTCAGATGGGCTGGTGACAGGTACTCAGATGGGCTGGTGACTGGTACTCTTTATTACTGGGGTAATCACTGTGTTTACTGTGTACTCTAGGTGGCAACTAGCTGCGTAGGCGGTAACTAGCGGCGTGCACGTGACTGGCTGTGACAGCCGGTCACGTAGTAAAGAGCCATTTTCATTGGCTCTTTACCCTGATCGGAGACACAATCTGACCATCCTCAAAAACCACAGTCCAATCACTCATACAGCTGCTAAAACGTTTGTGTATTAGTAATCATTTTTAGCAGATTAGCTAATATGTAAAATCTTAGGGCCCATTAACACTACTGTAGTACATATGACTCGAGCACATTAAAGTGGTTGTAAACCCTTACACACACACTTTGACCTACAGGTAAGCCTAGATTAAGGCTTACCTGTAGGTCCAAGAAATATCTCCTAAACCTACACAGTTTAGGAGATATTTGCCGAAAGACAGGCACCGCTGTCTACGGCGCATGCGCCGTAGACAACGGCGCGCAGGTGCACTGAGCGCGGCACCGTCAAGGACGAAGATGCCGTGTGCGGTGGCTCCCGTGCGCATGCGCGGGAGTGACGTCATAGCAGCTTCGCCGAATGACAGCGGCGGAGCAGTGAGACCCACCGAAAAGATGGATGCGCCGGACTACAGGGGACAGCGGTGACATCGCTGGCTCCTGTGTCAGGTAAGTGACACATAATGGATTACTATGCGATGCATAGTAATCCATTATGCTTTGCCTTTGCAGGGAATTAAAGAGGAAGTAAACTCATCAGGGTTTACTTCCTCTTTAATGTCCATTGCATAAGGCAGTCTGTAACAGGGGGTCTTTCCCTGTTAATCGGTCTCTTACTGGGTGTTTGTTCTGCTGTCTGCCAA